>NC_044208.1:10167379-10520843 GCF_900880675.1 Sparus aurata | reverse complement strand
CCTTAATGGGATGAGGCTGTGTGTGTGTGTGTCTGTGTCTGTGTGTGTCTGTGTGCCTGGATCTGTACTCCACCTTGAAATTAGCTGTTCATTCCTCTCTACATGCATCATGGTGATGACTGTATCCCACACACACACATTGAAACACACACACATTCACAAAACATTATTCTTTCCTGCTAATTGACGCAATAAAGGGTTTGAAAGAATTGGAAATCGGCAAATCTCAAATGCCATGCTAGCAGAAAACCTGCTGAAAATAAATTGCAAAGTTTTGAAATCCCAAGTGGTCGAATTCAGTCAGGTGTTTATTTGATAGGTTTGGTGCTTTTTAATGAGTTGATGTGAAAGTTTGAACCTCTTCCAAATGTATGTTATTTGTCTTCAAGTGTACTAACTCAAAGAATGTAACTGCTTTCAAGACGAATGCTGCTAAAGGCAATATTATCATCTTCATGACGCTGCAAAGTTAAAGCTTACTCTTTTGCCCCTGCTCTCTTTTCTTATCTCATAGAAGAAAATGTTCCCAAAAAGGTCAGTTTGGGACAATTTGCTCCTTCAGCTACAGGCTCTGAGACTGAGGCAATCAATCCTGAGCTCTTGGGGTCTTAGAGTTTGATTAATGGGTCTAGATGGAGAATGGCTCTATTAGTACAGCTGAGTTCTCACACTGGGTGACCCTGTGAAGTGCCACTCTGTCATCAAGGTTTTTTTCCCTACATGTGATAAGAAAATGTACTTGTTAAATCCGGTGAAGTACAGACTTATGACAGTTTATTAGCATTTAAGGCCTCTAGATTGTAATTTTCATTTCCAGGTACTTTAAAATGCAGCAGTAGACTCAGGCCTGAAGTGCCTAACGTGATAGACAGGAACTGTAAAAGTACAATTGCGTGTCATCAGTGTAGCAGCAGGAGACGACGTGGTAAAATGAATCAAAATCAAGAGATCTAGTGAAGTTCTACTCAGACTTTGATGGCATCTTTCTTTCCTGATGGGAGTGTGACATCAAGGATACCAGTGCAACAAGTGAACAATTATTTGACTGCAAAGATTTTACGTTACTGTCGCATTTTCTAACCCTATCGCCAAATTAATGCATGGAAGGTATTTCATGGACTGGAGAATTACTTAATGAATGTTAGTCTCTACATCGTAGTCCAATGGTGATAGGGTTATACATGTTCTTACTCCAGACTGGTCTTCTAAGTCAGATTAAGTCATGTTAGGCTAACTTGAGTGTAGCTGCTAAGCCTGAACTTAAAGCTATTTAGATGCTACATAGACAGGCTAATAGTTGACGCTCTCGCCGTAGTGTGGCTTACCTTAGTGTCGAGTGAAAATAAGAGTCCAACTTCTTCCTGACTTTTGATGGAATATTAATTGCTAATTGTGTTCAATGAGTTACCTGCAAGAATCCAAAATCGGTGTCCATAAATCTCCAAAAGAGCAAACTTTTGCATTGCTGTGTCATGCCATGCCATTTGATCAAAGATCTATACAGTATGTGCTCCTCCATCAAACAACATCTGTCCAATTAGTGAAGGTTCCTGCCTATATTCCCTTTCAGCCCAAGGTTGCTGTCTACAAGAAACATTTTTGTGTTAGACACTTAACGCAAGAAGTGGCTCATTTAGGGATTGGAATTAGAACATGATGAGTTAAAGAGGCCAGTCATTGATAAAGGTGGACCAGGTCCAAGACCTATCAGTTTATAAGGTGTGTGGCAGAGCCCAACCGAGACTCAATTTTGGGGGCTGATACCTGACATCAATTCACTGAAAATGTAAACCTCACCATAAATTCACTAATTAAAAAGTACCCCAAGTATCTTTTCTGCACTATCTCTTTTTAAGATTTTTTTTTTTGGCACATTTCTGACAATACACCTGTGATGAATACAGCCTCGTCTCAGCACCACATGTCAGTAACTTTGTTCATATGCATTAAACAGCGCTGGGCGACCAGCAACCGAGTGTCTTGGATTCGCCTAAATGAGCTGGTTCAATAAGAATGTGATAAACGTGACATGAGATGTAATGTCAGTGCACTGAGCAACAACATGCTTCTTTTCATTTCCTCTCCTCAGATATTATAAACAACAACAATTCTTGCCCTGTGGCAACTCTGAGGTGACACACTACTTAATTGTGCTTTCTGGTGGGGAGCCTTTTTATTCCCGATGTTACAATGGTTAGTCATTTGTAGCCATCGGTCCAACCCTAATGCCAACAGATATATCAGTTGGGCTATAGTGTGATGGGCCCAATGCTGACTGTAACCATTTCTACCCAATGGACAAAGGGAGGAGAAACCATTATATGTGTTCTTACAAAGGTCACAGTCATGAGCACATACGTACATACAGCAGACACACAATCACAGTATTGGTGGTGACACTGTCTCACTGCCTTTAAGCTCTTTTCAACAACAGAGAGGGATTTCTTTAAAGCAAACACACACACACAGATCCACACACTTCTCAGTGCTGCTCTCCCCAGCGGTTACCTAAGGCAGTGGAAGGCAGCCATGATTTAAGGCCTCTAATTAAGTTGCTAACTGTGAATCTATCGCAATTCACATTTTCTCTTCGCCCGGAGGAAAAGACGTACAATAGATTTTAAGACAGAGAGGAAGAGATATTGAAGGAAGAAAGGCAGAAGGAAAACAGAGGTCATGCTACAGATGAGGAGAGGAGGAAAGGGGTTGGCAGAGGGAACAAAAACCTGGGCCAAAATATAGGCTTCATCCAACCAGAGAGAACAAATGAATTGGAGGAGTGCTTTCTAACATAATACTAGAGAAGCGTGAGAGGGCACTTCCTGGTGTGACATGGTAATTTATGGAGATGGAATGCCTTTTCTGTTTTTCCAGGTTACTGCTTGGCACCACAGAATTAGAATCTCTGTTGTTGGCGCTGCAGAATGGACGGGAGGGTATAAAACTTGCAGGCTACGATTTGTCATTTCACAGCTGGCCAGGAAATGGTTATGGGTATGAGAGGTTGAAAATGGAGATTGGACAACCAAAAAAAAGGACAAACAAGATAGACAGTGGCATCGAGTAGAATAACCTAGTTTTTATGAGATCGAGGCTTTGGATACATATTTGTCACATGTACCCTTTGAACCCCTGGTTTATTGTTTCTTGGCTGAACAGTAGGGAAGCATAATGTGGAGAAAATAGGTGATTTCTGTTAGAGATCAAGTGATAATTAATTTTTAAAAGCGGACAGCAGCTGTGAGAAAAATACCCAAATGTCCTCTTAAATTAGCAAAATGACCTAGAATATTTGAAAGAAAGTTGATACTAAACAGAAACAATCAATCATTGATCTCTTCATGATAGTAGTTATGAAACAGGATAAAACATGGGCTGAGGAAATTAATTAAAATCCACAGGCATGGACTCCTATTAGCCAAACAAATGGCATCATATTAGTCCTATCAGAGGTGGATGAACACTTGATTTATAATGAATGTTCAAAATCAGCTTTGGTACACTGGTCTAAAGCTTAGCATAATCTCTTAAAAGTCCTCTAGTTCTGGGTCACCGTGACATTTAATTAACATTTCCAATCTCCTTTTCAAAGAGAACTGATGTTTTTCAACATTTCTGCTGTTTGGTGTAAACCAAGGCTCATTGGTGCATGATGACTGAGAGTGAGACTTTTTATTTAGCCTGTTTTTAATATCAATCATCTTACCCCTGACTGTTGTGGAAATTAAACCAACTCAGATTATAAAACAACAGTACACAGGAGAAATCCATTATGACCCTAGTAGATATTATTGCTTTTCATTGCTACAGAATGTCTGTTCAGATGAAAGCTAGTTGAGGCATCAGTATAAATATATGCAGTGAGGAGTCAGTAAAACTCACACAAAACCATCTTCTCGAAGATGTTGCTGTTAGAGCTTTTAAGGCAGTTGCTTGGCAAAGTTTTCCATTTTGCTGTCTGTGGGTTTGAACCCAAAATACTAATACACACAAAATACACCACAAACCAAGATGGCGGATGGACGTGGGCGGCGAGGACAAGACAAAGACGAAGATAAGGAAACAAACGTGTTGTTGAAGGAGATGAAATTGTTAAGTACGAAGATGGATAATATTGAAAAACAGTTCAGTAGCAAGGTTGACAGCGTGTATGGTTCCCTTGAAAAAATGATGAAAGCTGAACTGAAGAAGTCCGTTAAGGAGATACGAGAAAATATCGACCTGGAAATAGGTATCCTAAAGTCGCGACTGGATTCACTTGAAGAAAAAATACAGACAACTAGCTCCAAGCCCTCTGATAAATTTGACCCTGATGTGTCGATTGTGATACTGGGTCTGGCCTACGATGAAGGGGAGGATTTGAATGGAAAAGTAAGAGAGCTACTGGAGAGTGGTTTGGAGTGTGAACCTGCGCCAGAAATTGCTGCGGTGCTGAGAATGCGAGCGAGAGGACCCGGTCCAGGTGTGGTGAAAGTTGCCTTCGCTAATGTGGAGGAGAAGGTGGCGGTGCTCAGGTGTAAACAGAGGCTGAAGAGCAATACCCAGTTCAAAAGAGTTTATCTGAGATCCGCTAAGTCTCACACGGATTGGATTCTCGAGTTCAACTTTAAAACGCTTCTCCAGGAGATACCAGCTGGAAAAGGTTTTTACATCGCGGGGAACGGCCGCCTGATGAAACGGACCTATGCCGAGGCTGCAGCGGCCGCTGCCGTCCGAGCAGGTTCCCCGGCAGCAGGTGGGAGAGGCTGAAGAGGAGCTGCCCAGTCTGTAAACACAGGTGACCCCCCTTGTTTGTACCTGGTTCACTGGAATATTAATGGCTGGACTAATTTGAACTGTGCACTCAGGATTTCATTACTGCAGTCTCTAAACCCTGATATTATTTAATTGAATGAAACACATTTACGACGGGATGACAAGATTGACTTTGAAGGTTACTCCTGGTTTGGTCACAACAGGATGCTGCATAAAAGAGCTAAAAAAGCATCAGGAGGAGTTGGCCTTTTAGTTAAGAACTATTTGCTGGATTATTTTAGAATACAAGTAGTGGACAAGTCTATGGACGATATAATTGGAGTACGTTTGGAGCATCGGGAGCTGCAGTATAGTCTAGTTATCTTTTCCTGCTATCTACCACCAGAGGGATCTACAAGAGGACGGGACTCAGTTACTTGTTTTACTCATCTGCTGGCCCAGGTTTATTCCTTGGAAGCTGATGCCATTTATTTATGTGGAGACTTTAACAGTCGTATTTCAAATAAAGATGACTGTATTGGGGATATTGATAATGTCCCACCTCGAGTGGCCATAGACCTAAGCATGAACAGTCACGGGGAATCACTCCTTGAATTTCTCAGGGATTGTAAATGCTGTGTCCTAAATGGCAGAATAAATCCTGATACTGACAATTTTACATCTATATCATCAAGAGGTAGAGCAGTGGTGGACTATATAATAACTCCTCACGATTGTTTGGAGACTTGTATTGATTTAAAAGTGATAACTCCATCTGAGATTTTGAGCAACAACCCTGTTTGTATTGACCTTATCGGAGAAAAAAGTAGGTTACCGGACCATTCTCTGTTAATGTTTAAGTTTAAAATTAATGCTGCTATTGAGTTTTGTCCTTCTGAAAATGATTCTGGGATTAATCTATTTAAAAGACGACCTAGAATATTTCCAGACAACTTTCTTTCATCTAATATGTGTCGTATGGCTCTGCTGGAACTTATGGGTAACCTAGAAGGTCGGGTGATAACGCAAAGTAATATTGATAACTGGTATGGATTATTTTGTGATATAATGGATAGGGAAATGAATACGAATTTATCAAGAAAATCTTTATCTGGCCAGGGAGGAATACCTTTCAAAGTGGATAGGAATAAACCATATTGGAATGCAGAACTTAAAAAACTTCTGAATGAAAAGAGACAGGCTGAGAGGAAATTTTTGAAATGTAAAGATCCAGCTATTAGAAAGCAATTTAAAGATCACTACAAACAGACTCAGTCTAACTTTGATAAGAGAGTCAGATTTTATAAAAGACAGTTTAGAAGAGGACAAGCATTACAGCTAGACCGATTGCAAAGTAACAATCCACAACAATTTTGGAAAGAAATTAATGAATTAGGTCCTAAGAAACTAAAGAAAATCCCAATGGAGATCTTATTAGATAATGGTGACACTGAAAATAAAAAAGAGTTTGTGCTTGAGAAATGGAAAACAGATTTTGCAAATACATTTTCTGGACATCTTATTCCACCTGGTTTTGATGACCTGTTCTTAAGTAATGTTTGTGATTCAAATTGTATGATGGAGTTGGCTATGGATATGCCAGGCTATAGTGTAAATACATTTTTGAATCGGGATATTACTATAGAAGAAGTTAAAAAAGCTTTGGACAAAGTAAAATTGAAGAAAACACCTGGCATAGAAGGCATCCCAAATGAAGCCCTAAAATCTCCATATCTTCTTGAAGTCCTCTTTTGCTTGTTTCAGACATGTTTTGAGTATGGTATAATTCCATCACCATGGTATAAATCTATCATAAAACCTATTCCAAAGTCAGTAAAGAATGATCCCAGAATACCTCTTAATTACAGAGGCATCAGTCTCCTAAGTACTGTTTATAAGGTATATTCTAATATACTAAATTATAGGCTTACTCGATATTTGGAAATGAAACCGTGTCTTGTTGATGAGCAGAATGGGTTTAGAAAATATCGTGCCTGTATTGACCATATTCATTCAGTGTCAACTATTATTAGAGCTAGAATCGCCACAGGTAAACCCACTTTCTCATGTTTTGTTGATTTCCAAAAGGCATTTGATTGGATTAATAGAGATTTACTTGCCTTTAAACTGATGGAAGTAGGGGTGGATGGTAGATTCTACAAAGCTATTCAGAGTCTGTATGGTAGCCCAGTTGCTTGTGTTAAGATCAATGATATGTATACTGATTGGTTTGAAACCCCTTTTGGCGTGAAACAAGGTGATATTCTTTCTCCAACACTTTTTGCATTGTTTGCGAATGATTTAGCTCTACAGATTAAGAAAAATAATCTGGGTGTATGTTTGGATGACACTTATTTAGGTATTCTATTATACGCGGATGATATTATTTTACTGGCAGAATCTGAGTCTGATTTACAAAATATGCTAAATTTGGTTAGCTCCTGGTGTCATAAATGGAGATTAGTGATAAATAAGAGCAAAACACAGATAATGCATTTTAGAAATAAAGGTATGGAAAGAAGTAAACAAACATTCTATTTTGATTCAGTTCCCTTGGAATATGTTAGCTCATATAAATATTTAGGTTTCCTTCTGGATGATTTTATGACGTTTGAAACTGGTTCTAGGTGCCTTGCTGATTCAGCTGGGAGAGCATTGGGATCAGTTATTAATAAAATGAAAGTTTGTAATGATTTGGGTTACTTTACATATACTCAACTGTATAATGCATGCGTCTCTCCCATACTGAATTATGCTGCAGGTGTATGGGGATTTAAAGAGTCCAAAGTTATAGATACTATACAGAATAGAGCTATAAGATATTTTTTGGGTGTCCATAAATTTGCGCCAGTCCCAGCAATAGAAGGAGATATGGGCTGGATTCCAGGATGTGTACAGCGACAATGTGAAATGATTCGATTGTGGAATCGTCTAAACAAAATGGCAGAGGATAGAATAAATAAAAAAGTATTTATATGGAGTAAATTACATAGCTCCCCCTGGTCAAAAGAAATGTATTCTATTTTTGAGGAGGTGGATATGGTCTATATTTATAGGAATAACTTGTGCTGTAGTGTTAACTTCATCAAGGATAAGCTTCTATTGAAATTTGAAGAGAAATGGTTTGAAAATGTCCTATTAAAACCAAAATTAAGGACATATATGCAGATTAAATCTAATTTTGGACCTGAATTATATGTTACATCACGGTTACAGAGAAGTCAAAGATCGTTAGTTGCACAGTTGAGATCTGGTATTCTTCCTCTGGCCATTGAGGTTGGTCGATTTAAAAATATTCCAGAGGAGAATAGAATATGTGAAATGTGTGAGCTAGATGAAGTAGAGAGTGAGTCTCATTTCCTTTTATACTGTACAAAGTATGATGACTTAAGAGAGGTATTATTTCATGAAATCTATGGACAAAACCCTGAAATATTTTGGTGCTCTGATGAGCAGAAGCTGGAGTGGTTGTTTAATTTTAATGTGTTTAAAACTGCTAGCTTTATCTCTCAAGCCTGGAAAAGACGACAGGTACATTTGTTTAATTAATTTTTGATGTGCTGATGATATTGTGCTGATCCAGTTGTGCTCTGGATCTGGTTTGGTTCTTTCTTTTCTTTTTTGGTGTCCTATAAGCCCATGCGGGCTGGGCATACACTGTATGCATGACACAATAATAAAAGTAATTCATTCATTCACTAATAAAAGTAGGTACTTGTAGGTTTCTGAGATACTTTTTCTCGATTGTCTGTTGCTGGCTTCTTCAGTTTAACAAAACAAACAACAGTGGTGTAGGGAAGTGACAGGGCATACGCGTGATATAGGTGGGGTATATTTCGAGAATACAAACCAGTTCTGACCGTTAAGTATACATTTTGAATGTAGTCACAGTTACGCATCCAATATTGATTATTCAATCTCTTCTCCACATTGAAGAAACTGTTTGAATTTCAATTGAATAGTCAGAACTTTTTTATTAATATAAAATAAATATATATAAATATGCAAACTGTTTTGCCTTCACAGGGACTTAATGTTGCTTAAGGCAAACCTGCCTGTCTTTGGCTGAATGACCACCGTGTCCACAAGTTGCAGTTACAGGTTTATTGTTAAAGTCAAGTAAATAACATTTATACAACCAAATGTCATAAATCATAAATTTACCTCTAGGGGCTTCCCAGTCTGTAAAGCATATGACGCAATCTATCATTATGGTACATGTAGGGCTGTTTTTGGACCATAGGGGTCATGCCACTTCCAAACACTGGACAGTTGGTGAGCATGTACTAGGCGTTGGCACAATGATTGGCAGGTGCTCTCAGGCTACATTTAATTGGACAAAGGCTTTCACTTGTATATTGTCAACTGGATTGACAACTGTGTTACTGAAAACATTTACAGTAAGAAATTAGCTGCGAAGTTGCTGAATCTATCGTAATTTTAGATTGACAGCAGTTGTAAAAAAAATTTGGGGAATTTCCAGTGGCAGCAAATCCCGTTGGACACAATTGATATGCATAAAGTAGCATAGACCTCAACTATAACTACCGCGTCTATTGAAACGCAACGCCGAATGCATTGCACAACTGCTTATGTTAAAATAATTCTGTGATAATTTAGAACTGGAGGAAGCAGATCGGAGTCAGCTCAAAGTTCAAACAAGGTTTTATTCTTGTACAAGAGGAGCATTCACAGAGCAACACGCAGGTCTGTTACAAAGTCAAGACTCAGTGTCTTAGGAGAAAAGCATGGCATTTATCTGTCTCTGTGGGTGTGTTTTCACTCTGATAATTACGAATTTATTCCCTCCTGCACTTAAGGAAATAGTTTACAGAGAAGTAAGTGACCTTACACGGGTCATAGAACAACCTAAAACAAGGTTACAGGTCATGTTAAACATTTACGTTGAACATTGTTGTGTAAGACATCAGTTCACATCTCTCTTCATGAAGTACAAAGTTTCCATCACAGCTTGCATACAGAATGAAAGGGAATCATGGAACAGGATCCCAAGGACACATACCATTCGATACAAATTAGGTCAATCAACTAAATCAGAAGTGTCATCTACACAACACTAACATTAGCAACCTTATGCTACTGCTAATACCAGACCAAGTAAGACTGTTTTCTGCAAAACATCCCACTGTTGACATGCATTTCACTTTTTAAGAATGCCCTTTTCATTTGTAAGTAGGGTTTCAAGTAAACTTCAAGTTTCTCATTTTGCCCAAGTAGTTCCATTACTTCACTATCTGTGATCAAACAGCAGTGACAGCTCTGGTTTCTAAAACTTCTCCATTTTCTAATTAACTTCCAGCCAGCATTACAGATCTCACATAGCCTGTAAATTATCTTCCTGAAACTCACCAGACACCCTGGCCAGATTAATGATATTCCAAACACACCCTCATCTTTTTGTCTGTAGTGTTCTACTTCATGTCTGCTCCTCATTGGTTTGTGTCTGTCGGGTTTACGCAGCAGCTTTTTTTCCTGCTGTCTTTTGTTTTGCGCTCCTTAACTGGGATTTAGTGTTTTTCACAGCGGAGCTTTGGGAGGGATTGTGGTGTACATGGGTGAGCTACAAAAAGGTGTGTGTCTGCCTCCCCACCTACCCCCTGCCAAGAGAAGGGGTTTATCGTCCATCACAGGGTTTATAAAAGGATTGAAAAAGATGGATATACAGATAAAGTCTACGGTTGACTGAGAGGAAGTGAAGGCAGAAGAGAGGGTGTTGGGGAATATAGGAGTAATGTTCTCCTGGAACCCTGAACAGCGTATATTTTGAATTTAAAGCTACTACAAGGAGTTTTTAACAGATTATGAAACGGCCTCAAGAGACCATTAGCGGGAAGATTAACCTCTTCTATTTAGTCATCTTGACAGGGGCCTCCAAAAATCTAACTTTTAAGGCATTAGGGCTGCAAATAATTATTATCTTCATTGTTCATTAAACGTTTATTTTCTAGATAAATCGATTAGCTGTTTGGTCTACAAAATGTCCAGGATGACTTCCTGAAAATGTCTTGTTTTGTGCACAACCTTAACAAAACTGTCAGTTATAGTTTATTGTCATAGAGGATTACAGAAATGAAAAAAAATATTCACATTTAGGAAGCTGGAACCAGAGAATTTAGACTTTTTTTTCTTCTTAAAAAAAAAGACTCAGATTCATCGATTTTTTTTTTAAACAATTGTCAAGTAAACAATATTTCAGAACTTACCGATGAGTCTATTAATTGTTGCAGCTAAACATGTCAGCCATGTGACTATGAGTAAATTAAAATGTCTGTGCAAGTAATCATAGGCTTTAATATCCATATTTAATGGCTGCATCTGTCTAAAGCTGACAAACGCACAGCTCCCAGTTCAATGAGGCTCTCCTGTGATGGAATTTTTACTCACCAGTTATGTTCTCTGACCCTGATCAGCGTCTCTCAGCTCGCTACCTTGTGCTGCTGTGGTCCGTCCTGTGTTTGGTTGACTTGATTAAATCCATGGTGTAATGGGAAACAAATTATGGCTTGTGCAGCATGATGAGTTGAAGGGGGGATAATTAGTATGTTCATCCACCTCTTTGAAAAGATGTGCGTGCGTGCGTGCGCATGAGTGTGTGTGTGTGGCACTTTTCCCAATTCACACAGTCTCCTCCCTCCTTCCTCTCATTTATTAAACGCCTCCCGTGTGTGCGGCTTGTGCCTATGTGACCGTGTGTCTACATGCGCAGTTGTGGCGCAGACACCCTGGTGTGTGTGCCTCACACTGTAGTGAATCCTTAATATGTATTCATGAGTAGTTACTTGAAGCCACCAGGGCCATCATTCTTTAGCCTGGAAGTGATCTGTCAGTGGCTCTAATGATCCAACACAAACACACACACAGACACACACACACGCACACCCTGTCACTAGGTCTTCTGTCCTTGTCAAGCATGCCAGGGTTAGTAACTCACATATGGCCCAGGAGTCGATGCAACCCCAACACCACTCGAGAGGGGCAGGGTTCAGGAAGATCTGATTGACTGACAGTTGGACGCCAACAAGGATGAGATGTGCTGCCAGAGTTGAGTGTGTGAAAAAACGAAATGAATACACCCACAAATATGACAGATGGAGTGTGAAGTTTGGTTTAAGTGTCACTGATGTTTCTCAGTCAGTATCCATTTTAAGAATCTATTTGTAAATGTCACTAAAGCAAAACAGAATGATTATTAATGGCTTTCTAAAAAATGAAATATGGAAATTACAGGAGTGTATTCGTTGCTGAGTCCCTGAGAGTCTTAAATGTGGACTTTTTGAAGATTTGTCGCCTCTGTCAGCTGTCAGTTTAGTATCAAGAGGAGTAGGTTTTACTGTGTGGACAATGATTGGATTTTGTCACATGACTCACGCTGTACTCTTGTGTTTTTGTCCACGAGGCATTTGTGGGTATTAGCAGGAATTATATATAATTACGCACAAGTAAGAACAAGATAAGGTGGCTATGTGTTGATCAAGTTTTCAAATCTTGTCCCTGTAATACACACCAGCTCTGTTTCATGTGTCTTTTCTTTGTTCTGTTTGTTAAACCTGTGCCTCCTTCTCTCTGTCTTTGTCCTTTTCCAGTGGTATCGGTAGAAACTGGCCATGGGCATCAGGTGGCAGCAGCATCCTGGCGGAGTACGGCACCCTTCATTTAGAGTTCATGCACCTCAGCAAACTCTCAGGGAATCCTGACTTTGCACAGAAGGTAACGGACACACTCGATGAGCATAGATAATATTACTTTTTCCACACTTAACGGTTGTGTTTGTGCACGATTTCCATTTACGTTCTCAACCCTAACCCTAGATATTATGTCATTTTTCTGTTATATACAATCACTTTATATGCTGTATCTTCAATGTGAGCTTTAATTGATGCATTTGTGTTTTAATTATTTGATCTTTAGGTAATGAATATCCGGAAAGTACTAAATCGTCTGGACAAACCCCAGGGGCTGTACCCCAACTACCTGAACCCCAACAGCGGCCAGTGGGGCCAACGTAAGTCCTCCTCCCACCTCTATCACATCCAACCAAAATTCTTCTGTCATGCCTTTCTTATGCATTTTCCAGTTGTACACTGCTTGTGTGTCAAGCAAATACCCAATTTAAACTGAATACAAGTAAGTCATAAATGGTTAACTCATCAATAGAGTTGAAGCCGTATATCAATTTCAAGGTATACTGTATACTGTTTTTTTCATCTATGGTATTATTATTACTGTATTATTATCTATGGTACCGTATGTGTTCTTAACTTTATTTACATTTTCACATCAGTCAGTTAAATGTGTTTGTTCAACAATAAAACCCTTCTGTTTTCATTCAATAAGGGGTCATTGTGACGGAAAGTGATTATAGTAATGAGTTATACCATGAAACTATGACATTTCTGAGATGGTTATCAAACCCTGAAAATCTTTTCTTCAATTAGACCGTAATCCATAGATGAACAATGCTGAACACTGACAGAACTACAAACAGTATTCTAGTCACTGAGTTGGCACTCACATTAGGGTAGATTTAGTTTATCGGGATACTTGTTAGATCTGCCTTTAACACAGTGGACCAACCCTCCTTAAGTGGCAGTAAAGATCAGTTGGTCTTCTCTTAGCTTTTGTCCTTCACTGGTTAAACATGGAGTAAACTTTGGGTGTGATGCAGGGCTCAGATCAAGGACTTCTCTTTTTTTTGGGGTAGTTTTGCTTGTTTTAATGACTCCCACTGTTACGAGCATGAATCTGGCCAAAGTATTTCTGCCTTGATGCCACAGTTTTGCAGGACTTGCTTATATTTTCCCCTCAGAAGAATATAATCAACGCAGAGAAAGGTAGAGATAGTAGTTTCCCACTTAAATACATTGGAATTGAAATAAAAAATCACATTATGAAATCTTTGACTTGACAGGCACCTGTAATTTGAGGCTGATATTAGAAAGATTCATTTGCATTAATCACTTATTATCACCAATGTTTGACCATTTCTTTCCCAAGATGACACGTTAATGTATGCAAATTACAACTTGTCTAGTTTGCCATGCACTTTATACTCATCTTCCAAAGAAAACCATTCTACACCTGTCATTTATACTAAAATTAGGAATGCAAATATCCACCTGATGTTATAAACCCTTCATTTGGTCCCACTCAGATTCAGAATCTGTCTTTGAACTGGTAACTATTCTAATAATCAGGTTTTCCTTCTAATTTTAAGCAAATATGCCTGAAATTCACTATTTACAGCTTCTTAAATGTGAATACTTTATTGTTATCTTCATCTTTTATCATAAAAAAATATATTTTTTGGTTTTAGACTCTAAGTCAGACAAAACAAGCAATTTGAATAAATCACTTTGGGCTTTGGGAGATTGTGATGAATGTGTAATTATTTCTTCACTTTTTTCTTACATTTAACTGATGAAAACAATTAAAGGAATAGAGAAAATTACCAGCAGTGGAATCTGTAATCAAGGTCATAATTAGTTGCAGCCCTGACCATGATGCAGCTATTAGTTTATTACCATTTAGACTTTAGAGTTTTTTTTAAATGCTCTTTTGACTAGCAGTTGTATGATAATGACTGTCATTTCGTTATTTATATACAGATTATTTTCTCCTAACTGCCTCTGTTTTCAGTTTAATTTATCTTTCATTTTCCCTTATTATAATTTCTACTAAATGTAATCTTTGTAAAGAAGACTGAATTGCATTCCTCTGTATGAAACATTTCATATAAAAAAAGTGTTATTTATTTTAGAAGCAACTGAAAATAGACCTCCTGGCCCCCAGTGGCCCCGGGAAATCATTCGTTACATGATCCTGTTTAAAGGAATTTAAATATACCCTAACCCTAACCCTTAAAGCCAGAGTATTCAATTTTTGATATAGTAAGCTAAGACCTAATTAATTAGCCATATAACTTAGTATGAACATTATGATGTCAAAACAGTTTGCAACATTAATTGCAAAATGTGGTGGCAACACACAGAAAAAGCATATTGATAGCTAGAGAGAGGTGGAGAGAAACGGTAGTTTTGAGGATAATGTCTGTTGTAGTTTTGATTAAAGGTGTATTTGTAGTTGTGAGGATGTTAAGCATATAAAGATACTCCAAGAAATGACATCACAATAAGCAGAAATACCAATGACGATACTGGGGAATACTGTTTCTTTTGCAGATGAAACCATAAAATGTCTTTTTAAAAACTGCTCTCAAAAATGTGTGTTGAAATGTTTAGTTAATCTTTCTATATTTAGAAATCTTTTAGATCAGTCTGTTTTGTGTTTTTATTTGGTAAAAGATATTCATCTTTCAAATTAATTTATTACATAATTTCAATACTTTTTTCATTGTACATCGATTATTGATTTTAACAGTCTTCTAGCTCAGGTTGTACAGATTTCAGGGATATTTCAAGAAATATCTCTGATCTCTTTCCATTTGAAACATATCGACTCTCTTTACATTTCTGCTTCCCACTTTTGACCGGTATCAAGTATTTTCATACTCACTGAGCCCTGATTCCTGTCTTTAACATTACGTCACGTCAATGTGTGCACAAGTGTCTGGTCACGTCTCCATGTTTCTGATGGGCTTTGGTAGCAGGGTATAATTTTGAATCCATTATCAGACCCTTCAAACTGTGTAGCTGAACAGGTAATGATGATAATGATAGAGGTGAGACTTTGAGGAAGAGGAGAACGGAGGTGTTCAGGAAAAAGAGAGGACATAGGAGTTACAGAAGTCATGTCAGGTGTAGTTGAGGACAGGAATCCAGCGGTTAAAGCCTCTCCTAATGCCGGTTGACATGTCGGGGTAGAGCAGTAGCTGAGCAAATGTAATGAAAGTGACAGTGGCAGCAGAAGGGTGGGACATCAAAATCCATTTCCGCCCATTTTTCTTAAAGTTGCTTGCTAAAGTGATTTTTGGCCACTGGAGAGCAGAAATTGGACAAATGTCAACATAGCATCAATATCAAATTTTCAAGTTCTTAAAGTTTCTTTCTTGCATGGAGTTAGATTCACATCACTTTTTTGTCTGTACAGCAAATATGAAGCTACAGCCAGGAGATGATGAGCTCATGTCATGATGGTGACCGCGAGAAGAGCTCTACCCAGACAAGAAACTTAAGCAGGCTGTTTTCCTCTGTTTGTGGTCTTTATGCTAAGCTAAGCTAACCACACCTGTGATGGACAGATATAAGACTGGTATAGTTATTCTCAAACAGTGTGAGTTCTGTAGTTCTTCCTTGTCAAACTCCATGCAAGATAGTGATTACATCTATTTCCAAAAATATTTTGAACCGAAACTCAATTTCGAGGCTTTTCTGTAAATAACTTTATATGAAATGATAAATACCAACCATTTCCATCTTAAACCCCACCCACTCCAAGCACAGATACAAAAGATACAGGTAATTTAGTTTGTTCAACAGATACAGGACAGGTAATGGTGTACTCCCTCATCCCTGGTAACAATGTAGAGTCATATTTCCCCCCCCCCCCCCCCCATTTTTCAGTGGTGGTGTATCTAAATCTTGTTACAAGTTTCTAGATAGTGAAGACGACATCAAGAACCTTTTAGCTTGCTGTGTTTTCATTTAAGTCTCCTACCGGGAAGTGCAGAGTTTTACACAAATTAAACAAATTACACCAATAATGGATTAAAAACTGTCTTTGTCCTATTTGTATGCAAAATACATTTTCAAACAGACGCATCGTGTTCTTTGTGATTTATGTGAGACTGTTGTGTCGAATCAATAGAGCAGACACATGCAGAGGTGGAAGTGGAACAGAAATCATCAGAAAAAAGTCTCTTTAAAGAATCTGCTGAGATTCTCTTTTTCCCCCCCGCTGTCAGCTCATGAGCATTTCGGTTTTGAATTAATTAAACTTGATTAGTTTTCATGCTTAACTGCTTTAGTGCCCATTTTGGCTTGTAAAGGTATCATGTCCGTCAGGCCAGTCACAGTTCTACATAAAATCAGGGTACATTTCTTATGAATCCCACAAGAAAGTTGTGTTTTTGAATTGGAAATCCTTTGATCCAGTTTTATTATCTGTATTTTTACACCTCTAGATATATTTCAGAGTTTATTACTGTCCTGTCTGGTGCTGTTTTTGATACCCGGGCCTTCTTTTGGAGAGCTGTTAGTGTCTGGAATGGTTAAATATGGACCTGCACCTCTGCTCTACTTACTTTATATCATCTGATGAATAAAACTACCGAGAGCACATCCGCAGTGATAATTGTTGGCATTTAGCTGACACTCTTAACCGCAGCCAGTGACTGTGTTTTCATCCAAGTATTTTATGCAAATGATGACATATTCAATTAGGAATGCTGAATAGAAACAGCAAGTTTTAACTGAAAAAAACAGCTTTCATGCTCATATTAGTCAGAGAGAGGTTTTCATCGAGAAAGAAATTATGCAATGGTGATGGGATTTGTTGAATAAATGATGACCTAGGGATGTTTGCAGCCTAATGTTGTCTGAAAAATATCTCAGTACAGCCTCACAGAAATGCTTACTTAGCCTGTGTCTTAAACTATACATACATGCAAGTCATGTTTAGTAGGTTTATCCAAAAAGCTGTTATGTTACCAGGTGTTTATAAGAGGTGTTCAGTCAGATTTTTAAATTACGAATATGTTCTTTTGTCATCTGCTTCATGGCACCTATAATCAGACAGTTGAAGTATTTATTTTCTTGATTTTGTGTCCCTGGTTTAAATCGTTGAAGGTGGGGTACTCTTATCGGCTCAAAACCAAACCGTCCCCTCTGCCAGCCTCCCCTCTCTTCACTTCAAGATGATCACAGCTGACATTTAATCTCTGCGCTCCACAAACAGGGCTGGACTCTGTTAATGACACATGCATATGGATGAGCCTTTACTGGCTGGAGGCTCACCTGTGAAAACAACCGCCCATACACACACACACACACACACACACACACACATTACTGTAGTGCATCATACACTGCAGGTGTGTCCTCTCTATATTACATGCATACATCTAGCGCTGTGACATGTGAGGATGATCTATATATGGTCCAACAGTTGTAATCTAATGCAGCATACATGTGGGACGCCTGTGTGCGTGAGTGTGTGTCATAATCATTGTTTATATGTGTTTTGCAGATCACGTGTCTGTGGGTGGCCTAGGTGACAGTTTCTATGAGTACCTGCTGAAGGCCTGGCTCATGTCTGACAAGACTGATGAGGAAGGAAAGAAGATGTACTATGAAGCACTTCAGGTAACACACACTGCCACCAACAAACACACACAACCTCACACACACACACACACACACAAACAAGAAATGTTTTCAGTAAGGGTTGAGGTGACTTTGACTCAATTCAGAAGGATAGTCGATAAATTGTTTGAGTTGATTTTCAAGCAAAAATGCCAGATATTCTTTGTTTCTAGCCTCTAATTTTTGAGGATTTGCTGCATTTTTTTTGTTCTATGTGAAAACAAACAGAATATCTTCTTGCTTTTTCCTAACAATTTATAGTCTAAGCAATTAATCAGTTTATTGCGAAAATAATCATTAATGGCAGCCCCAGACATTATGTATGTACATGTTTGTGTTAATAGAGATAATCAATTAATCATTTTTGGTCATTTGTCAAGCAAAAATGTCAAACATTTGTTGGTATTAGCTTCTTAAATGTGAGGATTTGCTCATTTTCTTTTGTCATTTATGACAGTAAATGAAGACTATTTGATTTTTTGACTGTTGGTTCAACAAAATAATCCATTTTGACTCTGGGAAATAGTACTTGTAAAATATCTGTTAAGCTGCTATGACTTAGGCAGTTGATGATGATCAGCTAATATTTTAAAAGAAAAAGTTATTTCTTAAGTTATTTTTCCTTTACTTGCAGTACATAAGTGACAGTATCTTCTGCTCTAAACTATGGATGTCACTATATAATTCATGGCACGTAACTACTTAAGGTTATTAAAAGGTTATTTTGCTTAAGGTCCACTTTGTAAAAAAAGTAGATTTTTAAGTCTCATTCCGAACTTTTCAAATACTGACCCTTTGGTTTTCCGAATTAGTCAGATTCTGACATTTCAAGATTGCAACCGACCCAATCTACACCTAGTTTGTAATAAAGTTTTCTTTGTTCCCCTACTCATCAGATACTAAAACTTGGGGTTTCCAAAGTGGACCTTTATGGAACTAATATATATTAGAAAAGTCAGTCAGAAGTAATAGAAAGTAAACTTTTCTGCCATGTTAATGATTAAAGATAGTGAGCTTCTTCACTGTGTCTCTAACAACAAAATTGTCTAGAAAACAAAAAATCAATTTCAATAATATCTTCTATTATAGAATATGTAAAGTGATTCACATTTTTCCAGTCAATGTCGATTGGCTGCATAATTTTTACGTTGAGTTTCTCTGTTTGTGAGTTTTCCTTCCGAAAGCTGTATTTGTACCACTGAAACAGAAATAATCTTTTGTCACCTGTCTGCAGGTCCCTAACAGCACCATCTGGGAGTGGTGTTAATCCCTTTTTTCAGTCCCAACAATCCCATTATGTCACAGCACTGATCTCGACGGGCTGTAATTTCCAGTCTGTTGCACTTCTACTACTGAGAGCTGTCCTCTGTTTAATGGCTGAGCAGCCCAAACTATTGTGTGATAACTTTTACATGGATAACCACTATAAAGCACTGAATGTACAGTAAAAAAGCCAGTGACCTCTACTTGGAAGATGTTCTCAGTAAATGAAACAGTAACATGCTGTTTTACCCACCGTGAGCTGCATGGATTTTCTCCACATGGGTTTTGCATCCCTCACACATCCTCAGAGTCATGATAAGTGGCCGTTTGATAATAGTGGACAACAAACATGAGGTCAGCCTTAGATATTGAATGGTGGTCCCGCTGTTGGATTTATTTCTACCTGTGGGGGGGGATGTATTACAGGAATCCAGTCGCAAACATAACCTTGAAGTAACCGAGTGTTGCTCATGAGATAATAAAAAGAATGATTAATATGATGATGATGTTATTATCATATTTTTTTCTGAGGTAACTGAGATGAGAAATTAAGTTTTGTGTTGCTAATGCAGATTTTTATTTTGCTTAAAGTGGCAGTTTGGTGATTAAATGTTCTTTGTGTTTTACTTCCACCACTGTCACGCTGACATTTTTTAAATATTCAAAGTTTCCTCTGTAATCCTCAGGAGCCAGATAGTGAGTTTGAGCATGAGGGGAGATGATGGCACAGACAGAGCTAAACACACTTTTGTATAAGGAGACAAAGAAAGGGAGCAGATGAATCGAAATGAACGTACAGACAGCTATTCTCTGTTAAAACAAATTGTCAATTTAAATTGTGCTGACAAGCGACAGGTCTCAGCTGCAGAGAGCTCATTCTGCGATTGTTTTCCTGTGACACAGTGAGGAGCAAATATGGTACTCTGTGATTAAAATACAGAATTAACCATGCAGGGATACTTAATATAATAGACACATAATCCCTCACAATCTTCAAGGATTAGAGCCGTTGATTTATTTGCCAAGAAGACTCCTCGGAGGAGGGAGGGACAGCGGCAACAGGGTGAATATCTGAGTCACAGCAGGAAAAAATTGAATGTTAGCTTTGATTTAATACAATCTGGGCCACGTTCAAGGGTCAGTACATCGTAAATACTTTAAAAGCTTTTCTTCTCCCTTTGAGTGCGACCGATCCATCAATATTTATCTTTTCTTTCCAGCAATTTTTACATGGTTACTAAGTGATCATGAGCCGTGTCTATGAGATCTTCTACTGAAGTTTGAGCAATACTTGTTTATAAGGATGGTGTGTTTAAGGAAGCAGTATTGTCTTTATGGATTAAAGTTTTTTAATAGTATATTTATTAGTTTTCACTTTGACAACAACTAAAAGATAAATGCATTTCAAAAACCACAGGAGAAAGATAAAGAAAAAGATTAAACAGTAAGAACAAAAAAAACAAAAACACAGAACGCCGGGAGTTAAAATAACAATTTACAATAGCAACTGTCAGGAAAATTGTTGCAACATGATGACAGAGATATGAAGCTTCACAGAGTTTTGACTCCAAAGTTAGAGAATTGGTTTGTTTATGAATATCAGAAATGGAAGAAACAAACAATCAGCATTTCATTCACGAGCCCTCATGCTGTACACCAGGAATTAAAGTGTTTAATTGAAAACTTGCCACCTTAAATAACTCGGATATATTTACAGTAATGTTCATTAGAATGGACTGTCTTAGAGAAATAAAGTGATTTAGAGATAAATTGTATAAACAGGTCAGAGAAAAATAATAATGATATTTATGATAATAATAATATTTTCTTATGAGAATGTTCCTGGCAATCCTTTGGTGTGTTTAACCAAACTCCAATTTAAAAGCAGGTGTTTTATGATGGGACCATATTTTTTCATAGTTACAAACTTTGGTTACACGAACATGACCCTTCTGATTCTCTTCGATCTACAGGCACAATCAGCACACATCATTTATCAGTAACATCTGTTGAAATAATTCTTTGATAATTTAGAACTGTAAGAAGCAGATCGGAGTCAGCTCAAAGCTCAAACAAGGTTTAATCTTGACCGAGGAGCATTCACAGAGCAACACGCGCAGGTCTGTTACAAAGTGAAGTGACTCAATTTCTGAGGAGGAAAGCATGGTATTTATCTGTCTCTGTGTGGGTGTGTTTTCACTCTGACAGCTACTAATGTATTCCCTCCTTCACTTAAAGAAATAATTAACAGAGAAGGAAGTGATAACATTCAGTGATTACTCAATACCTTACATAAGACAACATAAAACAAGTCATGAAACAAGGTCACAGGTCAGGTTAAACAGTTACATTGAACATGCCTGTGTAAGACTTCAGCACAGTTTAGTTAATGATGTTGTGATGGAAATGTTGTACTTCATGTGAATTGAAGTGTTTGCCGCAGACCATGATGTATTGACTGGCCCACACCAACCTGATCTCTTCCCCTGTCCTACATTCTTCAGGGATGTGAAGTCAATTGTAAACAGCTTTTGGACAGGGGTCTACTTGTTTAGTTTTTTTTTTTTGGTGCCAACATTTTGAAATGTGGTTTTAAAGCGACAATTTGTCCATCTTAAAAATGGGAAAGTTGGTGCTGATACAGTTATTTTAAATGATTTCTGAAGGAAAAAAACAAAGAAAAAAACAGTGAGGTAACTTTAATAATTGTGTGCAGTAGAAATGAAAAATGAAACGTACAGATGCACCTGAGGAGAATAATTACAGATAATGAGACCAAAGACGGGGTTCTTTCTCTCATGCTTGCATCAACGCTTAATTCTTCTTCTTTCTTTTTTTTCTTAATTTTGTCTTTCAGGCAATAGAAACCAACCTGATGAGGAAGTCGAGCAGCGGGCTGACCTACATAGCCGAGTGGAAGGGGGGTCTTCTGGAGCATAAGATGGGTCACCTGACCTGTTTCGCAGGAGGCATGATTGCTCTGGGTGCTGATGGAGCGCCCAGCGACAAGACAGGCCACCAGATGGAGCAGGCCGCCGAGATCGCCCGGACCTGTCATGAGTCTTACGCCAGAACAGGTAGATATCCATAAAATTATTTGTGTTTGATCGTATTTTCTTCAGTTGACTCCAACTTTTATTTAGTATCCGTCAAACCAGTTTAGAAATGTTTATTCTTATTTAGAAGAGTCTGATTTTAATACAGAGCTCTGTTATATTGCTTATTTAAAAAAAGAATTAAGTAATCAAGTTATACTTCAAGTGACAGCAGCATCTTCTCCTAAAGCAGGAATGTCTCACAATTTTTCTTAATGCTGTCAGTGCAGTTATCATCCTTTCAAGTTGCAAACTCAAATTAACATTTATTCAAAGAAAAGTCTTATTTAAAAGAGTATTATTTTAATCAGTTTTTTATTTTAATCCTCAATCAAATTATTCTATTTATCTCCTCCTCATTTTAATCCATCCTCAAGTCACATTAGGATTTATAAAAGCAGCACTGCAGGAAAATTACAGCTGGTTGAATAGCATATTAGTTCTTTGTGTGGGTATTGGCTTGATGTCTGTTCTGCACTGCTCCCATATACATAACTTAAAGGATAAATTCACAAAAAGTAAACTTGAGTCATTATCTACTCGCCCTCATGCTGATCAAAATAAAGGTGATGTATTGTAGTCTACAAAACATTTCTGGGGCTCCACATTAAAACACCGTTAGAGCATTCTACTAGACAGCTGAAGTAGATGGGGACTAGTTTTAAAATGTGAAAAATAACCAAAAACTGTAAGAAATGCTCTGTCAAGCATTTGTGGTCTAATCCAAGTGCCCAGAAGCCCCCAAGATCCTACATTGATTTGAAAAGATGTGCAGTCAAGCTCATGTACCCACTACACAATTTAAATCAGCTGAGAATCTCTGAGCTTCCAGAGACTTTAACGCCAGTATGAAGGGATTTTATGTTTTTGGGTTGTTTTCTTTTTTTTTTTTTGCATTTTAAGAGTCGCTATCTACTTCAGTTGTTTAGGAGAATGCTGCAGTGCTTTTTTTCTGTGATGCTTCAGAAATGTTTTGTGGACTACAAAACTTACCCCAACTTTCCACCAACATGGGGGTGAGAAGATTATCACTGAAATTTTAGTTTTGGACAAGCTAATCCTTTAAAGATTACAACATGTGGACACATGGATAACTATAGATAATCAATCACAATTCAATACCCCTTAAGAACATCTTCCTATGTTCCAAAATTGTGTTTCCATTGACTGCGTTATATGTCATTAAATCTACAATTGATCTTTTTCATTTCTCCCCTCTAGCTTTGAAGCTGGGCCCGGAGGCATTCCGTTTCGATGGTGGTGTCGAGGCCATCGCCACCCGCCAGAACGAGAAATACTTCATCCTCCGTCCTGAGGTCATAGAGACCTACATGTACATGTGGAGGTTCACCCACGACCCCAAATACAGGGAGTGGGGCTGGGAGGCTATTCAGGTAAAATTCGTTAATTAAAACGAAGATAGTTTTTTTTTGCATTGTGTTTAGTAAGAGATGTGCAATTTGTACAAAAATGTTCTAATTTCTGTTTCCTACTGCTTGAAAGATTTTATTTCACCAAGGTTAAACAAGAGACTTCAGCTAACATTGAATCATTTGGTAGCTTTCAAACGACACCAATCAGGAGCTAACAGAGGGTCAACTAATTTAGATGAAGTCTGGTGATATTTTAAGTACACAAATGTCTTGGTTGATGTTTCAGTCACTGAGGTCTTCCTTGTTTCTCTTCCTCCCACATTTAGGCTCTGGAGCAGCACTGTAAAGTAGAAGGAGGCTACAGCGGCATCAGAGACGTCTACGCTTCGACTCCCAACCACGACGACGTGCAGCAGAGCTTCTACTTGGCCGAGACACTCAAGTAAGACGCACAGCTGTACCTCTCTGTAAACCCACACACCCTTCACTTCTGTTCTCTCATGATTGTGCTGTCATCGCACTTTATGGAGGGACAAGTTCCCTGCTTCCCAAAACTGACAGCCACTCATCACACACACACACACACAAACACGCTCTAACACAAAATACGATGTTGTCGAAGGTTATTTCACTACACACACTCTGTCACTGAATCTGAGAGGCTTTTATAGCTTTATGCTTCAATCTTTCATCCATAATTACCTTCTAATTCAGATATGATATTATGATATTAAGCTGAGAAATAAGTCAGAGATTGATAACAGAAGGAAGAATAAAACAAATTTTAAAATAATCTGAAAGTTTTGGTGTCCTTCTCCAACATCTGACCTGATGTCAAAACCATTTCTGTGTCTTGTCAGACTCATTCTGACACTTCATATCAGTATATTAATCAACACACACTTAGTTTTATGGGTCATAATGAGTACTTTTGAAGACCAGCTCTTAATCAGTGGTTCCCAGCCTTGCGCTGTGATCCTTTCAAGATACTTTTTAATGGGGCTGTGAGACTGTTAAAAGGATAGCAGAAATGAAAAAAACAGATCATCTTCACAATTTTATATGATCTTCACAGTTTTTTCTGTCATCTGAGCTTTTTTTTTGTAAAACACCAGATGATTTTACTTCTTTAAACATCAAAAATTTATGTAGACACCTACAACTCAAAATTTGCTGACATTGCTCCATTTATTTTGAGGGCATTTACATACAATTATCAGATTGTAAACGTGTGAGAACAGACAAGAAATGAAAGAGCAATCTAGAGCCCAGCTGATACATGATACATTGGGGCCAATGCCAGTATTAAGGGAAAAACATTTATAAATCGACCAAATATACAAACATTTAAACACTCCAATATTGATATATCGGCCGGTGTACAAAAGTGTTTTGCAATGACCTCTTAAATGTGATAGAGGCTGCATATTTACTGTTTAACAAGAATTTTGTTGTCTAAAATGACAGCAGTTATGCGTAACAGTAAACTTACTTGGGATTTCATAATTCTACTTAAATTATCCCAAGCATCTTTTTCTGCATTGTAATTTCTTGAGCAAAAAATAGACCAATAACTATGTAGTTTATGAAGCCCAAACTTTGCTTCATTGACTAAATTCACAGATTTTCCAATTTTTCGACAGGATTCCTACTAAGCTGCTCTCATGGCTTAATATGCCATTAATATTCTCGTCTACATGCAACTGTTCATTCTCCAATTATGAACGTAGCCTCTCTTCATCCGTTCAACAGCCTTCTTGAGAAGGTCGGCGTGGCGATCTGTGATTTTATCTGTTGATAGCCAGGTCTACATAATGGTTAAGAGAGGGCCTTACAAATTGTTGTCTTGGCAACGCGCAGAGACGAACAGGCAAGAGGCTGTGTGTGTCGAACTGTGGCTAAAAACCCAGTTAAGACGCATATTAAGAATATAGTATACGTACAATATACGTAACCAAAGAGTGGTCCTAAAACCTGAATAATATCAGCACTTCCCACATGTCCTAATTGGAAAATGCCACATTCGAAATAAGGCCTTGTTCAGAGTATGCTGAATAGAATTTGCTGTTTACATGACCCATATCAAAATCAGGCTATTGTCATTCACAGAAAAAGTGGTATTTTAGTTAGCATGCAAATGTCGTCCTTTTGAGGAGCTGAAAACCAAAAGCATTGCTCAAGATCATGGGGTCTTGTAGGGGTGAATATATTTATACAGCAAGCCACTGGCTTTGTAGAGCAATACAATAAACAATTTTAATGGTGCTGTCAGTCACATGTTCTACCATTACATGCAGGTGACAAGATATACATTTTTGCCAACTGTACACATAAGATTAAGTATCTATGTCACATAATAATATGTTAAACAGCAGAAGGAGGCTGTACACCAACGACAACATGGCAGGTGTAAAAAAAGACAGTGTTTTATCATGATAAACATTCAATGATAAGAAAACTGTGATCATTAACAATGAAAATGAGGTGAGAAGGTGCAGCTGGTAAAATGACTAATGCCATCTGGACACAGTTAATCACATATTGTAGCATAATGACAGCTTGAACATATTTTCTTCCAGTTATTGAGTAAAAGCCACCCACGCTGAACTGGAGTGATTTCTCCTGTGAGATGGATAATAATACGAAAATAAAAATAAAACAAATGTTTCTGAGTGCAGAGCTCATTTTTTAAATAACAGAGCAGTTATCTCCCACGTGCTTCAGCAAACATTGTGTCTGTGATTTACCTATAGGTTGCTCAAACCTGCAACTTTGTGTAAGAATTTCCTTTGTTAACTGGCTAGAGGCCTGTACTTATGTCTTGATTAGTAGAAATATATTAGATCAGGAAAGAAAGTGTGAAAACGCCACATGTCCCGACACACCACAGGCAGTTACGACTTCTCACTTCCTGTTGATGGTTGGCAGTTATATTTACTTAACTGCCTGAGTTTGTGTGGGTGTGAGGGTGTGAGTGCGTGGCCACAAACGGCTCTTTACATGTGTTGTCAGCCAAAGTGTGATGTCTGGTGGCTAATAGGGCTTTCCCTCTCAGCGAGCTCTCCAACTGTGTTCAGGAGAACTGTCTGTTTAAAGCGAGATCCCAGCTACAGTTTAACAAGTATAAACAAGTGTGTACATGTACTCTGTGTGTGTGTGTGATGAACTTGTTTGGAGATACTTATTGGTGTTTACAGTAGCTAATGGCAGTTAATGTGCGCCCCACCCTCAGTGTATTCAGGATGTCAGCTCCTAGCCTTGGCGACAGGGAATACAGTACAGAGGTGGTTTTCCCAGGTTTGGCCCCTGGCCTCCGTTGTCCTTGGAGGCTGCATGCGATCCCGGTTCGGAGTTGTTCGTAGGGAGACTGCTGGTAAGCAGCAGTTAGCAGGTACTGTAGTTACAAGTAAAGCAATCTGTCCGAAGTTGAGGCAGAGCAGCCTGAGAACATCAGAGGGAGAACTAGTACATATTTTCTTTGTTAAATATGATCCAGTTTCCCCAAATCAGTAAACAGAATTATGAAGTTTTGTTTTTGTAGAAGTAAAAAAAAAGTGGTTTATAAACCCAGGAAATAATACAGTAGGGCGTTTTTTGGATTCAGTATCGGTAAATGTAAACATTGGTAATGGCTATGTTCATGATAACTTGGTCGGCATCTTCACATGGTCTTCAATGACATGCACACAGAGTCCACCTCTCTTCTTCCAGCTGTAGTCCAGCACTTCTTCAGTCTGAAACACGGTCAAGTAGAGACAGGTCTCCGCTGGCACACCTGTCTTCGATGTCACGTCGTTTCACCCATTTGTCCATATCCTCTTCCTGCAAGGGAACCTTAGCCAAGAGCAGCTCCAAACCAAGCTGGAATAGCATGGCTCTTATCAGGACTCTCTGCCTCCCTGGGGTGGTCCAGCTGGTCAGGTTGGATGGTCGAATGATGCTGTTGCAGTGATGGTCTCAAAGTCCTGTGCTTGCTTTTCCAATGCTGATGAAAGTATTTCTGTCTTATGTGTGTGTTCAGCAACAAAGCCAAAAAGTGAATAAAATGGTGTGAAATTTGAAGGAGCTATCGACCCCTGCATGTGCCTCTGTTGCTGTGGCATCTTAGCCCAGTGATCTGTGAGTTATAAAATGGGCCCCGGAAGCACTCCACAGTAGCAGCACACTTCTTTTTATATATCCATGGCAGTGTCCTAAAAATCGAGAAAGCATTTATTGGACGCCATCTTAGTCTGCGCCCCAGAGTGTAGAATGAGTTATCAAAAAAAGTGTTTTTCAGGAAATTGCAAACTTTAAAATACCATTGAGAATACCTGGAAAATGACTTTTGGCCAATATTAGGAGTGATAGTGGCGCAAAGGGTAAACTTATAGAGCAAGAAACGTTATAAATACAGTGAAACATGACAGCGTCATCTCCTTGAAAAAGGCTGGTTTCTTGTATTTAACTAGTTCAACAGTGGGCCTCTGCTCTCCCCTCTCCCATTCTTCCTCCAAATTTGTCGTCCCCCCATCTATTTCCTTTACTTCCATTGAAATCTTTATAGCCTCTCCTGCAGTCTTCATCTTTTCCTCCCCCATTCACGTCCTCCTTGCCTCTTCTTCTTCTTTTCTTCTGTCGTTTTTTTCTCTTTTTTTTTTATTCCACCACGCCAGACAGCTGTTGACAGGAAGTCAAGGTTAGCCTCACAGAGCCCAATGGGGGCGAGGTGCCATCCAATCCAGCTTTTTTATAGGCAATAAATTTTAACAAGCGTCACCTCTACTCCTGATTACACCACACGCACACACACACACACACACACACACACACACACACACACACACAAATACACTCAAAGTAAGATGTCTGGCTCCTTTTTGCACGTCCACCAGGTTGTGATATCCAGATAAAAGTGTTGGTTTTTTTTCCCCTGTTCGCTAGAGTCAAAAAAAAAAAATCCCCTTTATCCAACTTTGAGTCAAAATGAGAGATGAATATTTTTAGAGGCAGTCAAAATGTTTTGAAGAGAAGCAGCGGAGAAAGAAAATGTCTCATTAGCCTCCCGCAGACAACTAGAGGAAAAATAAGAGCGTAATCGACCACCAGCCTGGACAGCGGCACAATAATTACCTCATCAGTCAAGCCGCATCACATCCATGATATCAGAGACGGAGCCCACTGGACACAGAAAATATCAATCCCATTTAGCAGCAAACCCATAAGTCTAATCCTCCTAATGTTACTCAGGGATCTTGGCATCATGCGGAGCCACTTCCAGTATTCATCTTCCCCGCTGCTGCCAAGGACACGGCCATACTTCACACTGCTGCCTGCATGCCTTCAATCACTCGCTGCTTTCTAGTGCTTTGTTGGCAGGCTGAGGAGGACGGGGACTTGTTGTGGAGGTTGCAGGCTTCGTGGATGACCGGCTCATCTGCTGAGTCATTAGTTTTAGTCAGCTGACACATTCATCCCTTTTCTTCGGCTGCATTTTCTGTATTTTCTTCTTGGAAGATCTCAGTTGTTTTCTGACTCTCTTTGATAAGATCTGAAGCGAATATGCTCGGCCAGCATCTGACCTGAAAATCACTTTATCTACTTTCCTTCTTTTCTACCAGTCCCTTGTTTTTATTGTTATTTTCTGGTTCTTGAATAAGATCAGATGACATTGAACTGCAGAATTTTGTCACTTAAGCTTTCCTGAACTGGTCAGAGCCGCGCCCATCCTTCCCTCTCAGTTCCACATCTGTATTATTCACTTGGCAGGACTGCTAATAGATATTGCAAAATATCAACACAACCCAAAGTAATATCTCAAACTGAAAAGTAAACAGCTTATATTTCACTTACTAAAAAGAAAGATGATAAAAAGTCTTCTCATCTTTATAAACCTTAAGAAATGAATAAAGACAGGAGTTGAAGGATTTTGAGGATTTAATGTAAGTCGTTTTTATCTTGGAGGTGATGGATGAAAATGTCCAATCAGGTGGAATGTGTAGTAGATTTACAATCACTTTATTTTGGGAGATTTATAGCAAATTTGGCTGCATCTGTTTCATCTGTGGTTTTAGTTTGCTTAATTTTCTACCAAAGTGTACATTTTTACCTCAAGCAACATTAAAGGAAGCCCCAGTAACATAATTGTATTCACAATTTGGACTCTTAAAGATTCCCCTTACTTTTCTTTGAAGTATTTTGTCATTTTCTTTCCCAAATATCAGTCTTTTTCATTTTCTACTTACCTGAAGGTTTCCTTCATAGTCATAGGACCATATTTTACTGATGCAAGTTATTCTCCGAGTGCTCCTGCTGTTTTGGTTCATATACTGTAAGTTTTGAGGCATAAAGTGCTGCTGGGTGAGATGGAGACTGTAATACAGTGGGTGTGGGGATGAATAAACACACTCTTAAGTCAGAAACACTAAAAGCTCTGAAATACTGGAGCAAGACAATAATGACTCCACAAATGGAGAAATGAATACTCTTGGAAGTAATAATGGAAACTTATCACTGTTGCTGATTAAATAGGTCTTTTGCTTGGAAAATAAGATGAACATTATTGATTCCTACCAGAGATAATCATTTGTTGCAGCAGCTCAAAACTTAGAAGCAAAGGGGAAAAAATGACAAAAGTAAAATAAAAATAAAGACTGTAAACACTTGGGTATGCAAACTGGAAAGTGTTCATTAACATGCTTAACATGCACATACTGATATATATGTTAATACATATTTAAAGTTTTCTAAGGCTCCTGAAGGAGAAGTACAAAATGTGATAAATTGACTTGATTGTTGTCACTGGAGTCAGTTGGTGCAGAAGATGTGTAAGATTATCTTCTTCACCCCTTTCCATGCGTCTGCTGCAGGCTAAAGACTCGAGTCTATATTAGCTACTAACATAACCAAGTCTCTGGCCAACCTGTCATTGGTCAGCTTGCATGGTGGGTAATGTAGATAGCAGGTTGTGACAGGGAGAACGCATGTGTGGAATAAATGGGATCTGGATGTGTTGATTCAAATCTGCTCTTTCTTTTGTCCAACATGATTCTGACAGTGTTACAGGACTGCTTTGCTAAATCAGTGAAGCACTCTTTTACTATTTAATAACTGTGGCACATCTCCTCCAAGTATTTAGTTTGCCCTTGCTATCAAGGACTTGGTACCGGAAAATAATAAGAATTTTGACCAAAATACCAGTAAGTGGCGTTGCGCTGCTTCTTTCAATCAAACTTGCACCTGAATGCTGAATTCAAGGTTGTAAAATACGATGTTGGAGCGCTGCTCATGCTGCGTTTGGTGCTTGAACATGAAGGTGGAGCCCTCAATCACAATATCTGTTTTTATCTGTAAAAGTCCTCTGGTTTTAATTAAAGGCTTTCTTTCTGTGTCTCCTTCAGGTATCTCTACCTTCTGTTCTCTGACGACGACCACCTACCGTTCGACCACTGGGTCTTCAACACCGAGGCTCACCCTCTGCCCGTCATCAAGAAGGACAAAACGGACAGACCCAACGAGGTGGAGTAGTGGACCTTTCCTGCGCTGAGAACCTCTGATCCTGAATACCTGAGCCTCCAGCTGTCTGTCTAAAAAACAGTATAGCTATTTGGAGTCCCCAATGGTTACAGATGCCTCTTGATTGGATTTTCTTTAATTGTTTTTTTTTTTAATGGGATCAAAATAGAGTTCAGGCCTGTCGGCTCTGAACTCTCGCTGTAGAATCCAGTTTTTGTTTTTTTTTCCTTTTTGATTGTTCAGCTCTGACTGACCTGAACCAGCTGCTGGATAACTCAAAACCATGTGGTGATATCATCAGAGAGGAATTGTACGATTTTTGATGGTTTTGCAAACACTCTCTGAAGATGTAGTGGCAGTTTATTTCTCCGCCAGGTTATTGTTTTTTTTCTCTTTCCCAACTCATTCAGAGGGACAGTGTGACCAGTTCTCGCATTATTCGTCAGTGATTTTGTTGTTCGTAGCTGCAGTTTGTTTTTGTGAAGGAGAACGCTGATAGACCTGAACCAGTCGTCTCCCTAATGTGGATATTTTGGACCCGAGCTTCGGGCTGAAAAACTCTCGTCTGAGGATTACAAGGCTGACTCGGCGAGCTAAAGGACGCTCGCTTTGTTCACTTCACACGTGTCGTCTTTTTCCTTCTGCTGTACCGCTTCGATATCTGAATAGAAACCGGTTTTCCCTGCGTCAACGCTGGTGCCACCGCCACCCAACACCTGCATCATCTGCGGAGAAAACATTTTATGAAAATGGTTGTCTCTGTGGGAGTAAAAGGACAGACGCAGCACAACCGGAGCCTCTTTTTATAAACCCACAGAACTTTTAGATCTCTGCTTTCCCCTCCCGTTACCTGACTGCTTCTTCCTCCCTCTGAGTTTGGTGTGACACAGGAAGAGCAGCCACACCAGCTCTCTGCCTGCTCGTGATTTATGTCGTTCTCTCCCCGCAAAGTTTACACAAAGCTGTCCCTCTTCTTCTTCTCCTGCTTAGTTTTAGTTGAGTCAGTTCGGTCTTTCTTTTTCTGATTCATTTCCTTTTCTCACATTTGCAGCTATATTTCTGGGGTTTGACCGATACAGGTTTTAGCTTTTCCTCACTGAATGTTTTTAAGATGTTATTTGCCTCCAACCAGAAAGAAATTGCAACATGCATTTGAAATTAAAGGTTGCTCCCTAGAGTAACCGCTAATGTGGCCGCCGTTAAGTCGTATTTGCCCGAACTGGGAGCCTGAAGCACCGGGTATATACTACGGGCTAGCAGGTTAGCATGCTAACTTAAATAGATCTCCCTGTAACACAAAACTGAGATGTCTTTGAAATCACGCAATTTCTTCAAATTCTGATGATAATTTTAGTTCATTCTTGAACATGTTAATCTAAAATTCTTACGTATTGCACCTTTTAAATAATACCACTTTTGACCCATAATAAAGTAATCCTACCTCAAGGTTCACTTTTGTGGAGCTGGTGACCTCACTTCATGGTCTTACTCAGTACATAGGACAGCTTGCTCAGCTGTAAAGGAGCAGGCAGGGATCCACGTTAATGGTTTCTTTTAACTGCCCGGTTAGCCACTTGTCCGATTGACTTGCCACGGCCAGTCAAGCAATCTTATTGATGAGCCCTGGATGAGTAAGGCTGTGTGATGTAGTTTACTGCTCTGAAAAAAAAGAGAGCAAGTGGATCTTGAGTTAGGTTTTTTTTTATTTATCTACCAGGGTTCTCCCCAGAAATTCTTTGTATAGCGGCGCACCGTCTGTCCGAAGGGGGGGGGGGTGCGCGACCGCTCGTCAACACGTCAGTCCGGGGGGCGACCGCTCGTCAACGTCAGTCCGGGGGGGGAGACACGGACGTACGGACAGCCGGTCATCAACTCCGTCAGCCGGGGGACGGACGGACGCTCATCGCCGTCAGCCGGGAGCTCCTAGCCGTCAACCGGGGGACGGCGGACGGACGGACGGACGCTCGACACTGTCACGCGCGGAGTATAGCGGCGCTGACCGAGCGGTAGAGCGGCGCAGCGCCGCTGTTCCACCGTCTGGGGAGAACCCTGTCTACTTATTTATCATCAAACAACAATTTCCTGAATCGAGGATCAACTTTAATGGTTGACTGACTGTACTGCTGAATTTAGGTCTTTGAAACAAAGTAATTTAATTTTAATTCCTTCTGTTCTTCCTCCTCCATCACCTTCTTCCACCTGTGATTAATAATCTCCTTGAATTTGAACAGTTCCATTCTTCAAACCAAAATCTTTTAGACCCTTTCAGATCCGCTAAAGAGGATACTGATGGATCGTGTTCACCAGCGTGTCGGTCAAACCCTCTGTCTTGGCATAGGATCAGCTGTAGGATCTTCCCTCCTCTATGAGGAGACACGGACACTCGACTTCGTTGTAATATTTCACCCTCATACACACACACACACACATACATACACACTCTCAAACACAAGAAGCCATACTGATTCTCTACAGCTTTACCATTCTGTCGTTGAGACGTTTGTTCCCTTCATCCTCCACTCATCGGGGTGGAGGTGTGTGCGACTCCATTGACACAGGCTGTGTTGCTGTTGTTGTACGTTACGTCCAGCGAGTTCTCAACTCATTTTTTGTGGTTTATGGATTTTATGGTAAAGGTTTTCTCCTGATGCCACACAGAACTGTAGCCAGATTAAAATCCAGTTTAGTCTTCAATCTAGTGCCTTCACTGAGGAGCCGGAGGGAGAGCAGCTCACACAAACACAAAAGAGTTGGGTTTTGAAAGTCTTAGAGCTTTAAGTGAAGTTCCCATGTGTCGGATAAGGATTATACCAAAATTAGAGACAGATTAAAGGATAATTCCTGCTTTTTCATTTAATATTTAGTAAAAGTTTGGCTTGAGTTCAGCCCAAGAGTCAGGGAAAAGTTCTTTGTGATTAGTTTGAGATAAGACCACTGAAGGTCCGTCTGAGGGTTACATTCAACAATTTAACAATGAAAAAAGTCTTAGATACTGATACTATTCTTTACCAACGCCTGGGAGGAACTAGCACCAGGTATTTCTTTGACTACACTGACATCTAGTGGTGAGATCTTCTAATTACATTCCACATGAGACCTGGGCTAAATGTGATTTTCACCCCTAGCGCCAAAATGATGACTTGTTGGGATCAAGGAAACAAAACGACTACTAAGAATCTATAATATTGTTATGTCGTCACATAATTAAAGGAGCTATGAGGCTTCATTTATTAAAATACTATATCTATACTTAGCTAAAATCCGATTGTGTGCTTACATTTAAATCATAAAATAGGCTGAGCATCAAAAAACCGCGCTTAAGCAAGTTCTAAGACAACCATTAGTAACTGGTGTGTGATCCATCAATCTCAGATCATCAAATCATCAGATCAAATGGACTGAACAAGAGAAAATCAGACTTTTTTGAAGGCGCAGGTGAGCAGATCACATCGATATTAAGGGAGACTGAAGCCAGACAGCACGTCGTGTTAAGTGGATTAAATAGTAGTGTGACAAAGACAAGCTTGCAGATCAGGACTGTGTCGTCTTTTTACACGTTTCATAAAGCTCATGTAAAGTTCACCACAGGATTGGCACAGGATTTTCCTACAAAACCATAAGGAAGAATCATTTTCATTAATTCAAGACTTCACTTGAAGATTCATAACAACCTATTAGTCGTACTTCAGAATTGACTGGATAAATGAGGCCCCAGCTCCTCAGCCCATGAAAGAAGGTAAAATATCTGACTTAAGGTTCAAGTCTGCATCTTTAAAATGTTGTATTTTACTTATTTTAGACCTACAACTGATGAAAAGTGTTTGTCAATTGATTAAAATAACTTCAGTTATTATCTTGTATAAGTGCATGTGACACAGGAAGGTGTGTGATAATAACTCTGCCCACATTTAGCTCCCCTTCAGTGCTCCTGTTCCCACAAATGAGCTTTAAGTGTCACTGGGAGATCTGGCAGATGGCGAGTCATAGAAAGTTCATTCAACAACAGCGTCGCCCGTCTGAAGTACTCTGCTGGAGTGGATTCATTTCTTTCAGCCATCTGACAGAAGTGAGAACTGCTGGCTGAACTGAACTGAACCACAACAGGTTGTTCTAAAGACATTTGGCCCAGGTATCACAGACTTGCTGTAGAGCTGTAGGAAAGGAAAAACACACACTTTTGGGGGGCAGATAGATGCTGTCTTGGCTCATTGTTTCCCCACATTTTACATCCCCACGCATCCAAAATGTGTCGTTTTCTAATGCGAGATGATGCTGATCACAGCAGCCATGCAACCGGAAGAGTGTTTGTGCTGCAAATGTTTTAAAATCTAAGTCACTCCCAGATGATGTTATTCTTTAACTTGATTCTCACCTGGTTGTAATTGTTCAAACCAAATGAAATAAGTGAGCCCTACCCACATAGCGACCGACAGACTTATCATATTTAAATTGAATATATAGTTGAGTTTCTGAGCTGTGAGAATCCCTCCGTGTTCTTGATATCACTGTACAGACGACAGTGTCTCTGTGTTTTGTTTAGTTAGCTGGTTTAGAGGCATTTATTATCCATGTGAAGTTGTATTGTAATGGTTGATTTTTTGCTGATTGTGTTAATTTATTCTGTAGTCGTGAACATAGGACTTGGACGGTGTGTGAGCTGACCCCCAGGTGGCACTCTGGAACTACCAAAAAAAAAAAAAAAGACATCCTGAACTGATGTCAGTAAATGTAAAAAGGTCCTGTAGGTGTTGCATTTCTAACCTAAAATGTCATATTAGCATCAGTGAATTAGAGGTGTTAAAAAATGCTGCTAATAGTTGGATTAAAGTGACGTTAGCGATGTGGTTTAATGTCACAAAGAGGGCAGAGAACCCACCTGGGAGTCAAACAGACAACCTCACGGGAGGAAAGGAATCGTATGAATGTACCATCCAATGTGAAGTGAAGAATATTTTATATGCATTTTTGTCTTCTTGTGTTCACTTCTCCTGTTGTTGTTTTTCTTGTTTTTATTTTATTTTGGAAAGCACAAAAAAGTTGAAGTTGTGTGCCGGCGGAGAAAAGTCTGCGGGGAGCGGTGGGCCTGTTTAAATGCAGCGTCCACGTGCCATTAATGTAGGAAATGATCCAAATCTGCCACATGAGGTGCATCGGTTCATTTATGTTTTATTGTTTTGGTTTATTCGGACACACAAACACGGACATATAGGAATATTTGGTGTTCATCGTACAGTATGGTGTTAAAACACAGAAGCCGCTTCACAGGAATTCAGAGAGAAGGAGATGCAAAACTTCTAATTCTGATGGATCATGATTAGACTGAGATTTATCAGATTGTAGAAACTGGTGATATAATGTAGCTCAGTGTCCATTATGTAGACACTTTAATGTTTTAATTTTTGCCATTTGTTGATTTTAACCTGCAAATTTGAAAGAAAAAAAATCACGATTTGGTGTTGGTTAGTACTGAGCTGATGACCAATTAAAGTGACTTTAAAGGTCCCATATTGTGCAGATTCAGGTTCATACTCATTTCATCATGCTTTAATGTAAAAAAAAAAAACACATTATTTTTCCTCATATTGTTGCTGAAGCACTTCTATTCAGCCTCTGTCTGAATGGTCCTTTTTAGAGCAACAACTGTGTCTTTGCGACATCACAACCGTACGGAAGCCTTGCTGGCTCATGTAAAGACACAGTTTTTGTCCATTTATTCCCTTTATTTCATTTTATTTGACCATTTTGATACTTTAGCAGTATTTATAACTGCTTATAATTTAAAAAAAAAAAAAAAAAAAAAGAAAGAAAGAAACTAAAATCCCACTTTGTAAAATATGGGACCTTCAAGGCATCAGCTAAAGTTATCAGCTCAAGTCATCTAGTTAATCTTTTGATGAGCATTTAGCATATTATATTGGGACTGTTAGAGCTGTTTCAGTGGTTATCCAGTGCATTTTAGATTGTTGCGAGCTAACACAGAATGATGGGTGGACATGATGGAGTTAACCACTGGTGGTAGTGTTCCTTCCTTAAGTACAATGTTTAAAAACTCCATGCAGAACTTCATTTGAAAAATGTGTATTTTTAGGCTACATTGCAGCACTGAGGTAGTGATGCTGCCCGGATTTGATTTGATTATAGTTGCCTGGTCATAGATCAGACTTGTGTTCTTACAAAGATTTGTATAATGGTGGAGGTTATATTTGGTGTGAGTATGATGGTGTGAGTTAGTAGTCATTTTTCAAAGATTTCTTAATGGACATTTGAATGAAGATGGTTTGAAGGTTTTTCCTCGCCCTATGTTAAGATTGATTAGTGCAATTTTACAGTCTGAAATTTGATTTTGGTGATTTAAAATTTGTTAAAGTAAATGTGTGTAGGCTTGCATTTTGTAACCGTTGAAGCTAAGAAACATCAGACTTGAATTTAGACTTACTAAAGGGCTGATCCACTGCATTCTCACAACTTATCAGCAAAGCTGGGATACAAGTTGACTCCAACATTTGTTTGCATTTACTCTGTAGGTGCCCTTTAACTTAAAAAAGTTTAAACATGTTTTTTTTGTTTTTTTGTTTGTTCTGTTTTTTTCACTCATGTGACACTGATCTGGTCGTTTCACTACCTGAACAGGAAGGAAATGCAGAATGTATTTGGTTTTTCATGTGAGCCATCAGTGTAAAGTCTGCTTTAGCGTCACATAGCGGGACATCAGGCATCTGCTCGTTTCCATATGCAGATTTTGTCTCTTTTCCTTTTCTCAAAAGGTTGACTTGTTTTTGGTGATTTTCTGAATATTGTGTTGACGATCTGTTGTGTTCTAATGCCTTTTTATTGGTGATTATTAAAGGGTAATGTCAGCCCTTTTTTTTAGGAATTCAGAACAAAGTCAGTCCCTGTGAAGCTGCACCACATTTAATTTATATCACACTGACATCATCACTTTCCTTCACACGTGGTGCATAATCACTAAAAACGACTGACCTGTCCCGGGACTCAAATAATCTGAATTTTTAAAAACATTGGTGCCATTGTCCTTTTAAAGGTTTTAATGCGTGAAACCAACCTCAGAAATGTATCTGTACAAAATATTGCTGATAATCATTCCATTGCACATAGTTTACTTTGCATTTATATGCAATATATTAATTTTGTGGGGAAATCTGTTTTATTGTGTTAATATTATTATTGAATAAAAATGTAAATATTCCATTCCGGCAAATGAGCCGTTCTACATTTATATAAAAAATCTTCTGAGTTTATGGATTAAAATGATATTAATAAGCAGCAGACTTTTTAATAAACTATATTTGTTACACTTCTATTGTGAATAAAAAAATCTTTTAATAAGTGGTGCTTTTGGAGTTGTTTTTTAAACAGCGGAGCCTTGATGAACTTCCTACTGGTTATGAGACTGTTTCTCTTTAATAAAGACGACTCTGTATGACCTACACAAGTCCATCAGCAAGAAGATTGTCTTATTTAGTGTGCCTGATGTACAAAGTTCATCCCACACCTTGACAGTATTCCTAATGCTAACACTTCTATATTTCAGCGCATAACTAGTCCTGCTGTTTTGATCACACAAACAATATACTGTATATATTAGCACCCGGCTAACTTGATGGTGGATGAAATCATATAATCATTTTTACACTTTCATAGACTATGTGAATATGTATTATTTACCTGTACACTGTATGCACAGGCTTATGCATTGCCAAAAATGCCATTATCAGCGTTTGGTTGTTCTAGGTTCTGTCCACTAGAGGGCATCCACATATTACCAGTAACTGTAGATTGGTAGATTTCTTGTTGCCGCTATTGCATCAAAATTAGCAGGTTTACACAGATTTGGATTAATTCTTCTGAGCGTCACAGCCACCGCGGAATGACTCCTTTCGTTGTCATAATTAAATCCCTTTAGTCCAGTAACATTTATAAAGTCAAGAAGAGCCGCACAGTTATATAATTTTATCCACCATCAAGTTAGCCGGGCGTTAAACCGGAGGTTAGCAACCGTGGTCTGCGATCCAGGTATTTTCACAGCCGGGAAATCAAACTTTTTTGGCTTTAAAACACCACTAAGCAGCTTTCATGGGAATGAACGGGGCTCTGTGTCCACTAATAAAACGTAGACTGCATCCTAAATTCCATCCTTATTTACGCACCACCACCGGATGTTGATAAGACGTCATCACTTCGCACGGCGGAATTTAGCCTCACCCAGGTCTTAGGTTTAGATCAACAGATTAACTGGTGTTCATTGTAACTGGTGAGGGTCCCAGAGGGTCCTTCTAGAAGGGTCCTCAACCCTGTCCACGGACCACCCTGCTGGAAAAACCAGGATAGACCCGCACCAAAACACAACATATGCTGGTCTTGCTGGTGACTAGGAATAGCATATGTTGTGTTTTGGTGCTGATTTATCCTGGTTTTTCCAGCAGGGCAGGGAAAACATTCAGATCACCTGCTCATCGATCCAAGTCATGTAAATGTATATTATTTTTGACGTGGCTTGTAGACTACTATTCCACGCAGAGATGCCGGGATCTGTGACCTGCAAACCACAACTAACACTACAGAGCACACAATGACAGCGTAGGTGAATGTGGCGATGCCGACGTTTTGAGTTCTGTGGGAGTCGGAGAGAGCTCAGCTCCCATGAAAGCAGTTCGAGAGACGTGTCAGTCATTAAAACATTACAAGCAACTAGTATTGTAATCACATAATACTGTATTTTGTAATGTAATGAGTTAAGTTAATGATACAAATAAGCTAAAAGAAACATCTTTGAGGGGATGTTATAGAATCCCTTTTATGCCACTTAAAGACAAAAAGCTGATGGAAAAGTTACCTTATAGAATATATATGTGTTCAAAGGAGGCATGGTTATGGGATAAAAAGATGAAATTATGAGGAAGAATATTTGATACTTTTTGATGTTCACCTACATAATTTTGACTTTTTTTGTATCAAATAATGTGACTTTTTATTTAATAATGTGACTGTTATCTCATGATTTTGACTCACAATGAAAATATTTTATCATCAGCTTTTTTTTGGCTGTTTTTTTTTCTTTAACCGGTAGAAACGGGCTTCTACAGGAGGTGGCAGGGCTTCTAGAAGTCTTTCTCATGTGTTCATTTGTCTCTGCCTCTAATGTCATGTATTTGAGAGCCCACCGAGTGAAGATGAAGGAGTGGAGCTTGTGTAGAAACACCTGCTGCTCACACACAAATCCCACAGTCGATTCAAATAAACTTTATTGGCATGAATGAAGTGACATTATCACCCAATTTGAATGAGATGTTATTGAATGACGTCATTTTACTCAAGAAAACTGAAATAATCAATTTGCTGCATAGAATCTGTCACTCCATCACGCACGTGCACACGCGTTAGGGGTGTGCAGATCGATCCAAATATCGATAGTATCGATACCAAGGGGAGTATCGGATCGATACTAGCATGATGGGATCGATATTTTTGTTGTAGTTTCTCTTCAGTAAGTTCAGCAAATCACTCGTTTTTCTTGACAGAGTTTGTGTGAGCGCAGCGTCTTTCTTAGTCCTTATGCGCAGCCCTCCTCTCCACCTTTCTCAGCCTGCTCACTCAGGTTCACTGTGCCCCTCCTGTGCTGCCTGCCAGAGCAGAGACGGAGTGGCGACCCTTAATGATGAAGAGGAGTGCTGTTTGGAGTTATTTCACTGTTTCAGACAGAGAAACTGCAAAAAAGCAAATACGTTTCTGTGGTAACACCACTAACTTGGATACGCATTTAAAAGCAGCCCACCCGAAAGTTAATGCTGAGCTGCAAAGCAAATGGAGGGAGGAGGAGGAGGGAGCTCCCCAAACCTGAACCAGATACCTGGCACAGAGACAGACGTCACTGTCAGAGGCCTTTCGACAAAAACCTCAACAATATCCAGGAAGCAATTTCTATAAGTGAAAGTTATTTCCAGCATTAATTAATGTTGTTAGTGTAATTGGTAGTCAGCGATGTAATTTTTAGCAGAGTGCTTAAACTATTATCATCTATTCAGACAGTTGAAATAAATCTTAATTGTTTTCCTGGAACTCAAAAATATATGCTTATATGTAGAAATATAGTCTATCTCAAACCTGAAGTATGAATATGGCAGAGTATCTGAATAAGCCTTTTGTATCTGTTGAAGGAACATTAGTATTCCTTTTTAGGCTACATGCAGAAAGGTTACAGATTTAATTATGTTAAATATTATTTTCTTAATGGCTAAAATCTTTGTCCTGTGTTTTATTATTATCATAATCATGATCAACTCATTAAAGGCAAAAGTACAAAATCATTCAATGATCAGTAATTTTCAAGTAAAAAGTATCAGTATTGGTATCGATATCGGCAATACTGCCCCTGTAATTATTTGGTATCGGATCGATACCAAACTTTGCAGTATTGCCCACCCCTAACACACGTACGTCACTTAAGGCCATGGAAACAGAATGTTGAGCTAAAAGCTGCAGGAATAGTGGCCTGAGCCACCGTGAGGTCACCCATAGTCATATCTGTTATCCTTACCTTATTATGGAAAACAATGTGTACAATTGAAAGAGACAACAACATTTTGATCCCGTTTGGATTGTGCAATGAACTACACATACAACGTTTGTGTACTTGGTCTTGGAAGAAAGGAAGGAATGAAGGATGGGAGAAAGAAAGAAAGAAAGAAAGAAAGAAAGAAAGAACATGTTGACATTGTGGTACCTGCCTCCTCTTCTGCTGTAAACAAAGCCACCCAGTGCGTCATGCCTTCTCTCCAATAGAGAGTCTGGAAATAAAGAATACCGACAAGTATGAATAGATTTACCTGAAGAACTGAAAATCAAACTCTCAGTGCATGTATTTAAATTTCAATGCATCATGTAAGCACAAGCAGGAAAAGGTCTAAAAACTGGATTTTGATATAGGTGTTGTCTTGGCGACTGATTATAAAGCACCCAGTTGAAAGCCCGGTCATGTTAGTTGATTTGAGCTTTTGAGGACACCTGTATCATCCCAGGGCAAATAAAAGCAGCGCAGGGTTCACGAGGATCAGAGGAACCAAATCACCACAAGAGAAGATTTAAAAAATGAAAACATCAACATTACGGAGTTCATGGCGTTGAACTAAAAAAACAAAAAACAAAAAAAGACTCTTAGAACAGTCCTACCTTTACAATCAGTTATTTTTAGAGTACTAAAATAGATAAGTTATGAAGTTATGTAAGAAGCCATCTTTTACTCTCTTTTAGTTGTCAGTTGTCATTCAAGTCTCTGGATTCAGCATGTAACCAAATGTGTACCTGTGATATATAACCTATGAAGGAACTGATTTGACAGATGGTCAGAATATTGCAGATGACAAGGTATGCAGTCAATTATCTAAATATTTTATAAGACATGTTATAATATAATACACGCAAACATTTACACTTGTAATTGCAAGTATATGAAAAATAAGCAAAATACATGTATGTAATACTTGTATTAAAAACGCTGAACATCTTTAAAAAGGTAAAAAGCTTACAGCACCTGGTATTCCCAGGCGGTCTCCCATCCAAGTACTAACCAGGCCCGACCCTGCTTAGCTTCCGAGATCGGACGAGATCGGGCGTGTTCAGAGTGGTATGGCCGTAAGCGAAGGCTGAGGAGACAAACACGCAATTTATACATGTTCACCGGCTCCGTCCTCATCGTTTGTCTGTATCTAGGAACGGAGAAACATCAGCACAGTTGAACAAGTTTGGGGGAATGCTAGTGTTTTCAGAGTGTGGCCACATTTCAGCGTTTCTATCATTTTATAGAAGACATTACTGTAAATGTCTCCTAATCTTTTGTGCAGTGTGAAATCAGGGGAGCCCACATTACTTCAGTACAGCTTTCAGGTACTCGCTTTGATTCCAAACTGCTCCACAGATTAGGAAACATTTCCATGAATGTCTTGTTTAAGAGCATTAAAGCGCTGCAAAGTGGTTGTTCAAGGCGGGATTCTCAGTTGTTCCTTCAACGCAGAGAAGAGAAGAGAAGAGAAGAGAAGAGAAGAGAAGCTTTATAAAGATTATTTCCGTGCTTCTCCTCCGCGCTGGTTTAGCTCAGTGGTTACTTCTCTCCTCAAATCTTACTGCAAGATTTCGCGGTCTCTATCCCTCCCCGGGATCAAACCACGGGCGCTGTCCAGTGTTTTCTTGGAGACATAACTGTTGAACATGTATAAATCCCGTGTTTCTTTCGTTTTCCTTCGCTTACGGCCATACCACTTTGAACACGCCCGATCTCGTCCGATCTCGGAAGCTAAGCAGGGTCGGGCCTGGTTAGTACTTGGATGGGAGACCGCCTGGGAATACCAGGTGCTGTAAGCTTTTTAATTTCTCTAGATGAGCAAGGCATGCAGTCAATTGTTCAAGTTTTTTCCAACACACATTTTACCAACACATGCACACACATTTTTAATGGAAATATTTGAGAAAATAGCTAAATACAAACACTATGTTTCAGACAAGCTGCTGTTGTTCGGAGCTGTGTCTCCACTGAAGCAGCAGCTGCTCTGCTGTCTGTGTAGCAATGGAGAGCCAGTGTTCACTCTTCCAGCAGGAGTTTTCCCTCCTTCTGTCCCTGCTGCTCCTCAGCTGAACACCTCCAACTCACAGTAAGTTTGCTGTGGACACTTTGGATCAAAGTTGATTTCAGATGGCTGTTATTTATCTGTACATTTCTGACAATCAGTGTCTTTTAATGAATTCAAATGTACATTGCAGCACAGACACAGTTACATTTTACATGTCATGTTTCCACAGCGCTAACGTGAGCTCTCCCCCTGTTTTTGTGCTGTAGAGAGAGAAAGTGTGAGAGTGAGCAGGAGGACGACCGGCTGTACATCAAAAGGCCACCGAATGCCTTCATGCTGTCCATAAAGGAGCACAGGCCCCACGTTGAAGAGGACGTTAAGATGATGGGGAACGGGGCTGTGAATATGGTCCTGGGACAGAGAGTTAGTGTGACAGACACAGTGTTATAAACTTGATCAATGTTTGGAAAAAAAATGTTTTCTACAGTCTAAATCATTACATCTGTACAGTGATTGACTGCATTAATGAGGAGCTGTGTGCATATTTGTGTGTGTGTGTGTGCTAAAAAACAGTGTGTTGTCCGTCTGTCCACAGTGGAAGTCACTGTCAGCGGAGGAGCGGGCCGTTTATTACCAACAGGCCCAAAGAGAAAAAGAGCTCCACGCACAGCAACACCCCGGCTGGTCCGTCCGCCAGAACTATGTAAGTACACACTGCTCACACACTGCTCACACATGTTTACATCACCATCACTGGACAAGAGTCACTGCAAACACTTTTCTTTGGCTGATGTCAGATGGAATGTGTAAAGACGTGTTTGTTTTTGTGTAGGACAAGAAGAGGAAGAGGGAGAGCAAAAGAGCTCCTAAAGGTCAGGACTGTCATGTGACATGTGCTGAAAACTAGAAGACATTTGGTTGTTAAACTACAGTGATTTGACAAACAAATTAAAATGTACATGTTAAGGTGTTTAGCACAAATAGTTCAACATGGAGCAAAACAACTTTCCTACAGTGGACAATAAGACTGAGGTACAATGGTTCCTGGTACAATATCTTTAAAGGTGCAATATTTTTAATCAGAAGAGAAAAATCTTCAACGACTGATTTTTATGACCTTAAAGATAAAAAACATTTCAGCATTTGTTTTATTTCCTCATTAATTGTGTGAATATTACATTTTTTTGTTTGATTTTTCTTCGCCAAAACTACGTAGTGCCCCTTTAACTGAAGCCTGAATTGTGCATCTTTTGTGACTTTCTTAAATGTTTGTCATTTGATCCAATATTAGTATTCAGATGTTGTTTACTGCAGATGTAACAAGAGGTTCTTATTCTCAAAGTGTTTTTACAGTTTTAACGACTGATCTGTGTTTCTGTTGGTGTTGCAGCATCTAAGAGGCCGAGTGTGTTACCTGTGGCATCCACCTCACTGGCAGCTGTGACGGAGGACTCCACCTCACGGGCAGCTGTGACGGAGGACTCCACCTCAATGGCAGCTGTGACAGAGGACTCCACCTCACTGGCAGCTGTGACGGAGGACTCCACCTCACGGGCAGCTGTGACAGAGGACTCCACCTCACGGGCAGCTGTGACAGAGGACTCCACCTCACGGGCAGCTGTGACAGAGGACTCCGCCTCACGGGCAGCTGTGACGGAGGACTCCGCCTCACGGGCAGCTGTGACGGAGGACTCCGCCTCACGGGCAGCTGTGACGGAGGACTCCACCTCACGGGCAGCTGTGACGGAGGACTCCACCTCACTGGCAGCTGTGACGGAGGACTCCACCTCACGGGCAGCTGTGACGGAGGACTCCACCTCACTGGCAGCTGTGACGGAGGACTCCACCTCACTGGCAGCTGTGACGGACGACTCCAGCTGCTCCAGTGTGTATGTGAGTGACATATATCACCTGCCACAGGAGAACAGTGTAAGTTCTGCCTCCTGGCTTCATGTTCTACTAACAGCAGTCACATCTCTGTCCTCCTCTGCAGGTCTCACACAGAGTCCAGCTGATGAGAGGATTTGGAGCTACACCAAGTGATGGAGCAGCTTGATCCTCCACCAAGTCCATCCAGTGCAGAGCATCAGCTGCCCTCCTGTCCTCACTGTGGACTTCATGCAGATGTATAGATAGATGTTAATATCAATGTATAGATGTTAGTATAAATGTTAAGATTGATGTTTAGATGTTAAGATGTATGCATAGATGTGTATATATAGATAGAATTGTTGCTCTCATGTAAATGAAACATTGGAAACTATATTTTATCAGCTCAATATGATTCATTTTCTGCATTTACACAAATGAAAAATGAAATAAATTCAAACTTTTGTTGCATCACACTGACTTATTTTTTCACTTTTACTCTTTGAACCTACAGAATACCTAAATCTGTGTTTAGCGTAATTGCTGTAATTAATAACTTGGTACATGAGACAGAGACAAGAGCCAAAGCTCAGTAAACATGAAGTATCAGAAACGACAGCAGGCTTTTAAGACAATAACTGCAGTGGTTCAGCAGTGGGAAAATGTTCCATATACAAGGTAAACAAACAAAAGCACGAAAAAAACATCATGGTGTAACTTCTAGCACATATGAACAGGGCGTGGTAACTACAACTCCACAAAAAGCTGTTTCTGAGCTGTCGTTTCTATTTCCAGTCAGCCTCACACACTCGGGACGTCTTGTTGCCTCCTACTGACCTGAATTTGAACTGATATCTACAGTGTGAACTACACTGCCTGGCCCAACTGGTCAAACTGGCAACCACCATCACTGCTGTCTGGTTCAACTGGGCTAACCATAGATAGACCCTGGTGGTGTGAGGAACCTTTAATGGATTATGTCCAAGTTATCGGTGCAATGTGTAAGAATTGTTGTTGGAAATGTTTTTAAAAAGACACCTAATAAAAACTGTACAAGATGTAAATACAGTAAATGACGGCCAGCCCCAGACACACACCAACACCCCACAGGTGGTCTGAGGTCACCATCTGGACCATCAGCAGCACTGCTAACTGAGCTAACTAGCTAATGGCAGCGACCGTTAGCAGCAGTTAGTGGTTAATCTGCTCATATGCTGTCCCCTGATTGTTTTGAGTATGAATTCAACCAAAAATTACAATCAACAAAACAACCAATCAGAGCTATAGAAATTAGAACAGTCCTACCTTTAAAATCAGTTATTTTTTATAGTACTTACATAGATAAGTTAATAAGTTATTTGCAAGAAGCCATCTTTTACTCTCTTTTAGTTCTGCAAAGCTGAATAAAGTGACACTAGAAGAATCACTGAGTGTGTTTGTCATTCAGGTCACTGGATTCAGCTGCTCACAGAGCTCTGTGCTGTTGTCATGAGTCCTGATCGGATCTTTCTCCAGTCTGGCAATCATGTCGTCCTTCACACGAGAGAGCGCAAACACACAGTCGTACCTCGTCCAGTCTTCAGGTGTGACTGATGAAAGGTTCGGGTCAGCACTCAGCTGGAAGGTTCCATCGTGGTTGTGGAGGATCTCTCCGTGGTCCGGCTCCTCATGAAGCTCCTCTCCATCTTTCCTCCAGACGAGTGAGAATCTGTGAGGGTAGAAGCCTGCAGCGTGGCAGCTGACTGGAGAGGAGGAAGTCTTCATGAGGAGAGACACTGAGGGAAGAAACTGCTTTGAAACACTGAGACTGAGCAAACTTACTTGACTCATGCTAAGTGAACACTGGCTATCACAATCTGAGCATCGATGGAAAGAAACTTTAGGTTGGAAATTAGTTGTTTTATCTTTTATTATCAGAAATATAATTTGTTTGACAATGCACATTATTTACACATGATAACACAAGACCTGCAGCCAAAAGGTCTTGAAGTGAGATTCCTTCACATTGCTGCAGTGAAGTGTAACCAAATGTGCACCCAGGTGCGAATTTAGTCATCTGGGGGCCCAAGGCAAACTCAGTCACTGGGGCCCTCCACGTGCTCGTACTGCACTGACAAAAGTTTTATTCTCACCTCAACACAAGATCTTCAATGCGGGCAGCAGCAAGTAGGTTCAGCCTGGATATTGGTGTATCTTGTGTTACTACTTAGTTGAGCTAGAGCAGGGGTCACCAACACGCTGCCCATGGGCACCAGGTAGCCCCCAAGGACCACATGAGTAACCCTCAGGCCTGTTCTAAAAATGAAAATTGAATATTGATATTATCTGTTTCCCACCTTGTTAAGTCATTGTTGATAATTATTGTGAGAAATAATTAATGTGATCAGTGTCTTCACATATATGAGTATCATTAATCATTAATAATCATATATAACTAAAGGCAAACTGAGCAAATTTGTTATTTCAGAAGAGTGTATCAAACTGGTAACCCTTCGTATGACTCAGCGCCCATGAAGTAGCTCTCAGTTTCAAAAAGGTTGGTGACCCCTGAGCTAGATAGTCCTTAGAAGAGAAGGAATTCCAAAACTACTAGAACTGCTGTAAGTCATTTTGACCGCTAGATTTTAAAACTCTATAATCTCTCATGTAAATACCCAACTGAGTGATGAAAGCATTCATTGTGTCATGATATATTTTTTTTAAAAACGAAATAATACCAAAATGTACATTTTAACAAGTTTAATTATACATTTATCCATATTCATATCATCGCACATAGTAAACCGTAATTATTGCATAGCTATATTTATACAAGATTTTAATAGAGAAAACTCAGAACAAGAAAATTAACTATTGAAGGTAACTTATTTGATTATGAAACATTTTATTTTAACACTTAATATATAATATATAATAAAATGAATAATAATCATCGAAAAAGCTGGAAACGAGTTGATCTAAAACAAAAACATAGAGCCGTTGTGATGACTGGTCACAGTCTCTACAGATTACCTCCACTCTCCTCGCACAGTTACGGGCTTGTGGCATTTCAAGTGTCCGACGTTTGGTTCCGTTTGCAGCTCTTTCGGACCGGCACTGCCTCCGTGTCCATGTCTGCTGCTGCTGCGGTGGTTGCTTCCGCTGCTGTACACCTTGTGCCGACTGCCGCGGCCCCTTTCCCCTCCATGCATTCTGCCCTCAGCTCCTCTGCCAGCTGCTGCAGGACTTTCCTCCGGCCTCCCCTGCTGCTGGTGCTCCATGAATAAGATGCGGACATTGATCCCAGCCAGGTCGAGGATGTTATAGAAGACCGACACTGGCCGTCTTAGACGCAATACGCCCTCGCCATCTGGGTCAGGTCGTCCACGCCGTACTTCGTGTTTTTGGAGTAAATCACAGACTGGTTTTGCCTTCACCCCACTGAAGGTGCCCACACCTGTGTGCACGGTGCTCAGGATGCAGACATTCTTCCTCGGATTTCCCTGGTACACAGTCAGAGTCGCAACAGCTCCGCTTGCTGTTTCACGGAGGGGGAACTCTCGTTTTTGTTTGCCCATGATGCCAACCAGGCTGTATAATACAACCAGCTATATAATAATTAACTTACAAGTAAATTCGCAAAGAAGCGCAGCTGGAGAGCGGTAACAAAGTTAGAGACTAGAGAGACAATGAAAGAAGCAAACCGCGAGAAATGATGTGTGGTCAATATGACCGCTTATAGCTGAAATAGGTAAATCATCATCATATTTTCTTTGTGTTTTGTGTAATTTATATAAAAATGATTCTAAATTCAAATACAGACACTTTTAGGAAAAGTCAGGTAAGTTAACAGCAGTACTGCATTTTTTTTTCATTTAACAAAGTTATTGCACATATAAACATACATTTGAAAACGGTCAATGACCGTCTCGGCCGTTCTGGTGTTAAAATCCCTCTTGAGGATTATTATCTAACAAGTGAATCATCTCAACGCTTTTACTGTAATTGATAAGAACATTAATCAATATTTAATATAGTTTACCATTTCGACCGCTTTAATACTCACATCTTTGTGATGAAAAGCGTCACTCGTGTCACTCTCCACTTCATCTCCTCCTCGGCTGACACTGACAGCAGCTTCTGGCTCTTGCTGTTGTCGAGTACCTACGGCTACATTCGGTGTCACTCGAAAAAAGGTTGACACTTTTTTTTAAGCGCGCAAATTAAGACTAAAACAATAGTAATTGATTTCAATCGAAGACAACTTTATTAAATCGTTTTTTATGAGATAATGAGTTTAAGAGGTTATGAGTTTATGAGTTTGGGGTCCCCTGGAAATCTCGGGGCCACAGGCAATTGCCTGTGTTTGCCTAATGGTAAGTCCGCCCCTGTGTGTACCTGTGATATATAACCTATGAAGGAACTGATTTGACAGAAGACAGAATATTGCAGATGACAAGGTATGCAGTCAATTATTCAAACATTTTATGAGACATATTATAATATAATACACGCAATATTTACACTTGTAAGGTATGAAAAATAAGCAAAAAACAACTTGTATTAAAAACGCTGAACATCTTTCTCAGACAAGCTGCTCTGTTATTCAAAGCCGTGTCTCCACTGAAGGAGCAGCAGCGCCCTCTGCTGTCTGTAACGGAGAAGGTAAAAGGTTTACAGCACCTGGTATTCCCAGGCGGTCTCCCATCCAAGTACTAACCAGGCCCGACCCTGCTTAGCTTCCGAGATCGGACGAGATCGGGCGTGTTCAGAGTGGTATGGCCGTAAGCGAAAGTTGAGGAGACCAACACGCAATTTATACATGTTCACCTGCTCCGTCCTCATCGTTTGTCTGTATCTAGGAACGGAGAAACATCAGCACAGTTGAACAAGTTTGGGGGAATGCTAGTGTTTTCAGAGTGTGGCTACATTTCAGCGTTTCTATCATCTTATAGAAGACATTACTGTAAATGTCTCCTAATCTTTTGTGCAGTGTGAAATCAGGGGAGCCCACATTACTTCAGTACAGCTTTCAGGTTTCTAACAGCAGTCTCTCTTCAGCTGTGCTGCACTGGTACATCTCAGTGATTATACCTCCAACAATCATTCTTGATATGAATTGTGCTCTCTGTCCCTCCCGGGAATCGACCCACAGCAGCTGTCCAGTGTTTTCTCTCGCTTTGATTCCAAACTGCTCCACAGATTAGGAAACATTTCCATGAATGTCTTGTTTAAGAGCATTAAAGCGCTGCAAAGTGGTTGTTCAAGGCAAGATTCTCAGTTGTTCCTTCAACGCAGAGAAGAGAAGAGAAGAGAAGAGAAGAGAAGAGAAGAGAAGAGAAGAGAAGCTTTATAAAGATTATTTCCGTGCTTCTCCTCCGCGCTGGTTTAGCTCAGTGGTTACTTCTCTCCTCAAATCTTACTGCAAGATTTCGCGGTCTCTATCCCACCCCGGGATCAAACCACGGGCGCTGTCCAGTGTTTTCTTGGAGGCCCGATCTCGTCCCAACTGTTGAACATGTATAAATAGCGTGTTTGTCTCTTCAGCTTTCGCTTACGGCCATACCACTCTGAACACGCCCGATCTCGTCTGATCTCGGAAGCTAAGCAGGGTCGGGCCTGGTTAGTACTTGGATGGGAGACCGCCTGGGAATACCAGGTGCTGTAAGCCTTTTAACTTCTCCGTTACAGACAGCAGAGGGCGCTGCTGCTCCTTCAGTGGAGACACGGCTTTGAATAACAGAGCAGCTTGTCTGAGAAAGATGTTCACCGTTTTTAATACAAGTTGTGTTTTGCTTATTTTTCATATACTTGCATTACAAGTGTAAATGTTTGCGTGTATTTTATTATAACATGTCTTATAAAATATTTGAATAATTGACTGCATACCTTGTCATCTGCAATATTCTGTCTTCTGTCAAATCAGTTCCTTCATAGGTTATATATCACAGGTACACATTTGGTTACACTTCACTGCAGCAATGTGAAGGAATCTCACTTCAAGACCTTTTGGCTGCAGGTCTTGTGTTATCATGTGTAAATAATGTGCATTGTCAAACAAATTATATTTCTGATAATAAAAGATAAAACAACTAATTTCCAACCTGAAGTTTCTTTCCATCGATGCTCAGACTGTGATAGCCAGTGTTCACTTAGCATGATCAAGTAAGTTTGCTCAGTCTCAGTGTTTCAAAGCAGTTTCTTCCCTCAGTGTCTCTCCTCATGAAGACTTCCTCCTCTCCAGTCAGCTGCCACGCTGCAGGCTTCTACCCTCACAGATTCTCACTCGTCTGGAGGAAAGATGGAGAGGAGCTTAATGAGGAGCCGGACCACGGAGAGATCCTCCACAACCACGATGGAACCTTCCAGCTGAGTGTTGACCCGAACCTTTCATCAGTCACACCTGAAGACTGGACGAGGTACGACTGTGTGTTTGCGCTCTCTGGTGTGAAGGACGACATGATTGCCAGACTGGAGAAAGATCCCATCAGGACTCATGACAACAGCACAGAGCTCTGTGAGCAGCTGAATCCAGTGACCTGAATGACAAACGCACTCAGTGATTCTTCTGGTGTCACTTTATTCAGCTTTGCAGAACTAAAAGAGAGTAAAAGATGGCTTCTTGCAAATAAACTCTTAACTTATCTATACAAGTACTATAAAAATAACTGATTTTAAAGGTAGGACTGTTCTAATTTCTATAGCTCTGATTGGTTGTTTTGTTGATTGTAATTTTTGGTTGAATTCATACTCAAAACAATCAGGGGACAGCATATGAGCAGATTAACCACTAACTGCTGCTAACTGTCGCTGCCATTAGCTAATTAGCTCAGTTAGCAGTGCTGCTGATGGTCCAGATGGTGATCTCAGACCACCTGTGGGGTGTTGGTGTGTGTCTGGGGCTGGCCGTCATTTAATGTATTTACATCTTGTACAAGTTTATTTAGGTGTCTTTTTAAAAATATTTCCAACAACAATTCTTACACATTGCACCGTTAACTTGGACATAATCCATTAAAGGTTCCTCACACCACCAGGGTCTATCTATGGTTAGACCAGTTGAACCAGACAGCAGTGATGGTGGTTGCCAGTTTAACCAGTTGGGCCAGGCAGTGTAGTTCACACTGTAGATATCAGTTCAAATTCAGGTCAGTAGGAGGCAACAAGACGTCCCGAGTGTGTGAGGCTGACTGGAAATAGAAACGACAGCTCAGAAACAGCTTTTTGTGGAGTTGTAGTTACCACGCCCTGTTCATATGTGCTAGAAGTTACACCATGATGTTTTTTCGTGCTTTTGTTTGTTTACCTTGTATATGGAACATTTTCCCACTGCTGAACCACTGCAGTTATTGTCTTAAAAGCCTGCTGTCGTTTCTGATACTTCATGTTTACTGAGCTTTGGCTCTTGTCTCTGTCTCATGTACCAAGTTGTTAATTACAGCAATTATGATAAACACAGATTTATGTATTCTGTAGGTTCAAAGAGTAAAAGTGAACAAATAAGTCAGTGTGATGCAACAAAGGTTTGAATTTATTTCATTTTTCATTTGTGTAAATGCAGAAAATGAATCATATTGAGCTGATAAAATATAGTTTCAAATGTTTCATTTACATGAGAGCAACAATTCTATCTATATATACACATCTATGCATACATCTTAACATCTAAACATCAATCTTAACATTTATACTAACATCTATACATTGATATTAACATCTATCTATACATCTGCATGACCTCACAGAAGTCCACAGTGAGGACAGGAGGGCAGCTGATGCTCTGCACTGGATGGACTTGGTGGAGGATCAAGCTGCTCCATCACTTGGTGTAGCTCCAAATCCTCTCATCAGCTGGACTCTGTGTGAGACCTGCAGAGGAGGACAGAGATGTGACTGCTGTTAGTAGAACATGAAGCCAGGAGGCAGAACTTACACTGTTCTCCTGTGGCAGGTGATATATGTCACTCACATACACACTGGAGCAGCTGGAGTCCTCCGTCACAGCTCCCCGTGAGGTGGAGTCCTCTGTCACAGCTGCCCGTGAGGTGGAGTCCTCTGTCACAGCTGCCATTGAGGTGGAGTCCTCTGTCACAGCTGCCCGTGAGGTGGAGTCCTCAGTCACAGCTGCCAGTGAGGTGGATGCCACAGGTAACACACTCGGCCTCTTAGATGCTGCAACACCAACAGAAACACAGATCAGTCGTTAAAACTGTAAAAACACTTTGAGAGTAAGAACCTCTTGTTACATCTGCAGTAAACAACATCTGAATACTAATATTGGATCAAATGACAAACATTTAAGAAAGTGACAAAGATAGTTTTGGAGAAGAAAAATCAAACAAAAAAAATGGATATTTGGAAAATTAATGAGGAAATAAAACAAATGCTGAAATGTTTTTTATCTTCAAGGTCATAAAAATCAGTCAATGAAGATTTTTCTCTTCTGATTAAAAATACTGCACCTTTAAAAGACACTGTACCAGGAACCATTGTACCTCAGTCTTATTGTTATTGTTAAGTTGTTTTGCTCCATGTTGAACTATTTGTGCTAAACACCTTAACATGTACATTTTAATTTGTTTGTCAAATCACTGTAGTTTAACAACCAAATATCTTCTAGTTTTCAGCACATGTCACATGACAGTCCTGACCTTTAGGAGCTCTTTTGCTCTCCCTCTTCCTCTTCTTGCCCTATACAAAAACAAACACGTCTTTACACTTTCCATCTGACATCAGCCAAAGAAAAGTGTTTGCAGTGACTCTTGTCCAGTGATGGTGATGTAAACATGTGTGAGCAGTGTGTGAGCAGTGTGTACTTACATAGTTCTGGCGGACGGACCAGCCGGGGTGTTGCTGTGCGTGGAGCTCTTTTTCTCTTTGGGCCTGTTGGTAATAAACGGCCCGCTCCTCCGCTGACAGTGACTTCCACTGTGGACAGACGGACAACACACTGTTCGTTAGCACACACACACACAAATATGCACACAGCTCCTCATTAATGCAGTCAATCACTGTACAGATGTAATGATTTAGACTGTAGAAAACATTTTTTTTCCAAACATTGATCAAGTTTATAACACTGTGTCTGTCACACTAACTCTCTGTCCCAGGACCATATTCACAGCCCCGTTCCCCATCATCTTAACGTCCTCTTCAACGTGGGGCCTGTGCTCCTTTATGTAAAGCATGAAGGCATTCGGTGGCCTTTTGATGTACAGCCGGTCGTCCTCCTGCTCACTCTCACACTTTTTCTCTCTACAGCACAAAAACAGGGGGAGAGCTCACATTAACGCTGTGGAAACGTTATAAGCAGAAAAACACAAGACGTGTAAAATGTAACTGTGTCTGTGCTGCAATGTACATTTGAATTCATTAAAAGACACTGATTGTCAGAAATGTACAGATAAATAGCAGCCATCTGAAATCAACTTTGATCCAAAGTGTCCACAGCAAACTTACTGTGAGTTGGAGGTGTTCAGCTGAGGAGCAGCAGGGACAGAAGGAGGGAAAACTCCTGCTGGAAGAGTGAACACTGGCTCTCCATTGCTAGACAGGTAACAAGTCAGATACACACATGATTAGTGTGTGCATGTGTGTGTATGATGATGCAAACTGAAGCTCTACAGCTGTTTGCACTGGAGTGTTTGTTTGCATTCGTGTGTGTCACTTACATTATTCCAACACATTGCAGGTTTTGGTGGAAGCCTTCGGGGAGCCTCACCATTGGTGCGTTGTTATACTGGAGACACAAACACACAGAACAGGTGAGACAAATCCTCAAAAAAGTAACTGAACTGAACTTCAAGAGCACACAGCTTCACTTTTCATTAAATCATTCTAAAATGTGCTTTTTTTCTGAGGGACCTTTGAACTGGAACTGCAGGACAAAGACAGACTTTACATGTGTTTGTCCTGTAAGCTGTCACTGTTCCTGCACAGATATCCTTCTCCTACAGCACTAAACCTGCTGTCTGCTGCAACAGTGGAGATGTTCAGAGTGTGTGTGGTGAACCAGGGTCTTACTGTGTGTGCAGGAGGAGCAGCAGGGTGACTGACAGGTATCGGGACCCTGCTCACGGGCCACTGATACGGCCGGTACTGTAGAGAGAGAGAGACATTTAATAAAGCCATAAAACCCTTCCTCCATACATGAACCCACACTCAGCGTTCAGACACTTTACATGTGTTGTGCATCGTTACATTCAGGAAAAAAGTATCCACCGCTGACAAAACATCTGTATCATACAGACCCTGATCTAATTATTTATCTTGGCCTAAAGAATGCCTAGTATCTGATCTGTACCTGGCTATAAGCGCCTGGCGGACAGTGTAGGTGACCTGGCTGCATGGTGCCTACATGACCCTGTCCACTGTACATGGAGGGAGCAGTCAACACAGAAGGAGCTGCTCTCTGCGGGGGACACCGACCAGATCTTCCAACCTCACTGTGTGAAGGCTCAGGCTCAGGCTGCAGACCAGCAGGGTGACTGACAGGTATCGGGACTCTGCTCACGGGCCACTGATACGGCCGGTACTGTAGAGAGAGAGAGACATTTAATAAAGCCATAAAACCCTTCCTCCATACTAGGGCTTGGTATCACCAGGTACCTCGCGATACGATAATATCACGATATTTTGCTCACGATATCACGATACAGCGATTCTGCGATAATCGATATATTGCACGAAATTTCATCCATGATACATCACGATATCTGTGTCACTGAAGAAATTCAGAATTTATTGACTGTACTGAATCCATTTCACAGGAATTACAAAACATTGTCAATCAATTTCACATGAATGACAGCCAAGTAAACAAAGAGTATATTGCACAGTGACTCTTCTTAACACACACACTGACTACAACTATCATTAAATATCTATATGTGTGGGTTTCAGAGCTACTTAAACCATTTTTTAAATTTTATTTGGTTGTATACCTATGTTTGAATAACGATAAAGCTGTCCTCCGAAGAGGGGTGGTGGTGGGCCAAAAAAAAAAAAAAAAAAAAAAAAATATATATATATATATATATATATATATATATATATATATATTTTATTTTTTTTTTTACATTTTTAAATATCGATATTTGGCACCAGTGTATCGATAACGTACCTCAAGGCGAAATATCGCGATATATCGTAGTATCGATATTTTGGCACACCCCTACTCCATACATGAACCCACACTCAGTGTTCAGACACTTTACATGTGTTGTGCATCGTTACATTCAGAAAAAAACAAAGTCATCATTTGTCACAGAGCATCCACCACTGACAAACATCTGTATCATACAGACCCTGATCTAATTATTTATCTTGGCCTAAAGAATGCCTAGTATCTGATCTGTACCTGGCTATAAGCGCCTGGCTGACAGTGCAGGTGACCTGGCTGCATGGTGCCTACATGACCCTGTCCACTGTACATGGAGGTAGCAGTCAACACAGAAGGAGCTGCTCTCTGCGGGGGACACCGACCAGATCCTCCAACCTCACTGTGTGAAGGCACAGGCTCAGGCTGCAGACCAGCAGGGTGACTCATAGGTATCGGGACGCTGCTCACGGGCCACTGATACAGCCTGTACTGTAGAGAGAGAGAGACATTTAATAAAGCCATAAAACCCTTCCTCCATACATGAACCCACACTCAGCGTTCAGACACTTTACATGTGTTGTGCATCGTTACATTCAAGAAAAAACAAAGTCATCATTTGCCACAGGGCATCCACCACTGACAAACATCTGTATCATACAGACCCTGATCTACTCCTAATGGTTTATCTTGGCCCTTACGAATGCCTAGTATCTGATCTGTACCTGGCTATAAGCGCCTGGCTGACAGTGCAGGTGACCTGGCTGCATGGTGCCTACATGACACTGTCCACTGTACATGAAGGGAGCAGTCAACACAGAAGGAGCTGCTCTCTGCGGGGGACACCAACCAAATACTCCAACCTCACTGTGTGAAGGCACAGGCTCAGGCTGCAGACCAGCAGGGTCGTGGGGGGGGGAGATGAAGGGACGGATTGGCGGTCCTGTAACTTAATGGTATCCTCAAGAAGGGAAGACACATCCTGCCAATTCCTCCCTGACAAGATGTCGTCAATGAAAGTGACCGTACGCTCCATCTCGGCAGCAGGGATGATAGTCAGCAGAGTTTTCTAGTCTTTGAAACTTCCAGAGAGAAAGATGTAGTCTTAATTCTCTCTGGGGTTACTGGACTGCTGTCACACACATGGAAAACCAGCTGCTTGTGAGACACTTTTACCTGGACTAAAATATATTCTATCTATTCAGGAATAAATTGTACTTCGCTACATGTATATGACTGCAGATATGGACAAAAAATAAAGAAAAAGGTGATGATTTGTGACAGATTCAACTACTTAACAAACATATAGTCGTTATAATTGTCTTCACGTGGACCAAATACAACATTGCAAATCGGCTTACATGCTAATGCATCAATAACAATACTCCAGTCTTACACTTTTTATAGTAATGTGACACTGAGAGGAGCCGATCTGCATGATGACTACTTTTACATGTAACTCTACACTGTCAAATCTGACAAAGTTTGCGAACCTTGGCTAAAACGTGCGCAGTCAATAAAAGCACTTCTCCAAAGCTAGCCCACAATAATGTGTTTTTCTCTGCAGGGTAAACTAATAAAGCCAATGTGATGTTTATTAGTTGTAAATCATGCGGCGTGGAGCTTGAACTCTGCTGGACATGTCCGGTTACATTTTAAGTTCAGTGTCAACAATTCCAGCAGCAAACTGAGCTGCACACAGAGAAACGGGCCCTGGTGTTTCACACCTGCACGTTCTATCTGCTCACGTTCCATCGTTTCCATGGCGCACGAGACACAAATGTTGTTTATTTTCAGAAAAAGGTCCAGTCGCCATCTTTCCCCCTGAATTCTAGACATTAAATACCTAAAAATGGACGCCCTCAAACAATAATAACAGTATTTTAAAATCGCTACTCGACCGTGAACACACCCCTCAGCTGTCACGGGACTTTCAGCACATTCTTATCATTTAAGAATCATTTTACACCGAGAAAACGTCGAGTGTCACCCAAAACTGACCTTTTTCAGGAAAACTAAAGTTCTGTCAATATCCTGTCTATAAATTCAACAGTTTACCACTGAAACCCATTTCTACGCCTTTCAGAAGAAGAATAAATACATGCGGTGTGATAATAAAAGATGTCTTACCTGCAGAGACTCCGGACAGCAGCTGCCTCGTCACAGAGGCTCCAGCAGAAAGCACTTGTGCAGCAGGTAAAGGTGGTCCACTCTCTGCACTAGATGTCCTCGAGGTCAGTAATACAACAGCTTTGTATGAAAAAAGTCTTCAGCTGATAGTGAATAATCCAACAGGTTGTTTCCGATGAAGTCTTCAGTTGATCAGAGTTAGGTAACTTGAGTCGAGTTTAGTTTGCGAATGAGAAATGAATCATTCCTGCAGCTTTTATAGCTTTGCTCAACGTTCTGTTTCCATGGCCTTCAGTGACGTACGTGTGTGCAAGTGCGTGATCCGTGATGGAGTGACAGATTCTATGCAGCAAATTGATTAATTCAGTTTGCTTGAGTAAAACGACGTCATTCAATAACATGTCATTTAAATTTGGTGATAATGTCACTTCATTCATGCCAATAAAGTTTATTTGAATTGACAGACTGGGATTTGTGTTTGAGCAGCAGGTGTTTCTAACAAGAATAATAATAATAATAATAACAATAATAATAATAATAACTTTATTTGTATAGCACTTTGACAAAACAAAGCAAGAATACAGTTACAAATACAAAGGACGATAAAAGTAAATTGCATGAAATAGTTGAGAGACGGTTGGAATAAAAATAAACATAAAAGGACCACATCACATGAAGGCAAGTCTATAAAAATGGGTTTTAAGAAGTGATTTAAAAGAAGTTACCAATCCTGCAAGCCTTATCTCCTCAGGCAAGACGTTCCAAAGTTGAGGGGCCCTTATGGCGAAGGCACGATCACCTGTAGTTTCTAGTCTCGGCATTGGAACAGTTAGGAGGAGGATCTAAGGCTGAGAGCTGGCTCGTAGGGAATTAAAATATCTGTTATATAGCTTGGAGGCAGACCTGAGCATGCTTTAAAAATGATCGGTAAAATCTTAAAATCAATTCTAAAACAGACAGGGAGCGAATGGAGGGAAGCTAATACCGGAGTAATGTGTTGAAGTCTGTTAAAAAACAGTTCGAAGTTGAACTTTGACTGGTTCTACAAGAGCTCCACTTCTCCATTTTCACTCGGCGGGCTCTCAAATACGTGACGTTAGAGGCAGAGATAAATGAACACATGAGAAAGACTTCTAGAAGCCCTGCCACCTCCTGTAGAAGCCCGTTTCTACCAGTTAAAGAAAAAATGATGAAAACTAAACTTGATGATAAAATATTTTCATTGTGAGTCAATAAAAAAAGTCAAAATAATGAATTAGAAAATCAAAGTTATTGAATAATTTTGTGTCATAATTTCATCTTTTTCTCTCATAATCCTGCCGTCCTGTGAACATGTATGTTTTTTTATAAGGTTACATTTCCATCAGCTTTTTGTCTGTCGCTGGCAGTAAAGGTCTTCTATAACATCTTCCTCCTCTGAACTGTTCAGTGTGTGGTGATCAGGTTTGGTTCTTTAGGAAAACATGTTTCTTTCAGCGTATTTGTATCATTAACTTCAATAAAACGCATTACATTACAAAATGCAGTATATCGGATTACAAAAATAGTTGTTGGTGATAATTTAAAGACTGACGTATTCTTGAACTGCTTTCATAGGAGCTCAGGTCTGTTCTTATGGGATGGCAATATTTAATCTTAGAGGACAGATTGAATCATTACTGCAGGAGCAATGTATACTGTGTTTCTGCTTCCGGCCTGATGTATGGAGGATGTTTTCATTTTTTAAATCTTCTCTTGTGGTGATTTGGTTCCTCTGACCCTCGTGAACCCTGCGCTTCTTTTATTTGCCCTGGGATGATACAGGTGAAACATTGATCAAGTTTATAACACTGTGACTGTCACACTAACCCTCTGTCTCAGGACCATATTCACAGCCCCGTTCCCCATCATCTTAACGTCCTCCTCAACGTGGGGCCTGTGCTCCTTTATGTACAACATGAAGGCATTCAGCGGCCTTTTGATGAGTTCGTCCTCCTGCTCACTCTCACACTTTCTCTCTCTACAGCACAAAAACAGGGGGAGAGCTCACGTTAACGCTGTGGAAGCAGAAAATGATGAGCAGAAAAGTACAAGATGTGTAAAATGTAACCTTGTCTGTGCTGCAATGTACATTTGAATTCATTAAAAGACACTGATTGTCAGAAATGTACAGAAAAATAGCAGCCATCTGAAATCAACTTTGATCCAAAGTGTCCACAGCAAACTTACTGTGAGTTGGAGGTGTTCAGCTGAGGAGCAGCAGGGACAGAAGGAGGGAAAACTCCTGCTGGAAGAGTGAACACTGGCTTTCCATTGCTACACAGACAGCAGAGCAGCTGCTGCTTCAGTGGAGACACAGCTCTGAACAACAGCAGCTTGTCTGAAACATAGTGTTTGTATTTAGCTATTTTCTCATATATTTCCATTAAAAATTTGTGTGCATGTGTTAGTCTAATGTGTGTTGGAAAATACTTGAGTAATTGACTGCATTCCTTGTTTATGCAGAGAAATTAAAAAGCTTACAGCACCTGGTATTCCCAGGCGGTCTCCCATCCAAGTACTAACCAGGCCCGACCCTGCTTAGCTTCCGAGATCGGACGAGATCGGGCGTGTTCAGAGTGGTATGGCCGTAAGCGAAAGAAAAGGAAAGAAACACGCAATTTATACATGTTCAACAGTTATGTCTCCAAGAAAACACTGGACAGCGCCCGTGGTTTGATCCCGGGGAGGGATAGAGACCGCGAAATCTTGCAGTAAGATTTGAGGAGAGAAGTAACCACTGAGCTAAACCAGCGCGGAGGAGACGGACGGAAATAATCTTTATACAGCTGCTCTGCTCTTTTCTTCTCTTCTCTGCGTTGAAGGAACAACTGAGAATTCTGCCTTGAACAACCACTTTGCAGCGCTTTAATGCTCTTAAACAAGACATTCATGGAAATGTTTCCTAATCTGTGGAGCAGTTTGGAATCAAAGCGAGTACCTGAAAGCTGCACTGAAGTAATGTGGGCTCCCCTGATTTCACACTGCACAAAAGATTAGGAGACATTTACAGTAATGTCTTCTATAAGATGATAGAAACGCTGAAATGTGGCCACACTCTGAAAACACTAGCATTCCCCCAAACTTGTTAAACTGTGCTGATGTTTCTCCGTTCCTAGATACAGACAAACGATGAGGACGGAGCCGGTGAACATGTATAAATAGCGTGTTTGTCTCCTTAGCCTTCGCTTACGGCCATACCACTCTGAACACGCCCGATCTCGTCTGATCTCGGAAGCTAAGCAGCGTCGGGCCTGGTTAGTACTTGGATGGGAGACCGCCTGGGAATACCAGGTGCTGTAAGCTTTTTACCTTCTCCGTGACAGACAGCAGAGGGCGCTTCTGCTCCTTCACTGGAGACACGGCTTTGAACAACAGAGCAGCTTGTCTGAGAAAGATGTTCACCGTTTTTAAGACAAGTTGTGTTTTGCTTATTTTTCATATACTTGCATTACAAGTGTAAATGTTTGCGTGTATTATATTGTAACATGTCTTATAAAATATTTGAATAATTGACTGCATACCTTGTCATCTGCAATATTCTGACCATCTGTCAAATCAGTTCATTCATAGGTTATATATCACAGGTACACATTTGGTTACATGCGGAATCCAGAGACTTGAATGACAACTGACAACTAAAAGAGATTAAAAGATGGCTTCTTGCATAACTTCATAACTTATCTATATAAGTACTCTAAAAATAACTGATTGTAAAGGTAGGACTGTTCTAATTTCTATGGCTCTGAGTGTTTTGGTTTTTTTTTTTAGTTCAACGCCATGTCCCCCGTAATGTTGATGTTTTCATTTTTTAAATCTTCTCTTGTGGTGATTTGGTTCCTCTGATCCTCGTGAACCCTGCGCTGCTTTTATTTGCCGTGGGATGATACAGGTGTCCTCAAAAGCTCAAATCAACTGACATGACCGGGCTTTCAACTGGGTGCTTTATAATCAGTCTGATGTTGTGCTTCCATGATATATTTTGGCTCATCAAACTTAAACATTGGGTGGCTCTTTGTCTACAGCAGAAGAGGAGGCAGGTACCACAATGTCAACATGTTCTTTCTTTCTTTCTTTCTTTCTTTCTTTCTTTAACTCAAAAACAGTAAACGGCCTGCTCCTTTGCTGACAGTGACTTCCACTGAGAACAGATGTCCCACACTGTTTGTTAACACACACTCTACAAATTGACTACAGACACAAATATGCACACAGCTCCTCATTAATGCAGTCAATCACTGTACAGATGTAATGATTTAGACTGTAGAAAACATTTTTTTTTCCAAACATTGATCAAGTTTATAACACTGTGACTGTCACACTAACTCTCTGTCCCAGGACCATATTCACAGCCCCGTTCCCCATCATCTTAACGTCCTCTTCAACGTGGGGCCTGTGCTCCTTCATGTGCAGCATGAAGGCATTCGGCGGCCTTTTGATGAGTTCGTCCTCCTGCTCACTCTCACACTTTCTCTCTCTACAGCACAAAAACAGGGGGAGAGCCCATGTTAACGCTGTGGAAACGTTATGATGAGCAGAAAAGTACAAGACGTGTAAAATGTAACCTTGTCTGTGCTGCAATGTACATTTGAATTCATTAAAAGACACTGATTGTCAGAAATGTACAGATAAATAACAGCCATCTGAAATCAACTTTGATCCAAAGTGTCCACAGCAAACTTACTGTGAGTTGGAGGTGTTCAGCTGAGGAGCAGCAGGGACAGAAGGAGGGAAAACTCCTGCTGGAAGAGTGAACACTGGCTCTCCATTGCTACACAGACAGCAGAGCAGCTGCTGCTTCAGTGGAGACACAGCTCTGAACAACAGCAGCTTGTCTGAAACATAGTGTTTGTATTTAGCTATTTTCTCATAGCCTATATTTCCATTAAAAATGTGTGTGCATGTGTTAGTATAATGTGTGTTGGAAAAAACTTGAACAATTGACTGCATGCCTTGTAGTGGAGCAGATTAATGGTGTATTTCAAGAGAATCGTTCAAATTGGTATACAAGCATGAAATTTGGCACAGATACTCTCTAAGGGTCACTTTTTGGGAAAAAGGCGTTGGCCACACAAAAATTCAACATGGCGGCCATTTTTTCAAGATGGCCGCTACTTCTGTCAAATGCTCATTATGTCAATCTTTCAAACAGTGATGTAGGCATAACATTTTGTGATAATACTCTCTTAAGAATGTTTTTTGGGAAAACGGTGCTTGTCCCTTAAAAATTCAAGATGGCAGCCATTTTTCAAGATGGCCGCCATTTCTATTGAATCCTTACATTTGGATCAAATTTGGTACAAATATTCTTCAAGGAACATTCTCATGGAAAAAGGTGTGTGCCACTCAAAAATTCAAGATGGAGACCATTTTCAAGATGGCCACCATTTCTGTCAGAGCTCAGTTTAGTGTTTTAGTGTTAAGGAAGGTTTTGTTTAATAGAGTGAGAGTCATTACACAACCAGGGCACACTGGTGACTTCACTGCTGTGGAACTCAGCATGGGGTTCAGTGTCAGCTGATCTAGTTTTACTTACACTGTAGTTCTTAACTAGTAGTAATAGTATAGCTAAGTTTAGTGACCTAAATGCTGTCTACCAGCCCTTCGTCAATTAGCTTGTAATAGATGTAGTTAGATAGCCACACCTGAATTGACAGGTTGTGCCAGCGCGGGAGAGCCGAGCCAAGGGCGTGGCAATACATGACTTGTTCATTTATGCTTACCTGGAAGGTGTACAGATCACATGGGACTTAAATGATACTGGATGAATGATCAGGCTAGGTGTAGCTGACCCGAACCTAGTTGTATCCCATACCTGAACGTGTACTATGTCTATGATTGAGGTGCTTGGCAAACCTGGGACATTTTCCCAGAGGCCTCTCTCATCTTCAGCAAACTAAGTCAATACCCTCCTGTTCTGGCTGATAGTGACCTGGAGATCCTTGAGAAGTTTGTGGTCCTGCTGTATGATCGATCAAGCACAGCTGTTAGTGTAGATGAGTCTAGACTTGACATGTTTGCCCGAAAGCAGAGGCCATATGAAGCCATTCCTCCAACAAGAGCAGCTCTGCTTCAACACACTAAACATGCTGCATATCAGGCAGGCTGCATATGGGGTCAAGCAACCCAGTGTCAGCCAGAAGCAGAGAGTCCTGCTGACTGGGGATGGAAAAAGCTTGGTGAACAATGGGGGGTCTTCTGGACAGCAAATGCACCAATTGCACAAAGTTGTGAACAACTAGCCACGTGTGGCTGCAAATCAGAGTGCCGTGGAAGATGCAAATGTTTTAGATTGGGTTTCACTTGCAATTGCAAATGTGAATAAAAAAGTAAGTAGCCTTGCGGTGGGCCGAGAGCCAGTTTCACAATTCTGGACCATGATGTATATGTACACCTTCCTGGATATGTTGCCCCTAATTCAACACTTGCTGACTGCCAAGCAGGGAGGCATTGACTACCATTTTTAACAGTCTTTATTATGACTCGGCAGGGCATAACCTCTCAATCTCAGGTTGAATTTTTACTGGCCACCTCCTTTTTCTAACAGTAGCCCTTCCTCTCTGTGGACTGCACCTTGCCGTGGTGGAGAGGCTTGTGTACTCCAATGAACCTGAGAGCTATACCGGCGGGGATTTTATATCCCTGGCAAGTTTAACTAAGCCAGACAGGTCAAAGGAGAGGAGGCAGACAAAGCAGACATTATGACTATTTGACAGAAATGGTGGCCATCTTGAAAATGGACAAGCATCTTTTTCCAGTAACATGTCCTTTAGAGAGTATTTGTATCAAATTTTATGCTTGGATCACTGTTTGAATAATTGATACAATAAGCATAAGCAAGCAACATGTTCCCTGAAGAGTATTTCTGCCTAATTTTATGCTTGCATCACCATTTGAACAATTGAAATAATTAATATTCGACAGGAACGGTGGCCATCTTTAAAAATGGTGGCCATCTTGAATTTTTGCGGGACAAGCACCTTTTTCCATTAACATGTCCTTTAGAGAGTATTTGTATCAAATTTTATGCTTGGATCCCTGTTTGAATAATTGATATAATAAGCATTGAATAGCAATGGGGCCATCTTGAAAAATGAATTGAATTTTTGAGTGGCCAATGCCTTTTTCCAAAATAGTGGCCCTTAGAGAGTATCTGTGCCAAATTTCATGCTTGTATACCAAAGTGAACGATTTTTTTACTAATCTGCTGCACTATTGCTCATGCAGAGAAATTAAAAAGCTTACAGCACCTGGTATTCCCAGGCGGTCTCCCATCCAAGTACTAACCAGGCCCGACCCTGCTTAGCTTCCGAGATCAGCATACATGTTCAACAGTTATGTCTCCAAGAAAACACTGGACCGCGCCCGTGGTTTGATCCCGGGGAGGGATAGAGACCGCGAAATCTTGCAGTAAGATTTGAGGAGAGAAGTAACCACTGAGCTAAACCAGCGCGGAGGAGAAAGACGGAAATAATCTTTATAAAGCTGCTCTTCTCTTCTCTTTTTTTCTCTTCTCTGCGTTGAAGGAACAACTGAGAATCCCGCCTTGAACAACCACTTTGCAGCGCTTTAATGCTCTTAAACAAGACATTCATGGAAATGTTTCCTAATCTGTGGAGCAGTTTGGAATCAAAGCGAGTACCTGAAAGCTGTACTGAAGTAATGTGGGCTCCCCTGATTTCACACTGCACAAAAGATTAGGAGACATTTACAGTAATGTCTTCTATAAGATGATAGAAACGCTGAAATGTAGCCGCACTCTGAAAACACTAGCATTCCCCCAAACTTGTTAAACTGTGCTGATGTTTCTCCGTTCCTAGATACAGACAAACGATGAGGACGGAGCAGGTGAACACGTATAAATAGCGTGTTTGTTCCTTCTCCTCCGCGCTGGTTTAGCTCAGTGGTTACTTCTCTCCTCAAATCTTACTGCAAGATTTCGCGGTCTCTATCCCACCCCGGGATCAAACCACGGGCGCTGTCCAGTGTTTTCTCGGAGACATAACTGTTGAACATGTATAAATCGCGTGTTTGTCTCCTCAGCCTTCGCTTACGGCCATACCACTCTGAACACGCCCGATCTCGTCTGATCTCGGAAGCTAAGCAGGGTCGGGCCTGGTTAGTACTTGGATGGGAGACCGCCTGGGAATACCAGGTGTTGTAAGCTTTTTACCTTCTCCGTGACAGACAGCAGAGGGCGCTGCTGCTCCTTCACTGGAGACACGGCTTTGAACAACAGAGCAGCTTGTCTGAGAAAGATGTTCAGCGTTTTTAATACAAGATGTATTTTGCTTATTTTTCATATACTTGCATTACAAGTGTAAATGTTTGCGTGTATTACATTATAACATGTCTTATAAAATATTTGAATAATTGACTGCATACCTTGTCATCTGCAATATTCTGACCATCTGTCAAATCAGTTCCTTCATAGGTTATATATCACAGGTACACATTTGGTTACATGCTGAATCCAGAGACTTGAATGACAACTGACAACTAAAAGAGAGTAAAAGATGGCTTCTTGCATAACTTCATAACATATCTATATTAGTACTCTAAAAATAACTGATTGTAAAGGTAGGACTGCTCTAATTTCTATGGCTCTGAGTGTTTTTTTGTTCTTTGTTTTTTTAGTTCAACGCCATGTACTCCGTAATGTTGATGTTTTCATTTTTTAAATCTTCTCTTGTGGTGATTTGGTTCCTCTGATCCTCGTGAACCCTGCGCTGCTTTTATTTGCCCTGGGATGATACAGGTGTCCTCAAAAGCTCAAATCAACTGACATGACCGGGCTTTCAACTGGGTGCTTTATAATCAGACGCCAAGACAACACCTATATCAAAATCCAGTTTTTAGACCTTTTCCTGCTTGTGCTTACATGATGCATTTAAATCTAAATACATGCACTGAGAGTTTGATTTTCTGTTCTTCAGGTAAATCTATTCATACTTGTCGGTATTCTTTATTTCCAGACTCTCTATTGGAGAGAAGGCATGACGCACTGGGTGGCTTTGTTTACAGCAGAAGAGGAGGCAGGTACCACAATGTCAACATGTTCTTTCTTTCTTTCTTTCTTTCTTTCTTTCTTTCTTTCTTTCTTTCTTTCTTTCTTTCTTTCTTTCTCCCATCCTTCATTCCTTCCTTTCTTCCAAGACCAAGTACACCCCCTCAAGGCAAATGCACTCTGGTGTCTCCTGGTTGAACAAGAACTAAATTAACATTAGAATGAACCGTTAGTCATGAAATGGTTGTCCTCAGTTTGGACCACTTTATATAGAAACATATTCATCCTTCTACTATATTTGGAGTGATGAAGAGCACGAAGGAGCCTGTGAAATGTTGTGAAAAGATACTCATCACAAACACAGAGGCCACTCCGTCTGCAGACTCACTACAAACTTGTCCCTTTTTTGCCGGGCATCTTATCTGGCCACTGAGAGACTGAGAACATTTTTCTTATCTGGCTGAACCGCCGCCGTGGGACATGAGCGGCTAGCAGAAATAGGAAAAGATCATTTGGCTCAATTGTTCCTCTTTATCACCTCGGCTTCGTCCCACAAAGATTAAAAGAAGCTGTCGGTCTGGGTTCATCCTTCATTGCTTTCAGATGACTGGGACCAATCGAATGTTTCCCTGATAGGAGAATTCTTTTTTTTTTTTTTGGGGGGGGGGGGGGGGGTATCCAGTGTCATTCATTTTACAGGAAGGAAACTATAAGCAGTGACTGTGTTTATAGGAGTGACTGCATGAGGCAAACACATTTCACACCAGCTCTCTTAGCAAACAGACTTCTTCAGGATAACGACAGTCACCAGCAGGGTCCTTTATCTTCGTACCCAGACGACTGAGTTCGTCCAGATTTAAATGCTGAAGGTCTGACACGGGTCTGGATCTTCTGGTTCTTTCTGAGCTGGTTTAAAGTCCATCAGAGCAACAAGCACCAGGGCCAAATATGTCTTTCATGACTCATCATCATGAACTCATTTTTAATGCATATAGCTCTGGGATGGGATTAATGATATAATATTGTTGATATAATTTTGATCTGAAAAGAGAAAATGCTCCATAATCTTGGTATTATGATTATGAAATACTGTTTAATATATTCCAATATTGTTTGTTACAAGTTATGGTTTCTACAATGGATAAACACTGACTAAATATTTAGCAAACAAGCTCATATTTATTCAGATTATCTACATGAAATCTTCCTCTTTGTCAGTGTTTTGGTTCATTTTGTAAAAAAGGAGAAAAAAAAAACTTCAATGAAATCTCAAGTAACAATAAAACACCGAAGCATTGTTTATTGTACTGCCATGAAATGTGTGCCTTCATCATTCATCAAGTGTTAATTGTTAAAAAAAAAGAATAGTTTGGGTGTAAAGAGGATTCTTTAAAAATGTGCATTCATTTCAGAATATCTTGGTATTTTGTATGTCCCCATTTTGCTTTAATAAAAGCATGCACTCGAGCTGGCATGGACTCCACAAGTTGGAGTAAAAGCTGCTGACTCACGTTGTCCCAGCATGCTCTGAGAGTTTCCACAAAGCTTCCTGTGATGTCACAGGCCGCTTTGCTGTCTCAGACTTCATGTCCCCCGATAAATGTTGAAAGGGGTTGAAGTCAGGTTACTGTTGAGGAAATTTCACGGCAGCATTGGACTCCACGGTCTTCTTTGGTCCCCATGTAGCTGTGTCAAAGCTCTGAGGTGTGGTTGGGCTCATGATCCTGCCGCAGTATGTACCAAAGAGTCTCCAAAGATTGGAGGCCAAAACAACCCCAGACTGGAACATTGGATTGTCCAGATAAATGACATTAATAAGAGAAACCAAACATGTTCACACATCTTAATCTGAAAGACATCAAGGCTTCCACATTTTCACAGTTGAGTTCAACGCCATGTACTCCTAATGACCAGCAGGGGGCAGCAGAGGGCTGTGTGAAGATGAACACACCGGGCTGACCGCCATTACATTTACTTTCACCTAAAATCTTAATGCCCATTATTTATATTTTATATTTTATAATCTTACATTAGTTTTTTATGATTTCACTTCCATTTGAGCTCACAAACATCCTCCACCAGCATCCAACCGACCCTAAAAGGTCCTTTCATATTTTTGGTCTTTAACTAATCTTGCATGTACAGCGCTCAGCCTCTGGCAACATTACCACTTAAAACCTGATGTCTAAACACCCAGAAACCTCCGTGCGCCTCAGCGTCCCATTAGTTACAGCACAAAGGTGGATTGCCCTCAGTCAGAGAAAGCAGTGGTGAGTCTGAGAAGGAGTCACAAAATTTGATTTACAATCACCGAGGTTTCACATCATTTTAAGGAAGACATGGGGAAAGAAAAACACGTGACTTGGAATTGTTTTATTGCTGCCCGAGCAAAGCTTGTGTGGGCTGTGAAGACGGCGCTGTGGTGATCTGGGTCTCGGCTCGGTGTTTGTTGTCGTTACTGGGTTTCCAGGTGGCTGCTTTGGTGTTCTGGTCGGTTTCGGGGGGGCCGGCAGATGTAGACACAGAGGTTGTCAGAGACAAAGACAGGCCGGTTTGGACTGCATCAGCACAATAAAGAGACACACTGTTCAGAATCTGAATGATTCAGCACCATGGAGAGAGACACACTGACTGGAGCTGTGTACGAGATCTCTGCACCACATTTACCTTCGCACATTTTATCACAACGACTGGATTCTGGATAATACGCCTGTGGCATGAACACAACATAGTGCTCCTCGTTTTACAAAAACTACTAATAAGACTTTATTTTCGGGGATGCATATTAACTACATTTAAAGAAAATTGATTTTTTTTAAGTTAAACTGTGTCTGTTAAAGACACAAGAATAACAGCAGCTCTTGGCCTGTTTATTATTTGCTCACAGGCTGTTGGATAAATCTTGTTTTCTCCTTAAAATGACAGGTTGATTCAGTGTTTCCTATTTGTTTAATTAATGGCATAATGTTTGCAGGAAACATGTCATTAATCCAGACATCAGTGTCAATAACTGTTAATATGACAAAGTTGTGAGTCAGCTCAACACTAAAGTAGCCCTCGGGGACTCGCTCGCTGTCTTATTTTCTCTCTAATGATCCAAAGAAATGATGTATGATCTGTCATCTGTCAAGCTGCCAGGTGACCCACAGGACTGTTAATACAGTATGTGCATAAACAAAGCAGAGAGGATCTAATAGTAGGTATGATTCAGCACCAGAGTAGCTGATAGGGAGGAAGGCCCATTCTGCACGGGTCACCAGTCACTCACAGAGATAACGAAGACTCTTGTATTGAGACCTTCACTTACTGGCCACTTATTTAGGCACTTGGGAGTCTCTTCTGGTTGCCTGGTAGCCTCATGATGACAACAAAACTTCAGGAGGCCGCCGCACTGGCCAAGAAATAGCCCGGCACATAACTCACGTAACAAACCAGTGTGTCGTTTTAAAGGCGTACTTTGTACAATATGACCAGAATTCTTAGGTAGTTCCAAAGCAGAGGGGTCAGCGTTTCACCAGAGCAGCTGAAACTTGCTGCTTTTTGCTAGCTATCCTTGGGTTATTTTGACAACAGGAGATAGAGTATGGAGGCGATTAACAGCGGCTCTGACCAGGACTATGACCCGGGCAGCTGTGTCTTGTCGTAGATGCAGCAGGCGGGGACGTGACAGGACGTGACGACATCTTTATTTTCTTTATTTTCTTTATCTTTATTTACATCTCTGTAAAAGAGAGAAACTTGAATTCAGGTGGTATTCGGACCATGGCCTTTTGCAGTACAAAGTGGTATTATGTGACAGGATGAACCAGGGCTAGCTGATTAGCATGCTAACTTCAGAAGATATCTCCACAACACAAGTCTACGTCTCTAATTACAACACTGTTGCTCCCTCACACTCTGTTGATAATGCCATATTTTTTTATGTTTTAAACTAGATTTTTGAGCCATATATCACAAATTTCTCCTTTAAAAATGAGTTTTTTGTAAGCAAACCACTGAAGTTGGGTTCATTATCATGCCACCATCCTCCTATCTCATCCGCCCTCCAACACTTCACCCTCACCTCAGTTCTTCTCCCATCATTTGTCTGCTTTTCACTCCCATTCCTTCCTCTTCCCTGTTTTTAGCTCCCCTCCTCCTTTGGTCTACCTGCAGAACAACAGAGGACTCGGATTAGACTCCGTTTAAACAAGAGGAACAGAGTGGAGCTTTAAATAGTAAACAACTTTCATTCAGCAGCCGCAGAATACAGAACAGGCGAGGACGCAACCTCTGCATCTGTGTTCCTGAAAACTCCCTGATTCAAGTCTGTGTGTGTGTGTGTGTGTGTGTGTGTGTGTGTGTGTGTGTGTGTGTGTGTGTGTGTGTGTGTGTGTGTGTGTGTGTGTGTGCAGAGAGGGAATGAGAGTAAATCTGCTGAGCCACAGTAACCCTGGAGGAAGAAGTGTTTTTCTCTCTTGAGCTCATCTTTTATTGAACAACGGAGAGACAAGATAGACTTCAGGGTTTTTTTCTCGTATTTAGGCTTTTTTTACTTCCTCGTTTTTAATACTTTTATTGAAAAAGTTCTTAGAGTTTCTTGTAAACAATTTGATGGATGTTTCACCACACGGCGTATTACTACGCCGTATATGAACAGTATGCAAGCTGCGGCCGTGTCTGAATTTAATCCTCTGACAGACAAAAACAGTGGATACAGTATCGGAGCATGATTGTATTCTCTGTGATGTATTATCATAAAGAATTCTGTTGTTTGAGTAGCTGTGCTGTTATTCCTCCGCAGCCTTATTACTCTGCTGAATCCAACACCGGAGTCTGTTTTCCTCCAGTTTTATCTGATGCCGCCTCATCCACTCAATCTAATTTTTGCCGAAAGACAAACGGAATTTCGGAGGTAGTTTTTTCTTTCATTTATTACTGTTAAAAAAAGTTTGGAATCACTCCCCACAAAAACTTGAAGACTACACAATATTTTGATTTGGTCTTTTTCTAATGCGTTTAGGTTGCAGCAACTCCTGTTTCACAAATCGATGTAAGATTGCATGAAGGGTTTGCAGAAAAAGTTTAACTGTACTACTGGATCACAGAATATCAGCGGTTGGGGTTCAATAATGATCCAGGGTCAGTTACGCCTCTCTGGACTGGAAAACAAATTCAAAATCAAAGCATGTTTGAGGTTGAAAAGTGGCAACAACAATATTTTCACCTGTCGTCTAACACTGTGGGGACGTCGACATATGGAATTCTTAATCTTTTGTTTTTCTTTTGGGGACAAAGCTGTTGAAGTAAGAAAAATACCAATGTCAACATAGGTGACTCCAAACTTTTGCAAAGTAGTGGCTATGTAAAACCTGTTTGCAGCAGCTGGGGAGAAGTAAAGACAGAAAACAAAACATCCAAATGGAACAAAAAAGAAAGAAAGAAAGAAAGAAAGAGAACAAAATAAGAAAGGGAAGAGAAAAAGCCAAGAAAGAGTAGGAAAGTCAAAGTAAGAAAGGAATAGAACGCAAAATAAAGACTAAAATGGCAAAAGTGAGACAGAAATAAAGGGTAAGAAAGGGCAAGATTGACAGAAATAAAGGGAAAGGAAAAAAGCAAGAAAACAGATCAATCTTCATGCAAACAAATTAAAATGTTGGTCAGGCAGAGTTCAACTTCAGTTGTAGGATGTCAACAATGAAAACAGCGACTCAGAGTTATCCAAATGACAGCAGTCCGACACCAGACAAACTCCAGTTTCAGCCAACAACAGTTGTGTCAAATTAATTTTAGGAAAAGGGAAAAACCATCCAAACACAGCAGTGTGATGAACATCTGGATTTAAGATGCATGAGTGCAGAGAAGGAGCCGAACACAAACTTCACTGAGAGGAAAGACAATTCATTATGATAGTTGAGAATCAAAACTGCTCTGCATTTTGGGCACATGGACTGTAGATAGTATTTATATCTGAGGGAAATATTCACATGGGGATTTTACTACTTTTGAAAACCCAAAATGAGTTGCCAGTATTTTGATGTTGTGTTACTTTCTACGTCTGTCTAAGGATTAGAAGAAGGACGGACTTTTTGCTGGCGTCAACACGGAGCGCTTTATTATGAAAATTAAACAGATTATCTTGTTGTTTTGGTGTGAAGCCTCGTGTATCTGCTGCAGAAGGGTCGGGACTGCCAGAGCTTGGGGGTCAGGCGTGTGTGAGCTGACCAATCAGAGGACGGTATTAGGGAGGGGAGCCTTAAAGAGACAGGAGTGAAGGAAACAGAGCATTTCAGACAGAGGCTGAACACAGTCCTGCTGCACTGGACAGTAAGAGAAAACTGATGTGTTTTCTGAGCATTGGAAACGGTAAATGGCCTTGCATTTATATAGCGCTTTTCCAGTCTACTGACCACTCAAAGCGCTTTACAATACTTGGGGTTCAGTATCTTGCTCAAGGACACTTCAACATGCAGCTCAGCTCAGCCAGGGGGAGCTGGGATTCGAACCAGTGACCTTCCGATCTAGATGGCCCACTCTACTCCCTGAGCTACAGCAGCCCCATAAAAAGCATCAAAGCATGTTAACCTATTCTGATCTAAACTGAAACGATGAACTGAAAAATGAGCAGAACATGAGTGCTATACATATTAAAAACCTGCAGACTCTGTGATTCTGTGTTAAAATATCTGCTTTTATCTGTATAAAGTGGTCTTGGCCTTTAAATCCTACATCAATCAATCTAAAGCGTATGCAGTGTGGATGGTGTGTCCAGATTCCGATCCATTTTAGAGCTTATTTATTACATAACTATTATTATTGTCTCTGGTCTACTGCAGCACTCCCAGCTTAACATAGAGATTATAAAGCCTGATTGACGTTATGTACAGGACAGTATATGTGTATGTAGGTACAAGTGCATCAGTAAATTAAAGTGCAAGCGCGTGGCTTAACATCACACAAGTAAATGAGAGTGAAGTTTTTTTTAAATTAAATGTCTAAAATTATATAATTGGCTATATATTGACTGATTTTAACTGTCGGGAAGCTGTTTTATTGTTTAGTATGCATCAATAGTGAACATCGGTATGAATTTCTAATTAAATCTGGATATAGAGATTAATTTTTACTATTCCTTCCCAATATTTCAGATGAATGATATCTGATTAGGTCGATTGTGACAGTAGTGCATGTATGAATTAAAGAGATTGCTATCATTATTATACATTATAACAACTACATACAACACTTTCTGAGCTAATAACCTGATGAATATTCAGATTACCTTCCTTTGATGTAATAACATCTTTGCAGCTGAAGCGATCCGGCACAACGTGAATGATGCACACACACACACACACACACACACACACACACACACAGTGAGCGCCCTTTGAAGGCAGCGTGTCATAGACAATAATAGCATAGCGCTTACATCAGCTGCCCACGTCCGCACAGTCACTTGATAATAGCGCTATTGAATGAAAATCCATCGGCAAAAGAGTGAGAAAGAGACTACAGACATGGGAAGGAAGAGAGAAATATACTGTATCGATGGTTGTTGTAGAGAAAGTTTGTCTAGAAACCTTTGAGTCTTTCCTCCAAAGTTCATTCATGACTACCTGAATGTCAGAATAATACAGAACGAATGAGCACTGAATTGTGCTCCATCACATGATGAGGGCAATGAGATACCCTTTAAAACTCACAAACAACTGTGAATTGGACCTTGACTTATGATATAAAACACATATCTCACACCCATAATTCCAACTGACCCCTTCTGACATCATGATTCCACATTAAGCCAATTCTGTATGCAAGCACATTACATAATGAAGTTACTGTACAGCTACTTTATTATATGCCCCACTATTTAAATCTGTAATGCAGCCTGTTCCCAGTTTATCACATTCTAATCTGTTTTGTTCATGGCTGTTTATTGTATCTTCATATCTTTAAAAGTTTGTGTACACAGGGTGTTGCTGTGAAAGAGCAAACTCAAGTAAAAAATTAGCTGAACAACCTGGTTGATTAAAATAGTTTGATCTTTAGGGAAATATACCTGCCTGTTGGAGAAGCTAACACTGATTTCGAACTTTTAGAGAACACTGATAAGTTAGCTTGTTGGATAAGCTAATACTGATATGCTAGCCTTTTGGGGAAGCTAACACTGATATGCTAGCCTTTTGGGGAAGCTAACACTGATATGCTAGCCTTTTGGGGAAGCTAACACCGATATGCTAGCCTTTTGGTAAATCTAATACTGATATGCTAGCCTGTTGGAGAAGCTAACACTGATTTTAAACTCTTAAAGGTATGACACATGTTCAGACACAGCCATGAGCTTAAGAATTGCTTCTGTCATTGGAAAACAGTGTTACACATTTCTCATGATTTTGAATCTTAAGAAAGTTTGAGTAGTTACTAATGGGGCCGCAGAATGAAAGGCCTTTTATTTTTATAACAGCAACAATCCCTTCTGGCGACTAACACAAAGCAATCTGCTCTCTGTGTGCTATAAATTGAGTGACTTCCAAATGTAGCTAACAATCAGTCAGCGCTGCAGTCTTTCATAACACCGGGGAATAACACACAGGCATGAGTTGATCTCTAAATTCAATACAACACACCAAAGCAAAGAATGGATTAAATGGTTCCTATACTCTCTAACCAGCTCACTGGTCACCAAAGGTTTCTGGAAGTTTTTTCAGCTGTTCATTTTTGTTGCATTTGACAGAATCTACTTTCTTACAGCAGCAAACACATAGGGGAAAGACTGACTTCAATCCTGCTTTTCCGGACGATGTAATGCAATTGTGCATCCTGAATTTTAATAAGGCATCATTGTCTGTGGACCAATTTTTACTGGGCTCTTTCTCCTCCTGCTCCTCCCCCCGCTGGATTTCATGCTGTTGGGTCTGAGTCACCTCCATTCCAGCTTGCGCCAGCACCTCAAAACTCTAAAGAAGAAAAAAAACTTCCAGGATACTGCAGCTCAGCTTGAATCTGCGCTGCACAGTGTCCCAGAATGTATTCAGAGTTGAGTTCAGCTGCCTTCCACCAAGCAGGATCTGCTCAATGTTTGCTTGTCAAACATCCCAAGACAGGCTCGCTTTCCTGAGATTAGCTTATACGTCTTTACATTTCCAACAAGTCATCTACAGACATCCCAGTGATCCTGGAAAGCTTTATCCAGATGGTTCGACGGCACACTTGTCCAGAACTTTCAAGTACTTTTGCTTTTTCAGTCCCATATTAGAAATGACTGATTAGACTCATAAAAAAAAACATTCAAGTAATAAAAATATCAGAGTGGCAGTTTGTAGGATTTAGTGTTTTCTAGCAGTGTGGTTGCAGACCGATGAAACACCCCTCGTCTCGCCCTCCCTTATGTTGGCTGCTGAAAGTCCCATTCTAAAGCCAGTGTTTGGTTTGTCTCTTATGGGGTACTGTAGAATCACGGGGGTGTAACTTGGCGGCCTTCTTGGAAGCGTTCCCCCTTGTCCCTAAGGAAAGAACTTACAAAGGGTCATCAGTTGTCGTTGATGGCTTTTATGTAAATGGAAGTAACCGGACATTTCCAATATGCCCCTCTCAGCTGTGGTGATTTCTCTTGTGGCAATCCTTCTGTTATCACAGTGTTATTTCCCATCTATCTGATGGCGATAGAAAAGCATGGATGCACACAATTCTTTCACAACTTAATGATATCAGTCAAGTCATCAAATAATAAATGACACTCCTTCGTTACTTGGCCACAAGTAGAGTCTTATATGCTAACATCAGCAACCCATGCTCCCACCCTGCCAGTCTGCTCAGATATTAGAGGAGTGGTACCAAGTGCAGCAACTTCTCTGATGGACTTAATTAAGTATCAGGTGTCATATGCCGTCAAAGGAGGGGACTGCAACTTTGAAAAACGTGGGACAGTCGTGCACAAATCAGCCATCCCAAGCCCCATTCACACTGACTTTTCAAGGCAGGAATCATGCGCCAATATTCCACCTTGCCATCTGTGTGAAAGTTACAGAGGCGAAACAACTGTGTACATCTGCGTGTAATGGACAGCCAGCGGTCCAGGACAGGAGTGTGTCCATCTGATGGCGTTCACAGTCTAGTAAAAAAAAAAACAATTCTTCAATCAGATAAAAGGGGAATGTCCCACGCTTCATACAACAAAGCAACGTTACAGGACCAAACAACAGTAATGTGGTAGCAGGTAGTGCCTATGGGGAAAGGAAAACGAAGTTATATACAGAAAAGTGTCTGTCATCCTGCCTGTCCTACCTCTCACTCACTCTCCTTCACATTTTCACCTGAAAAAACAGCATCTGTCCCCAGCAGTGAGAGCCAGGCAGCTCCAGCAGTTTTATGTGGCTTTATTTTGAGCCAAAAACTTTGTCTCACCATGTCTTCGTCACCTTCCACTATGGTGTTGTTGTAGTTACTGTTTCTGGCAACCTATGTAGCAAAAACTCACCAAATTTAGACACGGACAGGGTCCACTATTTACTGTTGGTGATTGTGTGATGTCATTTAGAGCAAATAAAATTCTCTTTGTCACTTTTCACGATGCCTGGTGGGTCAGGATCTCAGTCACAACACTTTACTACAGCGTCCGCATGATTATAAACAGTCAGCGGATACATGTTTAGATTTACAGGTAGAAACACACAACGTCATGATGTGAACCGTCATGCCTCTTTTGGTTCCACAACGGCGGCATGCTGTATGAAATGACACACAGGAGCGGCTTCAGCTCTGGTAGGAGTGAAAATACAAACCTCAAACATAGTTATGGAAATGGTATTATATTCTGCCAAAAGACCCTGCTCACAGGACCTTAAAAGATTCTACATTTATGGAATTATTTCCTCCTCACTGGAGCCCAGTTTCCTGAATGAAGGATATAAAGTCACACATCTCAAGACTTCCTGTGTCCTGCCCTGATCCTTCAAAGCTTCAGTACTCCGCGCACACTGTATGAATATTGCATCTAAAGTATAACTGACATCACTTGATGCAGGTTCCCCAATAATGGAGAGCTTTCATTTAAAGTCAGTGTAGCCTGATGTTTAGTCGTCTCAATCAAATATTATCATCCATCACCTTTATGGACTCTTGTCCCAGTTATGTCAAGCCATTGTCTATTTCAGAGTCAAATTGATGAGGTTCACGGAGTTTGACAGTTCCAGCTCAAAGAAGTACTTTATTCTCTCTTAGTGGATGGCTGGTTTGACAGTCTTGGCTCAACCTGAAGCTGTTCTCCTTCCAAGATTTGGAGGATATTTGGTAGCGTGGCTCTATTCTGCTTCCTGCATTACATTTCTGTTGGCAGCCCTGCTAAGCTGTCATTCCCCCACCATCCGTATGGGCACAAACCAGCGCACAGTTATAAAAATATGTGTAATTTGGCTTTAACATTCAGGAGAAATAATCCTAACGTGCATATGCTCTCCATCTGACTCTACCAAATAACCAATAGCTTAATTTTTCTTAAAAAAGATCGGCTGAGCACAACAGAAATGAAGATCTAAGAAGTAAACACTTAGACTGCACTGGTTGGTGTTGGTAGCCAGAGGGGTTTTTATTCCTATTTAAAGAGCTGGAATCCAATCATTTAGGGTAAATGCGCCAAACCAACTGCCAGGAGACAGAAAACAGTCTAAAACCCAAAAGCAGTTAAACAAAAAATGCCTTTAGTTAACATGGAAGGTGCAAGTTTCCCTTAAAAAAACCTCAAGTTGCGAAAACACGAGGAACTTGAGGTTTGCCCACTTTTTCAGTTGCATGTGGAAATCACTACAGGCGACACTTCCGAGCTGTGAATAATGAATAGATGGTACAGTCTTCTGCACTTTGCGAGCGGTGAAGACGTGGAGAAGGAGGGAGAGTGGATGTGGGTTTACTCAACAGCATACTCCATAAGCTGGCAGGGGAGCAGCGGGATGACAGCAGTGGCATGGTGCCTCTGAATACATTTCCACACACACACACACACACACTCACACACACACACATACACACACGTACCTGCTGAATCCATAAACAGAGCATACATACATATGCATGCTTGTTTGGCATTCTGTGTTATCGAGGGAACTGTCAGTGAAGTTCCTCCTGGGACACAGCAGAAGAGAGGGAGTGAAAAGGTGAACGGTGAAACTGGTAGGAGACAAAGGTCCCACTTCTTCTCCTCCTATTAGCGGGAATTTGTGTTTTTATTTATCAATTATTTATCACTTCTGACTAGGGGATGCAACGATACCAAAAACTCACAGTAGGGTGTCATCACCGTATAAAGAAATAAATGAAAAGATGACCTGAACAGTGTCTGCTGATAATAAATGGGATGTGTACAGGATTTCTAATTTGTATACAATTTGTTTTTAACTCTTTCCTTGAGATCCTTCTGCTTTCCTTGTATAGTTAAATAAAAGTAGCCGACCATCACCTAAGCATGTGTAAAAAGTAGCAATGAATCATTCTTGGCAATAAATCATTGGAGCAAAGAGCTGCTCCACAGAATGACAGAAGAAGTCGGTGTGTCAGTGAGAAGAAGTCAGAGTGTTACTATGGCTCCAACACCGCCGAAAAACAGACATTACCGGAGCATCTGTGTGAGCCAACAGCTTGAGTCAAGCGCTAAGAACTAACCAAACCAACAAAGCCAACCAATCAGAGGTGGGGTAGGGCGGGACTTAAAGCTGTAGTCTGTAACTATTTTTTGGTTACATTTGCTAAAATCGTCATTATGATATGCGATCAGAATAAGATACAGGCCAGCTGTGTAAAAATTAACTGTCTGTAGCTCCACCTAGTGGCTGTAATTTGATTTGCAAGAATCTACCGCTCCGGCTAAGTACAGCCAATCAGAGCCAAGGAGAGTGTCTGAGAAGTGTCAATCAATCTCATGCATACACTGTTGGCCACCATTGCCCCCGTCAAAGAGAACAAAGACTGACGAAGAAAAGCAGTGTAAAAACAAAGGACTGGACCGAGCCAGAGAGAAAACAAGGATAAATATTGGAGCATCATTTCAGAAGTGGAGGGGGCTGAGGGATTTGTAAGGACTCTAGTGTCGCAGAGTTTGCTGCTTTTCCGCTGGACAAGTAAGGACCCCTGCTTGATATATGTTTAATTCTATGTTTTAACCACGAGGCTATGGTGGCAGTGGTTACAGTAATACTCACAATAGCGCATATGGCCGTACGATGTTGCAGTTGAGCTACATAGCTTGTTGCTAAATCTAGCTTGTTAGCTTGTATGCTAACTCCGGTGTTTAACTTTGTGTTTATGGCTAGTAGTTAGCAAAAGTGTCTTTTAAGTGACCGGGCAGTTATAATAATATTGGTTTGTGTTCAGTACGCTCTGAAGTGGCGGAATTGGTTTAGAGAAATAACGTCACTCATGCTTCAGGGCAACAGTGATCAGCGCGAGGCCCTCATCACTGTAATTTAGTTATATTGATCAGAAAAAGAACAATCACTGACAATCAGAACAATGACAAGAAGAGATTGTAGGATGCATTTATGCTGATTTTCCCTGTTAAGTCCACACATTTTTCTAGCAATATGGTCACATTATAGTTGGCAGATGTTGTCACAGTGGCAAACTTTCTTAGTCGCGATATAGCAGAATTCAGTTTATCGTTACATCCCTTCTTTTGACACAATTTCCCTATGTTTGTAATCAGTCATTAGCCATAAAGCTCTAAATCTGACTACTCTTACAGCAGAACCTTTACAGATAATGACACATAATGAATATTTACCCCACGTATTAAACAGTATTTAGACCATCAGGACTATAGAAGTATCCCCTGAAAGCCGGACTAATAAACTAGTTTCAAAGGGGTTCAATATTGTAACCCTGCAACACAATGTTTCCTTTGGCCACAGACCTGATGGAAAAATATAATCCAAAAAGCTCATTAGCACTCATAATAAGAGTCCTACACCGCGTAAGAGGTGCTCACACTGTTTCAGCAGCCGCTCTGTTAACACACTCACACAGACTGGTATGTCACAGGTGTCATCTGATTGATATGTTCTGAATTGATCCAATGCTGTGTTTCCTTTGTAAAACTTGCACACCCAATAACCTTCTGTGGAGTTATGCAATTATGTTTCAATTTGATCGTTTGCCCTCCGGTGGTAACGCTGCGCGCCGCGCATTTCAGTGAGCAAAGGGAGATTAGATTGTTGTGGTTATTATGTCGTCAACTTTATTACTTTTTGGGTGAGCCACCGTGCTCCCCTAATTGGATTGTAGTCGTCTACTAGAGGAAGCTCAAACCTATAAAATATTCCAATTATTAAGCTCTAAGAAGTGGAGCAGAATGTGTACCTCAATTTTATATCCTCTAAAAATAGAAGCACAGATGGATGGCAAACAAGTGCATGTGTGTGTGTGTGTGTGTGTGTGTGCCCATGTGTTTGCACTTACAGAATCAATCCCCAGCACACAATGGAAAACAATAGAGAGCAGTCCATCATTTTGCTGCGCCAGATGCAATCCATATTCCCACAGCGCTCCCCATTTTCATTTTCCTCGAAAAAATACAGGCCCGCCTCCTGGGTCTTTGGCCGTATTCATCCTTAATGTCTGTCATCAAGACAAAAACAATGTTCCTAGTATGCGCACACATACGTGCGCATCATAAATCTTCATTAGCCCTGTCATGTTCCGACTTGAAAACCTGATCTCCAGAACCGAGATTCAGTCGTCTGGAGCTGAGCCGGCTCATCTCTCTTTCTCAGTCATTAGAGGAAAGTTAGATGAGTTTATGTCTCATTTAAATCATCACAAACAGTGATCACTGCCAACATGTATGCTGGCTTCACACTCAAAACTGATTGATAGCCTAAACATTTAGCCATTAGCCTGCGCATGGTCCTAAGTTGTGTCTATACATAAATCTTCATCATATCTCTGGTTGTTTTTTGAGGCCATTGCTGCCTCCTGGGCTGCTAAAGTTGCAAATCAATGAGCAGGACTGCCTTTCCCTAATATGTACACATTTATTTAGCACCAATGTGATGCAGATGCTCTGATTTGTTGGGTATTCAAAGGTGCCGCGTTCAGGTTTGTAGTTATTCTGGCTGATTAAACCCCCTAAATACATTTAAGTGCGATTAAAGGTGTAATCCATCCTGTCTAAACAAGTGTGGCAAAGCTAACAAGAGAGTGAGTGAGATGTGAATCGAATCAGCCCGTACACGCTCACACGGCTCTGAGAGGAAGTCACATCGACCAAAATGAGTTAAAGGAAGATCTTCAACATGCACAGGAACCTGAAACACTGAAGGAAAGGAAATATAACAGAAACAAATCAAACACACCCAATGATTGTATTTATTAATGGTTTCAATAGCGAATCTTCAGGAAATGTACAATATCAGGATTTGAATTAAACCATGATAGAAGATTTTTATACAAATGATGAAATCCCAATCCCAAAGGAGAATGCTTAAACTTTTTATCCAGATTCCTCTCTGACTTTTTGGTTATTGAGGCGCTTTAGTTTCTATAAATCCCGTCAGAAAAAAAAACATTTCTGGTTTCAGAAAAGAAAGTTGGATGGCTATTCTGAATCAGAATGCAGACTAAGTGTGACATTCCTAATTAAATAGCAAAATACACGGTGGCAAATTGTGCTCCAAAAAACGCGTGCTGCTGTAAAAAAGAATCAAAACCCCCCCCAAGAAAATCACACGGCATAAAATTCTTGTGTGTAAAGGCGTGGCAGTCTTTAGTCGCTGACAGTAAAAATAAGGTTCAGCGAGCAAGCTAACATGAGTTTGCTGAAAGATGTCCTCATGAATAAAACAACAGGTAAGTTTTTTTTTTTTTTTCAATGTCAGAGTAAAACTGCGCCCCTTTTTTCTGAACCGCAGCCTGTCAACACACAGATAACAAAACGTCAACACGCGCGATCATGTCACGATTTCCCAAATATTAGTTCCGTTGGGTGTAGGGGAAAAAATCAAAGTCAAACTTCCCCTAATAAGCTCCTGTACTTTCAAATGATTCAAAGTGGAAGTGCTAAATGGGCCAACAAGTTTAGTTTTCGCCCCGGTGAGACCTGCGGCCCGACTCCACGAGGTGAGAGCAGTTTTTTTTTTTCGCCGTCACGACACCGATCTTAAAAACTTGTTTTCACATCTGCTTCTCCTTCCTCTGCGCCTCCAGACAAGTGAAGAATCCGTACCCTCTCTCCTCCATCATCCACAGAAATCATTTTTCTGCCCACTCTTTTTCCTCGTCTGAACACGCTGCTGCCAACGTTCCCTGAAACCTTCCATTTCCGTTCCATTTCGCTCCGACCGAACGCTGCAGCAGCTGTTGCCGCTGATTAACACAGCTGCTGCAGGGTTTGGTTGACGACCTCTTTCGCGACGCGGACCTGAGGGCTCAGGGGGAAACACAGGCTCTCGACGCGTTTGTGTGTTTGCATTTGAATTATTTCAGCCGATAAACACCGACCGTAAAGGAAACAGGAAGTAGCATCTGTCTTTCCTTTTGGTCCGCGTGGAGGGACGGATCATTTTAGGAGTGCTTACGCAAAATGACACAAGTTTAATCCTCCTGCCGTTCCTCGTTGTGTGTGAGGTCTAATATATTGCTGTTTCACATCTGCTGTTGTTCAGACATAACGAACGAGTGACAGCGAGGCGGAGCGGCTGAGACAGAGACACCAGTTACTGTGTTAGAAGACCCTGTACAGTTATTGCAATGTAAAAAGTTACATAATGTCGCAGTTATTTCAATCGATCAATATGTTACATTTTAATTGTTCATTGCTGCTTTTTTTTAACCCTATTTCAGCTAAATGTACCTGTCGATCAACGAGGGGCAGCCTGTGGTCAAGCTCCTCGTCAAACAGCATCTGACTGGACACGCAAACGGTGGAATTTAAAGGTGCACTCTGTAGAATCTTTATGTGTAACCAGAAGAGAAAGCTCTGCATTGACTGATATTTGTTTTTATGTCTAATCAGACTGCACAAACAAGCTCTTTTTCTTCGCATGACAAATACAAACACAATTTCATACTGTCTTACTTTGTTTATATGTGGCGGACCCTGCCACCTTTCTAGCATCAAACAGGGTTCTTGGGACCTTATTATCCTCTGAGAACAGATTGTTTATTCAGTTATGGGAAAAAATTCAATATTACTGAGGTTGTATTAATACCTCATTAATGTTGTAAATGTTGAAATTCTGAGTTTAAAGTGCCCTTTCCTCATATCAGCACTGAACTTGCTTTTATCTCATCCAGTCTTTTAACTTCATGCCCCGTGTTATTTCACTGAGTTCCCAGTTTCGTTCTGCTTGTCTTTCTTTTTCTTTTTCTCTTTGCTTTGTTGAGTTTTAAGAAGCCTTTTAAAGACCTTGGCCGGAGGACTGGAGATGAAAAACAGACTTTTGGCTAGTTCTGGCATTTTGACTCATCTATTACCACGTATTTTATCCATTTGCACTTTCCTTTCTTAAATAAACTAAACAAATGTTTATAAGCAACAACAACAAGCCACCTTGTAATGAGACTCCATACATTTCTAAGGAAGTGCAGTCAGACCGTCTTCTGTCCCTTGCTGCGGGTGACAGCGTGTGGTGATGCTGTGGCGGTCCAGCCTCATCTTGATGTGCATGGTCAGCTACTGTAATATGATTTTGTGTCCCAAAGACAGGATTAAATAAATTAAAGGACAAAAGGCTGATGTTATTCTGTTCCCTGTCACTGCGAGATGACCGAATTTGTTGAAAAACAGACAAAGAGAGCCAAGGATGCTGCTCCCTCTGACAGTTTCTTAGTTTTATTGATTTACTGAGGGAGGAATAAATGTCCCCTGGCAGTCCACCTCAATGACATGCACATGATGCCAGAGGAAAGTGGCCTTCAGAGGCTCCGGGCTCACTAAATAATGGTTCTTCTCGCTGTAATAGCCTCACTGTATTAACAAATAGTGACAACAACAGTAGTGCATGTAGTTTAATAGCCCAGCCCATTAACCGCTGCCACGAGTGCTATTAGGTATGGAAATATATGTCATCTGCAACGCCGTCTCTTAAAGCTTGTACAGCCGAATGTGATCTTTCATCGTTACTGAGGTAGTCCGAACGCATCGGCCCAACAGTGGCTCAATTTCAGCATCTTTTATTTAATGATGCAGCAGATTTGTCCTCAGCACACTGAGCTGTTACCAGGGCTGACACTAAAGTCTGACACAAATGGTGCTAACTGGAGCTGCTCTCCAAATATCTCACCAAAGTCAATGTACACTGAGGCCAGACGAGGGTCACATTTGGTCCTGTGGTACCGGAAGAAAACCTCAAGTGTTCTGTGATCATCCAAACCACGCTGGCTGCCACCAAATGGAAGGCAAACATCAGGCAAAATCACAGTTTGTCACCGATTCTCGTTTCTGTTTCCCATCACTTGGCCTGTTTGGTGGTGTGAGCTGTCGCAGGGAGTGCTGGAATTGGTAGCTTTCCCTGTTTGGCTATTGCCGCTGTACAGCAGGTACCAGAACAGGAGGACCCTGCTCACGGCTTGTTCACGAGCAGAAAGGATGGAGTTTCTCTGGCCTGGCTGGAAGTGAGCATGAATACCAGAAAATATGTTTTCTCTGTCCTTGATTAAGGGGGGAGAGACATGGATTAATGACCGAACTCTCTATAGCGCTGTGGTCGCACATACGTGAAATCATCATTCGCCTCCCGTTCACTTCCAGTCTATGCACACGAAGGGGAAAATAACAACAACAATTGCATTCACGTGGAGAACTTTGTTGAACGCCTGCATTCTCGTACGCGTGACTGACAGTGATTGCTGTTAGAATAGCGAGCTATTTAACGCTCACTTTAATAAGAAAAGAACACAAACAGCAGCTTTAACGTCATCATCCCTGCCAGTTCCTAGTATTTCTGTGTATTGGGGTGCTGAGCGTCCTTCGCCCGGGTGGTGTTGCTGCACCCCAACATCAAGTCAGACTCGGCAGCTGAAGCAGATTCAAACACTTGACTGTTTCTGTATTTCATCACATTTGAATGATTTCTGAAAGTTGAAAACTAGAATGTGATGTAAGTTCACTTATGTAGGCGATGATACTCTAGATTGGGGTACTTTGCGCAGTGGTTAGCACTGTTCCAGAGCAGAGCCTTTCTATGTGGAGTTTGCATGTTCTACCAGCGCAGTGTTCATTTTGTAAATCAAAGGGTCCAGGCTGTCCCGGCGGGTCCGAGGGAGCGAAAAAGTGAGGGAACATGTCGAAAGTCCACAGTGCCTGGAGCACACTGGACAACGCTTGTGGTTCAGCAGATCAACTAAACAAAACTAAAACTGTCACCACAACCTGAGAATTACTTATTTACAATGGGGAAAAATCCAACCCCCCAGGAAGAGCGCCAGGCTTTGAAACCGACTTTTGTTGTGGCCAAAACAGTGTAATCACATCGTCACGTGATGCACTGGGGCCCACAAAGACTTTTTTTTCCCCCACAAGCTTAGATTGTGCAAGAAGCTTTTGTAAAATGGTGGATAGTTTTTTTGGAGCGTCCCAACCCCTGGATAAATTACTCATAAGTTTAGTAGTCTAGCTAGTAGTCAGGCAGAAGTCTGTAGGGCGCACCTTCTATGGGCAGGTTTTACAGTGATAGTAGGCCAAGATACCTCCATCCTCTCTTTAAATCAGATTTAAAATGTCTGCAAAATAGGCAAGCGAGCGACTACTTGAGAAACTTTAGTGAGAAATAAAGGAAGGACAGGATAGACAACATTAAATATTACACAAAATGTATTTGATAGTGACAAAGGATATCACCAATAGGTGCCCGTCCCAATCTGGGAGGAACAGGATCCTGTTCCGGCAGGATCAGGTACAAATTAAGCCCTGTGCCCATGCTTGTATAGATTTTCCTGAAGTGCTCAAGCATGTATATATGTTTAATTCGCCAGTAAGTGCCTTTGGCCACGGCCGTGGCTTTGATCTGCAGCTTGTACCCGAACATAATGCATTAGCTGCCTACTGCTCTGCCGGGCAGAGAACCAGGTGAACTATATTGTTCACTGCATGTGATTAAAAAAAAGGAGATTCTTCTTCTTCTAATAGTTAGGAGAGGAAAATAGAGGAGAGAAGAATATCGGGAGAGGACGCCCTACCTCGGCAGGTTTGGTCCCCTTCGTGCTGACTCCATGACTACGGCCTTCAGAGTATTGGTAAGATGGTAGCTCACAGCCACGTATCACCCCCCACCAGACAACATCCTGTCAGTCATTCGCTTTTGCTTCATTTTGTCCCTGACTGTTGTCTTCTGTTTATAAACTGAGGCTTTGTATGTTTTGCCGGTAAATGATTGTAGATGCAGGGGATTTGTCAGAGCTTATTGATGCCCCCTGCCCCTGCTGCAGGTATCTGCACATAAACCAACAACTGAGCCTGTGTGATAACCTTGTACGCTGTAATGAATAATTTCAGCACCGGAGAGCTTAATACCTCTATTGGTGGACCTTGAGGCTCTTTCTTGTTTAACTTGATTATAAATGCGCTCTATGAATACCTACCACTGCTTTCTACAATTACTAGCTGCATCAAACCATGTATTTTTTTGCGCAAGGCTACCGGTGTGCGTGATGCAACCTATAATCTTTCACCACCCTCAAAGGTTTAAAGAGTTACTGACCCACAGCGAGACAAAGACAAGACAAAAATTAATACACCCATATTAGTTTCAAGCTTGGGCGAACAGGAGTGATTATGAAGTGTGTGTGTGTGTGCTCATGTACACACCATTTGTGTGCTTGCGCTTGCATCTTGAAAGTGATGTAACCTCAGAAAAGTGAGAGTTCTTGCTGTGTTTGACCTCACTGTGAGTTGGAGTTATTGATCCCGTGTCAATGTTGCAGTTAGGTTTGAGGTTTGGAAAATATGGTGGATAAACTATACATGACGCACTCTGATAACAGATCAGTAGAGAAGGAAAACTATGAATGCAAAATTGACCTTGCTCCCTGGTTACAAGCGGAATTCTATCCGCATGTTTCTTTTGCACATTTTCAATTTACGCATGAAATAAACCCAATCAGTAATGCCATAACTCAAAATATCCCAATGTATTTAATTGCCTGACGTAGAATAGTTGCTGTAACGTGCAACTAACAATTGTGGTGAATTAATCATGGTGTCCATGAAGCATGTGACTTAAGGGTTCACTGGAGGGACAGAAAATTGCAGCAAAAAGAAAACATAAGAAGACTGTAAGCTTCAAATGAAGACATGAAACAAACATGAATAACACATTTCCATCGTTAATGTGGTTCACTGGCGCTCTTTCAGTAAGGCTCCATCATCTTGTTGTTTTGCAGACTCTCAATATTCAGATTACAGAAGTGGATTCAATCACTGCATGTCTTCATTCCAAATTTTGTTTAAAATCTGTGTGACTTTTGTATGGAAACCTGGCTAAGCCTGTCAATAGCCAACGTCTGCCAAGCTTTCTGTTCTCTTCGATATTGTATCCTGCTACGCTAGCATTAGCTGTTTAATGGCTATCCATAGTTTAAGCGCTAGCAGCAGTTCTACCCTTGGTTCTTCAAATCAATCAATCCCAAAATATGAGTTTTAGATAGCATTTATCTTTCAAAGTAGCAGAACGCGCGTCTGACTTTTTTTGCTTCTTAAAGGGTAGCTTTATCCCTTAACTGTGGGTTAGGTTAGTTTACTACTTTAGGAGTAGCCCTAGTGGGTTAGCTAGACATGCTAACCAGTGAAGCACTGTTTAATTCAGTCTTCAACAGTGGTTTTCAGCAGACTTTATCAGCTGTAGCTAGCCAGCTAATTCTTTCAGCGATGACTCTTAGATATGGATGAAAACACTCAACTCCGGCTGACTTTTTGTTTCCAGTTGAATTGTTTTAAAACGTACGGAAGTGCATTGCATTCACTCGATAAAAAAAAAATCAGACACCTTATTTCGTAATTATGAGAAAAGATCTCGTAATTACGAGATCATACTTTTACAGTAAATACTCCCGGTAATAAACTGAAGGTATCACGAAGGTATCCGGATTTCAAAGTAAAGGACGACATGAGAAAAAACAACAACAACAAAACATTGTTTCCATAAGTAGTTCAAGATTCATAAACTGCTGGATTTAGCACTTCCTAGACTACTTGCATGCATAATATGAAGTACTTTTACTGTGTACTTTTCGAGTAATCCTGTGTCAAAATCCTTAACAGAGAAAAAGAATAAGGACATTTCGCCCAACTTTTATGTTATTAAAAAACGTATTTTCTATTAGTAGACCAAGATTCATATACTGCTGAACTAAGTACTCCCTATACTTGTGTAACTATAGTACTTCATGTACTTCTACTGTGTACTATTTAAGTAATCCTCTGTCAAAATCCTTATCCTCATATGCTTCATGGGTCTGACTGAGACTGCAGTCTGACCCACACAGTCACCACCAGCCACTCATCAGAGCGGCTTCAATACGATTACCGTAAATGTTATTCACAATCAACGACGCACCTTTCCTTATCTCATAATTACGAGATCTTTTCTCGTAATTAAGAGATCTTTTCTCATAATTACGAGATCCTATCTCGTAATTACGAGATCTTTTCTCATAATTACGAGATCTTTTCTCGTAATTACGAGATAAGGCGACTATTTTTTTTTTATCAAGTGAATGCAATGCGCTTCCGTAAAAACGGGCTTTGTCAAAAAAACATTATGCTCTTGTTAGCTGCATGCAAATCATTCTTTAAGACTAGCTAAAATAGTTAGGTAATAGCTCGGCATGCTCACAGCACTCTTTATTACAAACTTGACCCTTCAGCTCCTGTGTTCTTGGTTTTGAAATTAAAATAAAATAAAAGAGAAGAGTACCCTGTAGTGCCTGATTACAGTTAGTAAGTTATGATTTGACAAACACAGTTAGCATTTTATTAAGGTTTCTGTCAGCTATTCTTATGTAATGTAGTACATTTGGATTTCAGGAAAAATTAAGAACATGTCACATATAACACTGTGCATGTGGTGTTATTTTAATGAGTGGAAATTAAATTAGATAGCCTTTAGTCACACACTAATGTTACTGGATAGGAGTATATTTAATGATATTGCCTTTTTAATCCCATGAACATTGTAATCCACTTCCAATTTGGTGACTATGATTACACAATTATTGTAAAATTGAATCAAACTGCACAGGTTGCCTGTTTGTAGGCCTTAGTGTGTAGTTTCTACAACCCAATTCACAAATTCATCAATTTTCAACATTTGGAAACCATCTTTAGTTTGATTCTAACACATTTCTGTATAGATACGGCGACACACATGCTGTGAACAACCCCAGCTGTGCAGAAAGCATGTGGAAACATAAATAGAAATCAGACTGTCTGCGTCATCCCTGTGATTGTGACTATGCGAGGTACTGCCTGCAGCTGCCATTCCAGTCAGTTTAAATTTTTTATTTTACTTCAGTTGAGCTTTGATAGATGATGTGACGTCAGTGAAATTCAACTTGGTGCATTCATGTTCCATGGAAGAATAGTGTACTTCATATGACCTGCCTGCTGGGAGTCCCTGTTCATATCTGATGGTAAAAACTATGAGAAGAGATAATACGAAAGCTGCTAATCATTTTGTTGTGAGGGTTTTTCTTTAACTGACTCCCCTGTTTAAAGGAATGAACCTTCTATATTTTTAGAAGAAGTACTTTTTTAGACTTTAAGGAAAACTGACTTTGTTTCAGGTGTACAACATTTGGTTGCATTGTTTTATGATCGCTCTGGGGCAAAACAGGAGAGAGTTGATACTCATTCGCAGGCCAGATGGTGATCAGGTTTTAATCTTCATAAAAACATGCAATGCCGTGAGAGCTAAGGAGAACAGCATCCGGTTGGATGCTCGTATATCATCTTTAGCATAAAACATGAAAGGAACCCTGACGGCTGATCATTAGAGAACAGGAGATGTCTACCGAAAACTTTAATTGCAGAATTTTGACAAAGATTCATCACAGATTACCATTCAGATGACTTTATTGTCAATTAAATCGTCATTAAACGGAAATTAATCTAAGGCACTGGCATATGGGACAATGCACACCATACATAACAATATGGTGGGTGTTGATGTGTTTATCTCAAAAGCAAGGCCCAGACAAAAGATACGTGTCATGTGTCATTATTTGGTATTTGTATAGAAGGTACAGTATATTGTGGATTGTACCTTAATATGATAGCAAAGATACTGGTTATCTTGTTGAATGCTTTTAGCTGAGGTGTATGAATAAAGATGCAGCTGTTAATTTGTGTTTTGAGCAATTGCATTTGGACATCTAGGTGTATGAAGCTTCATGCTTTATGAACAGGTTGCCGGGAGAGTAACTATCAGATAAAATACAGCAGATTTACTGTGAAGCTCAGGCTACCCAGCTGTGAATATTGGCATCATTACAAATGAAATCAACTTTCAGTAAATGCATTGATGTTACAAGCAACAAGATACACACATAATTGTCAGGGCCATAACCAGTATTGATTTTTATAATCATGACATACAGGAGTACTTATACACCTGACCCATTGCCCTCTACTGAGTGTGATAACAGCTTTAACCTGCAGCTGCCTCACCTGTGATATTGGAAAAGCATCAGAGTGAGAGTAGGCTAGTGTAACTTGCCCTGTTCTTGCCCATGTGTTATATACTTATACTACCCAGTGATTCCACTACAGTATGCCAGCATGGCAGAAAAAACAGACATATAAGTAGCCAATAAATTAACACAAATCCAATAAAAACAACCTCACCTGCTCCCCAGCATAGACAAACAAAACCAAAAGCCAGACAAGTCAAAAAGAAACACAAAGACAGAAAAATCAGTCAATTGTAGCATAGTGTACTTCACTACAATTCGCCAGCCTCCATATTTGCCATGAATGTTTTAAAAAAAAATAAAGGTTACCAGGAGGCAAAGAGGCACATAGATCACTGATTGAATGTAACTAAGTACATCTACTCAACTACTTTTCTTATGTACATGAGTATTTCCATTTTCTGTTACTTTATACTTACACTCCACTATATTTTGGAGGTAAATATTGTACCTCTTTACTCCACTGCATTTATTTGATAACTTAGTTTATTAGTTACTTTGCAGATTACACGCTGTTACACTATGTTATTGGTACTCAAACCAAATTACCATACATATATGTACGATATATATTAAATAAATATAGGCATATTTTACTTTTCTATACTATTGCTTTATTGATACTTTAATCGTTTAACATGAGATATTTTAGGACTTTTACTATTTGTATGGGTGAATTTCACTTTGACCAAAGTAATATTTAAGGTTTTTTGTGTTTCAACACAATGTCTTCATATTTACTCAAGCATGGGTACTTTTCAAAACACTAACATAGATGATATCTTGCCAAAACATCTCCCATTTTGAATAGTACATAGCGATTGGATTTATCCACATAAAGGTGCACTTTGTAGTTTTGTGGAAGAAATTTAATAAAGCGAGAAAGATCTTCATAGTCTTACTTTTTTAGCCAAAAAACACACAAAAAAACAGACTCTTTTTGTTTGTGTGACTGAATAAACAAACTGACCTTAAAAGACAAAACTATTTCATACTGTTTTACTTTGTTTATATGTGGCAGACCCTGCCACCTTTCTAGCTTTGAGCAGTGTTCTGGGGACCTTATTTTCCACTGAGAACAGCTTGTTTATTCAGGTCTGGAAAAAAGTACATATTTCTGAGTTTGTATTATTACTCATTAATATTGTACATTTTTAAAATATGATTTTACAATTTTACATAGTGCCCCTTTAATGTAAGCTATAATTTAATTTCAATCCAATCACAGCTCCAATGAGAACAAACCTTCAAAATCAAGTAAGAAAAGCCAGACTAGTTAAAAAGAAACCGATCTTTTTAAAGTCTCATGGGTTTTTACACCTAATTATCTTATGTGGCCTGCCCTCTTCCGGGTCACCATGGTGGAGTGGAGGCCATGTAGCTTGGCCTGATCAGCCGTCCTCCTGGATCCACATTCTTCACATGTATTTCATACAATTGACCTGTATCAGACATTCTCTCAGTGTAATTTGTGATTTTGTTGTTCTGTCCTGTACATGTGCCATCCTCCTCTGTGGCTCTTCCTGAGGTTTCTTCCATCTTTCTTCCTCTTTTGAAAGTTTTTCCCCAATATAGCAAGGTTTTCTCACTCAAATGGAGAGTCTAGTTAGATTGTAATGTCCACTAGGTCAGTGTGATTTGGGGCTATGTGAATAAAAAAGCATTTGATTTGATTTAACATTTGTCTCAATGGGTTATACAAATGTGGCATACAACTTAAAACCCACCCCTTGAACGTCATGTCTCACTTTCACCGTCACTTTAGGCGCGTTGCTCGGCCTCTCAAGTGCGCTCGCCGTCCTCATTTAGGTTTTTCCCGACGGCCCCTGAACGCAGCGCTGCTCCCATCCTACGTGAATGCAGCATGAAGTGTTGAGGTGATCCATGGCAACAGAGCAGCAGCAACCAACCGCCGAGCCTGTCCTCCTCACTCACTCTCACACACACTCACTCACACACACACATACATATACACACACACACCTTCAATCTCTACACACTCTCCGTCAATGTAGCCGGAACACACCGAGGAGGAAACACTCCGAACGGCTCCCTCTGAGAAACACTTCGGTATCAAGGTGACCGTCCGGGAGCCAGCCAGCCAGCCAGCCGCCCGAAGAGAATACAGCTCCTCATCAGCGGCAGGTGACAGCAGACGGGACCCGCGCCTCGGTGCACAGCAAACGGCCACATCTGTGAACGGACAAGATGGTTGTAGCTAACATTTCTGGGGCTTAAACAACAAAACACTCACCCCTTTTTGGTGTACTAGTATCGGGACAAGAGCAAAATGAGACAAATTTTTAACACTTTGTGGGCTAAAGAGGCTTCATTCTTTTGATTTTTTTTTTTTTTTTTTTTTTCTTGTGTCTCGGCAAAAAAAAAAAAAAAAAAAATCCGACACTGTCCCGGTCCTCTCCGCCGCTCGCTGGCCGTCTCAGTAGCAGCGTCCGGTTTATTATTAAAGCCCATATCTCTCTGAAGCATCTGAAGCATCGCTGTGAAGATGGCGACTGGGTCGGGTTGGCAGCAGTATTACTGCCCTGCCGGTCAGGGGAAATTTAGTTCGTCCACCTCGACATCCAGCATGTCCTTTCAGTCCGGCATCGCCATGGAATATACCCAAGACCTGCACCTGAAGATGAGCAAGAAAATCGCACAGCTAACAAAGGTAAGGAGTGTTATCATGGGGCCTGTTCCTCACTCTCCCCGAGCAGTGTTGTCAACCTTTGGGTTAGACCCCATACCTCCTGTTCTTGAGAGAGAACCGTGCTCCAAACTCCGTTAGGAATTTCATCCATTTAGTAATTCATCTGTTCGTGGTGAACGTTCCCGATAAGCACAAACACATTTTCATTTCTTCCTGAATTTCAAGAATATTTTAGTACTTTCGGCATTCATTTCACACAAAATTCACCCATTCGCTTGATGGAATAATCAACTTTTGCGTTTGCCCCACATTGCTAACTCAGCCCGTATTTCGGTAGCGGGAAACTGGGAATCAGAGATGAATTAACGCTCCAAGTTGGATTTTTATTTAACTGCATGGTACATGGCTTTTGAATTATATGCCGAATTAAAATGCAGCCAGTGTTTTCTGAAATGTCTTAAAACACGTGAAAAAAAGCATGTATTGCAGCCAAACGGCGGATAAACATAAAAGTGTGAAATCCCCAAACGGAGTTCGGAATGAATCCCCGTTCGCAGCAGAGAGAACGGCACGCTCGGGAGGTACGAGCTGCCTGAAGGCGAAGCCGCTCCGGTCGGATGCTGCATCCATCAATATCGGGTCATTAGCCGCGACAACAATCAGATCAGTCATTAATCACTCCTTGCAACACAGACTGTGCTGGCATTTTGTTTTACTTGTACATGTTAATGTTGGTCTGGGGCCCCTTATAAATAATTATGCAGCTAAATAAGGGCTCTTCCTCCAAACTTTGATCCCTCATGAAAATGAGACTGGAAAAATAAGACACAGGCTTGCCATAACCGGGCTTTTGAATATCCTGCTGGGGTCATACAGTTCCCTTTGCTCCCTCCTTATTTGCTTATTTAGAATATTGATATTCCATGCCTAGCAGCTCCCTTGTGGTTATGCCAAGGCATATGGTGTTGAATTTAAATACTGAGCCTTTTGATGTACATCCTACTTAAATATTTATACAGCATGTCATCTTTAGTTCTGTGAAAATATATGTCCTGTTTACAAAGTATACATTAGATTTAGGAGTCCAGTCCAGGTTTCTAGTTGAAACATTTCTTTTTGCTTCGTCCCAGCTGACTCGGCCGCCGCGCTTCTACACCGAACCTACCTGTAGGCTTTCAAGGGCATTTGAAACGCCTTTTTTTTTTTTCCTTCCCCCTGAGGAGCCACGCTTTCATCTCCCAATTGCCAAAATGACAGGGCTCTAACTTCTAACAGAGAGCAGCAGCCTCTCCACAACGCTTACTCAGGGTCAAAGCACGTTTATGGCTCCAGTGTGTCATTACCATCATGCTGTAGGTCTACCTGTGCCTCTCACATGTTTCCAGGTGGCCTTCGTTTTTCTTAGCTTTTTTTCTTCTTCTTTTTTTTTTTTTTTTTTGAGACACCTCCTCCTCCTCGCCGACAAAGAGTCTGACACCTCCAATCACTTACATCCTCCGAGGATTGCGCCACTGACACTAACATAAGATTTGTGCTCTCAGTGTTTCTCTTTGTGCTGAGGAAGTGGAGGCTGAAAAAAGAAATCATAATTCAGCAGCCTTGGGCGAGGTGTGTGCCAAGCTTTAGTGCAGCATGGGCTCTTTAAAGGAACACTGAAAGGACGAAGAAGTCCTTTTCACCTTGTTAGCTAATTCTCCATATCAAAACATCCAGTGCACCTGCTTGTCAATGAATGCCAAGGAAATGACATGTTATATAAAAGTACTTTTCACTTCTCACTTTTTATTTTACCAGTAGGCACACTGCACTTGAACCACACTCTCCTTAAGCTGTCTATAATCAAGAAATGTCGGAGCTTTCTGTTGGTAGTACTTATATAATTATAATTATATTATAATATTCAGTGCAATTAAGTTTAGTACCATATCATTATTTCAAATAAAGGTCATTAAATAGCACTTTTCACAAGCAATTTTGTGATTGCTATGCCTTAAATTTCTATTATTTACAGAAGTTTCCCAGAGGTTTAGAGTAGCACGTTGGAAAGATGAAAGAAAGTTGGAATCTGGAGCATGAACAACCCAGTAAGCATAAATTTGGTAACACTGGTTTAAATTCAGACCAGTCAACAGAATATGGTGGTGGTTATGTAAGTTTATGCAAAACATGGAACGTTTACATTTCTTTATGTTGCGACTTTACGTTTTCTTAGGTTTTGTCGTCTATTTTATTTTATGACAATGCTGTGCCTATGCTCTGTTTAGGTTTAGGCACAAAACACACTTGGTTCGGGTTAGGGGAAGATCATGTTTTGTACCTGTAAATTACCTGCTTCAGTCGCCACAAACAAAGTTGGAGATGTTCTGACTTCCTGTCCAAAATATCCACGTTTTGTTGACACTAACATGGCTGGAAATCGTCCTGAAGTTACTTAAATATATAGTGTTATGCTTATAAATATTGTAACAGTATCTTGAAATGTGGTCACTGGCATGGCAGCCTCCTCGCCTGTAACTCCACTGCCATCCCATCCGCTTCCGTATACGAAAATACCTGTTTGTTATGTATGTCGTATTGAAATGCTGCTGCTTTACATTGTTTTATGTTGCAACTAAACTTTTCCTTAGGCTTAATTTTCATTTTAAAACATCTTGGTTTGGGCTAAGATACCTGTTTTTTTCACCACCAATCACTGGAAACCCTGAAGTCTCATACTTCCCAATATTGAAACGTACTCCCCAACTGCAGTCACTGTCTTGGTTTAGGTTTGGGTACAAAAAATATTATGTTAGGGTAAGGAAAAGTCATATTTTGGCTCCCTAACCCCCTAACCCAGACTCAAACTGTCGCCAGTAACTCAATCATCATCTCCTTCATCTCCTGATAAGTGGGGTCATACACGTTATAGAAATGTGATATGCATAGCAGAAATGTCGATTATGGTATGCAGCATATATGACATGTTCATATGTGAATTTATCAGTGGTTTGCAGAAATGTTAACTGCCAACATTTTATTCTGGTGACAGGGCTGTTGAAAGTTGCCTAAAAAAGGGAAACATATGAAGTTCAACAACACTTTTATGACTTAACCTCCATTATTGATAGTTTAAGCCCCAATTTAACATTAAAGTGTGCTGCCTGCCCAATTGTGTTAATGTGCATTATTAAAGCACATTCCTTCAACATTTTAGTTCATTTCTTGATTTGACTCGTAGACCACGTATATTGTAGCATCAGTGTCTTTAAATTCAGTCACCAATGCTTTTATAAACATCTGCCAAAGATGAATTGTATTACAGTGTGAAATGAACTCAAACAAGAGGCCACGGAGCATGAGACATGTGGCTGTGAAGGGTTTGGACAGTCTGATGAGTACATCACAGATTACTGAGTTGAAACTTAACACAAATTGGATGATGACTCACAGTTAGATCTTAATGGAAACTTGTGTTATTCCTGCTCAGTACGTGATACAGTTGCCTGCGTTGTAGATGAAGTGAATCATTTTTAATCCATCGTGAGGAAAAAATACGAATTTTAAGCTAAACAAACACAAAATAGCCACATTTTATCAGCAGTTTTTGGAAATACGAGCGTTGTAGGGTTTTACAGGTAAAAGCTGAGCTAAACAGTATTTCCAACTAGTATTCACCAGCTGAAACCGTAGTGAATGCTGTTTTCATGTGTCAGGTCACATGACTCCCACAGGCCTCGTATCTCCCGTGCCTTGTTGTATTAGGCCTACGACAAAGCGGAGGGGGGAATAGGCCGATAGCAAGCGGGCCATCTGCTCGCGCTGACCGCTGATCTCCGGAGTCAGAGCAGAGCTGCATGCGTTCAGGAATAAATAGCAACCTTGAAACCTCTCTGGGCAGCTCTCTGGCACGTTACGGGGCCGAGTGATTTCCAGCTTTGCTTTGCTGTGTTGGAGGATGACGCAAGAACGATCGAGGCATCTGAATATTTTACCTAATTTCAGACTGGCCTACTTACTGTATATCAGGTTCTTAGTAGCCTGTTTGTACTTTGTGATTGATCAAGATGCTTCGCCCTTTACAGCTTTTATATTCTGAATTTCTTAGATACATTTTATGGCACTTTGACAAGCCTTTCTTCCCTTTTAATTCCCTGATTTTTGGTGATTATCTTTTCTTTAGCAGCACGCAAATAGAAAAAGGACACATCCAATGAAAACGAGACTGGAGCACAGACGGAATGCAGCGGCGGTGTTACTTCAGTGCACCTATGGCTTCACTGCAAACACTGGCTCTATACGCTTTTTCGAGACTTCACGCTCGCTCAGTAAATCAGTCATTGATTGCTATTCTCCCGTGGCGCTGGATTTCATGATTCGTGATGCAGGACTTGTTTGCTGCCACCGTTATTTAAGACTTCTCGCAGTAATTTTTAATCCCACAAAGCTGCTTTCCGGCCCCTTTGTGTAGTTGGGGGCTCTGCGAGGATTTTCGCTGTCATAATTTTTTTTGGAAAGCCGTATTTCATAAGTTATACTCTCTGATGGGTTTGCCTTTATTGTAGCGTCTCTGTCAAAAAGAAGGCAATGTAGGGGTTTTGCTGCTATGGCAACAAGTTTTATATAAATTGTAATTCAGGGCAGTGTCATGTAAGAAGTGGGACGAGGTTTTCTTTCTTTCTTTTTTTTCTTTTTTTCTTTTTTTTTTTTTTAAAGGAATAAGCCTGATTTTGTGGCCTGTCCGCAGTGAGCCAGGATTGAAGTTTCTGGTTATTGTCTGAACACCGGGAAACAGAGAGGGCGGCATGTCATGTTGCATCGTCAGGAGAATGCCTTATAACAAATGTATTACCTCGCCTTGGGTGTGTGTGTGTGTGAGTGTGTGTGTGTATGTGTGTGTGTGTCATCAGCAATGCCTGACTGTCTTTACTGTCGAAGTGAATCAGAAATAGACCTCTGAGCTCTCCATGTATTTCATGGACGAAGGGATTGCAAGAGGCAGAGATAGTGAAATGTAGTGTTGTGTGTGTGTGTGTGTGTGTGTGTGTGTGTGTACAGTGTCCGCATGTCAAATTCTGTAGTGCTACTGCAGCAACACAGTGTCATTGTGCACATTTCAACAAAGGACTATTGAAAAACCACTTGTCATCCACATAATCAAAACCCTGCTGATATCTTCCTTCCTGCTCTTTCATCATTTCTGAAGCTTTGTTCAATCTCTGTTTATTCTTTTCTAATATTTCTTTTGGCCTTTTTCATGGCTTTATTGGCTAGTACAGTTGAATTAACAGGAGACGGGTTGAGAAAGAAGAAGAAAAAAAGAAGAAGATCTGTACCAATATGTGGACGAACAGATACAGCACGCCAATTTTTTATTGAAAACTACCGGTATGATTTTAATAGAAAGTGCTGGACTTTGCATTAATTGATAAGTTGTTGTCAACTATTAAACACACAATATTAACTTGTCGCAAGGGGGCTCTCTAGCAAAGAGTTGCAGAGAAAGTAGCACTTGAGTGTGGTGGAATGACGTTGTGTTTTAAAGTTTTATTCCGCCCCTTAATTCTCGTTCGCCGACTTTCCTACCATGGAAGAAGTGGCAGCAGCCTGTCGAAATGCACTGTTATCTTGAGTAAACTTATGGAATTCGCTGGCTTCAATATTGTTGGAAACTAACAAACTAATCGAAATATATAATAAAAGTTGTAGTTTTTAGACTTTGTAATGCAGGAGATTCATTCGAGGATAACTGATGAATCCTGTAATAAAGGTTGACAGCTAGTGCTTCAGCAAACCTTTGGTACGGTCACGTTTGTAAATGTCATATTCTACAGACCGTATTGACATTTCTACATGTGTCATTCTACACATGTGTCATATCACGTTCACATTACATGTTTATGACCTGACTTCAGCGTTGTGAGGCTGCCAAGCCACTGACTACAGTTCTAGAGTGCTTCAAGTTTTTTAGATGAAAGCACTGGATATATTTAAGTCGTTGTTCCGCTGTGTTTGTGGCAACCAAAGCAGGTATTTCAAACCAAAACAGGATCTCTTCCTAACCCTGTTTTTTTGTCTAAACCTAACCAGCCCAAAAGAACAGCATTACCACAACGTAGCACTTTAAGTGTGATGCAAAGAAGCGTAAAGCTGCAACATGAAGCGATGAAAAATTTCAACACATCGGGGATTTGCAGAAACCTATATTTCCAGTGAAGGGGTTGAATATTTTGCTTGCCGGTGGCACAGTGGTTAGCACTGTTTCCTCACAGCAGTCTGCATGGTCTCCCCGTGCTTCTGTGGGTATCTTGCGGGTGCTCTGGTTTCCCCCACCATCAAAACATACACATTAGGTCAACGCTCCAGTTAGTGCCCTTGACCAAGGCACTGGCTTAGAATCTGGAGTTGGTCCCTGGGCACTTTATGTTAGCTGCCCACTCCTCCCTCTGGATGGGTTGAATGCAGAGAACCAGTTTCATTATGTTGTAAATGATTTATGAAGAATCTACTCATTATTATTTTGTAGTTTATTTACTATATGACAGTGAACTAATTATCTTTAGGTTGTGGACAAAACAAGACATTTGTGGATGTCATGTTGGCCTTTAGGAAACACTGATCAACATTTTTGTTCAACATTTTCTGTCATTTTACAGTCCAAAAAACTGATCTATTAATCAAGAAAAGAATCAACAGTTTAATGGACAGTAAAAAAATAATCATTAGCTGCAGCCCTAGAATCCAGTGGAACATTATTCACAATGAATTCCACCAAGTATGCATGAGTGTGTAAACTGAGCTTCATGGTCTGTTTTATGGTGGAAATTGATCCAAACTGTGATAATGAGAAGCCTGGGTGTTTTCCTCTGATAATGGATTTAGTAATATTCTGCAATGGTGTTGGTGCTTTTGTTCACACAGTCATTTGTTATTCGTGTTTTTCTTCATGCACCCAACTGTTGTAGGAAAGGACTAATTCTTGTGGATAGAATTGGGAAGATATTTCAAGATAAAAGTCTACAGAGTTTGTGTTTGCTGAACAGCATTTTTCTGACCAGACACGTGAGTGTGTTTGCACCAGTGACTGAACAGGCTGGAAATACTGCTGAAACCACACAAATACGCTGTCATCACTTGGCAGCAACATTAAAGCCAAAATGCATGTGTGTGTACACACGGGTGTGTGTGCACGTGTGTGTGTTGATGCCATAATCCAGGGGTGGTATGTGTGTATCCTGGGCAGGGTTAGAGAGCAGATGGTCAGAGCAACATGACTCCGGACTTGGGAATAGATAAGAGCTGATCCAGTAGGGATTTTAAAGTCCGATACTGCTCATTCAAAAGCAAAGCTGCTGTTTTGTGTCACAGCTGTATTTTTGTGCATATTGTAAGTAAAAGTAAGTATATTTTTCTCTCAAAAAAAAAAATTTTGGCTTGACAAAATCCTTAAAAATGTATATTTTGCAGTTAAAAAACTGATTTTTTTCTTGAAAAAACCCTGAAGAACGTATATATTTCAATCAGAATACAGATGTTTCTTGACAAAGAAATAACTACAGTTTCAAATTAAATTAATATTTTTCCTGATAAAATCTTCACAATAACTATATCTTTCAATTAGAATACAGATTGTTCTTGATAAAATCCTAAAAACAAGTATATTTTTAAATTTAGAATAATGATTTTTTCTTCACAAAATCCTCAAGAAAGCATATTTTCAATCAGAATACAGATGTTCCTTGACAAAATCCTTAAGATAAGTACATTTTCGATTAAAATGCAGATTCTTCTTGATATTAAAAGACACGTTTTTTTGTTACTGCTGCTGGTATGATTGTTGATTGTTACTATGATTATCCGTTGTATTGTAAGCCATAATTATACTTGCTGCCACTGCTAATCATCTCCGTATCTCCTATGGTTGTTACAATATTACTAGTTTAAATTTGGGCAACAAATGGGGAGCTGGGTTTATTAAAACCTGGATAATAATCTCTTAATTGAATGGAAATTTCAAGAACACTCCCAAGACACAGATTAGCAGCAGCTGCTGTGAATAAGGAGAGAGAGATTTTGCTTCCTGTGTCAAGTAAAAGACTGATTTTGTTTTCCTATAGAAAACTTTGGTTGTTTTTTTAGACCCAGCATTTATATACACCTCCACATATATCTCTGAGAGCAACTGCCTTCAGTGTGTGAATGGTGTAAAAGATGGCGACACACGCTGAGTGACATCTCATTATAAACTGTTATTTATCACAGAAAACAGCAAGCGAAGGGAGCAGTGACGTCTGTTTTGGTCTCCTTCTGGAGGTGACAAACTGGAAACATCGCTCCTCGCAGTGGCTCAGAGTGCCGGCCACGCATGTCAACTTCGCAATCTCGAAATATAATTTTGGGAGAACGAAAACACAGGGGAGATCGGTGTGTAAGTGTGTGCGTGGAATGCGGCCTGCTGCAGCTGCTGCGAGGAGTACAGCTTATTAACCTCTGCAGGATGCTCCTTCACTGATTGTCACAATTCACTGTCAGATTTCATTAAGATACGTCCACACACTCTCTCTCGCACACACTCAAAACACACATCCAGAGAGACAGGGAAAGAAGGAAGAGAGAGAGAGAGAGAGCGAGAGCCTCAAGCACTATCCCTTACAAATAAAGCACTGCTGACACGCCTGTTGACGTACACACACATGCTCAAGCACACACACGTACACAGCGGCTCGTAGGTGCACGAGGTGTGTGTGGACGATGATTTGATGAGCCATTCTTTATGTTTGACCTTGAGTGTTTCCTCTGCCTTCGCCCAGCCAGAAGACACACTTCTACTACGCCTCTCCGGCCCGTTTCCGTTGGCTGATGAAGCTGCCAATCGCGTCGCAGCGTCAGGCGAGACATAGAGCCACGCCAGTAAACGGTTGGCTGTTACGGCGGATGAATCCGACCAGCGTTTTATTGTTTTTGTGGAAAGTCTCACAAGAGTCTTGTCAGTGTCCTCCATCTCCAATATGAAGGAGGTTTGTCTGTAAACACAACCAGAGTGTTTTTATTATGACTGTTAGAGATGTCTGACCCGAGGAATCATTGCAGTGTGGTGTGGAAGAATTGTACCCAACAGACTGTGAAAGCTGCAATGAAACCTGCCTCACTGATTCACTGAATGACTAATGTTATTGTAAGGTTTTAGAATCCTTAAGCGCATTGAAATAGTGATCGCCCACAAGGTTTTTTCCATGGCAGATGCAGACAGTTAGTAATCAAGGAGACCACTATATATTCAGAAACAATAGGCATTTGCAAAAAAAATGAAAATCTTAGATTAACCAGTGGCACAATGTTACTAAGTATGATTTACTCAAGTACTGTAAGGTCAGGTTTGTTTGGATGTAGCATCTAGCACCCATAACCTCACCCTTCCCCTTCAACCGTGGAGGAGAAGGGTTACGATGGTTAGGTGTCACAATTCTCCAAATCCTCGTTCGAATCGATTCTCGATTTTTAATTCCAAATGAAGACGGGAGAGTAGTTTGTATTACAGGTGTTGGTTTAACAGATAAATCTCTGTTTTTGTGATGCCCTGCCATGTTAGTTGTGCTGCCAGTGGAAGAGTATGGTAGACGCACATAGGTGTGAGGTGTGTGTGCGTAAGGTGCGTAAGGTGTGATTGGGCGAGGGAGAGCTACTGGCTTAGCTAGTAGCTAAGTTAGAGGAGGTTGACTTACAGCCGACCGGACGTGACATGGGGGCATGGCAGCATTGACGATTCCATTTTTTAATTCGATGTTCAAGATTGTGACTTAATTTTGGTCACCCTTAAGGAGAACCCACAATAAATGTAGAAAATGCAAAAAATGCAAAAGTCCCTCTCTCAAGCCAGTGTTTAATTTGTCCATTTTCGGCTACTGTAGAAACATGGCGGTTCAATTCCCTCGGTAGCATGGCTGTAATAAGGGATATCCGGATACAGTGTCAGAGGCGTAGTCTTTTCATTCACAATAGACATGAAGGGAACAGCTAGGGCAGATTGTCCAAATGCATTCAATGCTAAAATAGATTGCCAAATATACTTGGAAGGCCGTTTATACTCCTGGGCAGCCAGCCCAATAGATTTAAACGTGTGGGAAACACTGTCCTCCACATTCTGTTGCCCATAAAGCAGTTGCACTAGAGACTTCAGCCTGTGACTAATTTCCAGTGAAGCCTATTTAACTTCCCAACTTTTCAAATCTTATTGGACCGGATGGCTCAAATTCTGTTCGTGAAACAAGTTGCATGCGTTCTGACACTAAGAAACTAAAAAAAATGTTCACAATGTAAGCTTATTGGAAAACAAATCCAAAACATAATTTAAACAAACAGGTACTGAACTTTTTCTGCTACTTTCAGTTATACTTTCACTTCACCATATGTTGGAGGGCAATGTTGTACTCTACTGCATTTATTTGATAACTTTAGTCACTAGTTACTTTGCAGATTCAGATTATTGAGTGTTGATATGCTATTATGTGTGATATGCAACCATTTAGATAGTGTTGTAGGTGGGACATTGAGTAAGACCACAGAGGAGTGACTACAGAAAGAGACTGCAGCATCAGAGCTTAAGAAGCTTATATATTTTCAAATTCATTTAAATATGATCAGCAATTGACCAAAACTTAAAAAAAAAAAAACTAATTTAGATTATCACAACCTTTCATGAATATTAGATTGTTTTTATTGCCTTTTTATGTGTCTCAGAGTTTTTTTCATCGATTGCATTCATCCATCCTAAAACAATAGTGCTGATATCTTAAAGGCATCCCTGCAAAAAGCACATAAACAGAGGAGTGGTTTATAGGGGATAGGAGGATCAGAAACCGAGAAAAGAGAGAAGATGTTGATCTTGCTTTAATTCTTTTCCGACTACAATAACCAGGTGTTATACACCTGTCTGCCCCATTTCTCCACTTCCTTTGTATTAACCCTACTCCCTGTATTCACGGCTGCAGAACAGAGATGAAGCAATTGGCCCAAGAGGTTTTAGCTTGTCTGAAGCTAAAACAAAAATGTATCTAGCAAAAAAACATGACTGCCACTCAGTACAGAATATTGCTTGCCTCTCTAATGGGCCGGCAGTATGTAACATGTCATTGCTTTTCCTCAAATTGCCTGAAACAAGCCTCGCTCAGCGCTGGATTGTTTAACTGTGAGGGCTTTCAGGTGATGTAACAGTCCTTCTGGTGGCCATATTGAAAGGCAGCAGCTTGTGGGCAACAGCATCTGTGCAGAGTTGTATAGATGTGTAGATGTGAAACATATACACAACATTAGAGGTAGAAAAAAAACAGATTGTTGAACCTTTTTTTGCTTTCTTCATGTTTCCTGTTGTTGAGAAAGAAAAGGTCATTTCATTATGTGCACATCAGTGTAATAGTTAGTGGTGAGAGGGTACTAGCAAGTCAGGGTTTGGATAATATCTTGGTTTTCATCTGGGTCGAATGTGTGTTAGCATGTTTGTTAGCAGGTTTTTTCATATTCAAGTACAGCCACAATGCATCTGTTATGTGATCTAAACGAACTGCAAATTTGTATTTATGCTTCAAACACATGCAGAGGTTGGGCAAATCAAATCTAAACTATATTTATAATGTGGCTGCTGTAGAACAGTAACTACTGAAGTACTGTCAGTACTGTAAATATAGACTTCATTTAGTACCTGCAAATTTACCACACAAAAACTCAAACATACTGTCTTAGAACCTGAATTCTCAAATGAATAAAATCAGAAGCACGAAAGGAAATCAGAGGTATAAAAGTCTGCACATAATAGCCTTAATGTGGAAAAACAAAAGAGTACAGTGCATACATTTTCATGTGGGTGCATTTAGTTGGCTGAAAAAATCCTTAAACATCCATCATCGATGACAACTGTGGGCCAGGTTTTTCCTCTCATCAGCCATTTCATTTGACTTCAAATGAATCTCTTTGTTCTTCCAATGTTCCTGTTTATTTCAGCCACGCCAGCTGCCTTGATTTGCCCTAACCCACTGTATAGACAATAGAAAAATACATCAAACTTTTGACCTAATGCATTTGATTTTTGGATTAAATGGCCCCGTATTAATATAATATTTTATGAATGCTACAAGCAATAATTAACAACACCTTACTTGAAATATTTGGGTAAATATTGTAATCAGCCTTCGAAAGCCAATTTTGACTGGAGACACTGCGAAGTCTAGACCTCCCCAGTCGACAGCCCACACATTTAACCAGAAAAGGGAGCTTTTTGGCAGACATAGTCAGTAGCAACTAAGCATTGGGATTTTAGAGGCTAAAGTCTGCTTCGACTTTCTCTTCTTTTCTTGGCAGCTACATGGCCACCAGGGACCTGTCTTTACTCACTGGGTTCTATTCCTTTTTCCTGATGGGAGAGACAGACAAAAAGCTCCCAACACCAGCAGTTAACCCTCTGTTTTGATGTTATTAAGAGTATCATTTGGATGTCTTTTATGACTCAGAGGAACAAGTGTAGCTACAGGCAGTGGCTTCCACATCTGCTGAACAAGGTGAAACACAGTCATTCCATTTTACTCAGCAAGGTTTTGTTAGCAGGGTTAGCAGAACTCATTCATTACTTTCAGTTGTAAGGAAATGTTTAACAGTTGAGCTTTAAAATATATTAGATTCTAAGATCCTGAAATCACTAGCGTATGTAATTATAGGTTATAAAACAGTTATATACAGTTGAACAGTGTAGTCTTTTCCCCTTCAAAAATTAGAGCATTTCCAAACCCTTACAATGATGAACAAACAGTGGTAGCATTAGTAATATGTTTTGTCACAGAAATAATAGACGTTTTAATGAATGACAAACCACATGCATCAGACTTGCTGTAAGTGAATGGTTTTCGAATATGTGATATTGTTTGGCACAATGTTTGAATTAACATGTGTTTCCATTACTTAGTTCATTACTGACTTGTGGGAAGTCAGACCTGACTCAGACATGATGTTCACATACCCATTGTTCCGATGGCCCCAGTATTCCAAAACCCTAATAGTATGAGAAATGCCCCGTTGGACCCCAAGCACATTTGGCCAATGCTGTTACCTGAGAAAACATAAGCCTACTGTTACAAAGACCAGCTGCTCCAAAAACACACTTTTTTGCTTTTTTTGCCCTAATTATCTTACTGTATATGGACATGCAGGAAAATATAGGTGACCTTCATCTTCTTAGTCAGTTGACCTTTATCTTTAGAAAGTGATAAGACATGAAGAGAAAGGAATCATCTGCATATTGTGACACTGTTTTGACACTAACTTCAAGAAACCTTTTTGACCCCTTTAAATAATTAAGAATCATATCCATACAGAACTGTAATTCGTGTTACATATTAATCAAATGGGTTAATGATGACTACACGGCCTTTCTATCATTCTTCTTTTTTGTTTTGCTTGTCCTTTCTATTTTCATTTTACTGAATCCTACGCCCATCTTGGCTCTTTGTAGAATTGGCAGGCCTATTTACTCCTCTCTCCTTCCCATCCTCTCATCGTGCCTCTGTTTATTTGTCTGTCCTTCCCTCTGGCTAAAGGACATCCAAACAACAGTGGGGCTCACTATGACTTCACCCTCAGCGCTCAGTCCCATTAAGATAAGATGAAACTGATCCCTGGAGGGATATTTGGGCCATTATAACAGCAAACAGTGAGTGGACACAAAGAAAGGAAAAATCAAAAAGTAGTTATGTCAAGAAAAAAAACTGGACACATTAAATATTAACAGTATATATAATAGGGGTGTCACGATTCTCCGAATCCTCGATTCGATTCGATTCGATTTGATTTGATTTTCGATTCTATGGTCACAATTAGATTCTTGATTTTTTTTTTCTTTTTCTTTTAGCACTGATGGCTGTGCCTTTTTTTGTTTTTTTTTTATCATATTTGGTAAATGGACTTGTATTTCCATAGCACTTTTCCAGTCTACTGACTGGCTTCACACTCAAACAGTGATGGCAGAGGTCGCCATGCAAGGTGCCAACTGCTCATCAGGAGCAATTTGGGGTTCAGTATCTTGCTCAAGGACACTACGACATGCAACTAGGAGCGGGGATTCAAACCAGCGACCTTCCGTTTACTAGACGACCTGCTCTACCTCCTGAGCTACAGCTATAGGATCATTGGTTTTATGCCATGATAACTCATTTAATTTATTAATTCTTATTTCAAAAGATGGTCTACGTGGTGTAATGAGCGATATAATCCCTATTATTCAATTGCAATGTACTACACTAAGGCCTTTTTGTCAAATTTGAATAAAACCGATAAAATTGTTGACATAAGTTGCTGGGAACTCAAAATATTTCGACACTGGTGATTTCAGAGAAGCAGGAGATGGTTTGAGTTCAGTTGATGCAGCTCTTATATCAGCAGTTGCCATGGTGTCTTTGTCTTTGGCTGCAGTTTCAGGTTAGAGGAGGTAATGTTAACTTGCTCTGTGTGTGTTTTTCCCTCTTGGCACGGCTGCAAGACGTGTGATTTGGGGCGTGGCGAAATCCTAGCTTTCATCTTTGATTTCGAAGGTCGGGATTGGGACGTCATTTCAATCGATTTCCAAATTAAAATCGAGATTGTGACACCCCTAATATAGAACAGCTAGTATAAATTGAACATATCTATATGAATGAATAATTTAAAAAAGTGAGCATGTGAAAAACAGGAAAAGAGAAATCCAAATCAAATCCACTTTATCTTAACTTTATATCAAGTTGCCATGGAGACACAATAGTTTTTTGCAATTCATCAGTCAAGCTGTGTGTCAGTACAAGTCAGGGGTTTGTGCAAAACCTATTTTAAGATAGAATTCACCATTTCCACCAAATCAATTTAACATTTCAGCATTTCGTTTTGTACAATACAATGAGAAATCCCTGACCCCCATTTGACTCATTAGAATGATTATTGTAGAAGTGGAAGAAAAACTGGTAAGAACTCCAATTTGTGAGAAAATAGATTGACCAAACCTTTAAAGGAGGTACTTCTAACTCATCAAGGTATTGTAGACAATTACCCTAAATATCTATTTATTCACACAGCCCTCTGACCCATTTTTGCCCCGAGTTCCTGACTGCTAGACAACTCTATGACTCAGCATTCTTCCGTTAAACCCATCAGTTTGCCTGAGTGGTGGTTTATGGCCAATCAATATGGCTCATTCTCCGCAAATGCCTACCTTGCTTCTCTTCGCCTCTTTGCCCCACTCATTTTCGTCTCTTGTCCCTTGTTGTTTTCTCGTCATAGTGTATGTTGCAGCATTAGAGGCAGTCCTGTTTGGCTACTTTCACAGTGAAGCATTAAATTTTAAATGTTAGTCATAATTTAAATAGCTATAATGCCAACAGAGCTGCTCTAGTGGTGCACAAAATGAATGAGCTTTCTCAGAACTTTGTCTGAAAGAAAGAAAAAAACTAAAACGTGCTTCCAACTTTGAGGTTTTAGTCGGTTTATCTATAATTGAGCAGCCCCAGGCGAGAATTCCATGTAAAAATCCACCTGTGTAATCAGCCTAATCAAAAAGTAGGGCCGCAACAAAAGAGAAGCCTCCCAGCGTCAGTAACCGGAGAGCTGTAGATTCACCCTATTTGTCCAAATTAAATTCTGTTGTTGATATGGGGACCTCGCTGCCCAGAGGAGCTGACAAACCAAAACTAGAATGACACAGAGTAAAAAAAATCTGCCGCCTCACAGCTTGCTGTGTTTCCAGAACACACTCCAACAGGATACACTGCTGCCTGCAGCCCAATCAGCCATGCAGCTGCAGTCAGCGGTGCCATCCGTTGATTATTCCGATGTCAGTTGATGTCATAGGAATTATAACTATGTTTTGATTTCTTCTCTCTGCCTCTGCATTTTCGGATTTTTTAAAAATAACTCTCTTTGTATTTGTGCAGAGGACTTTAAGGATTACTGAAAATTTCATGACATCCTGAGGAAATTTTTACTAAGGCTGACTGGAGAGCAGCGCTACTAGTTGGGATGATAAAGATGCCAGGAACCAATTGAGACTGGCAGTATGTGTGCTGTCATTTTTAACCAACACACAGGAAACTGAGTCATTAGAAAGCTGAGTTCCATAATTGACTGTCGTGTCAAAGTATTTGCTTGGATTCTGTTGCTGGTTCTTTGTGCTTACTAATTAATGTGTAGCAGATGCTGTTTGTTAAAGTTGATGAATTATAGAATTGAGAATAAATCAGGTCTGAATGTATTATAGAATTTTGCAGCTCTTTTGAAATCTTTCTTATGTTCAGGCATTTGGTTGAACAAGTCATTTTATCATATCCAATACACAATTATTGTTTTTGTTACTTCTATCCACTTGCTATACCCTATATAACAGGCCTGGAAAGTGCAGATTGTCTAAGGCAAAAATAAAATACAAAATGGTTGAAAAGAAAAAAGGAATTGAAGATACCCCTAGCAGAAAAAGATTGTATCTTATTTATGTATTATCATGCTAAACCCCACTAGTCGAGGCAGATGGCAGCCCACCATTGAGTCCGGTTCTGCTTCAATGGTTTCTTTCTGTTAAAAGGCCATTTTTTTGTCACCACTTTCGCCCAGTGCCTGCCCATTGGGGAAATGTTGGGTCGCTGTTAATTAATTAATCAAGGAGTATACTTTAGTCCCTCTCGACTTGGAAATTGTCATGAGATGACTTTTGTTGTGAATTGGCGCTTTACAAAAAAAGAATGATTGATTGATATTTAGATTATACTCCACTCTGCCCTTTAGTATCAAAGCATTTTGTTTCTGTGTAGTCCATCCATTACTGTTTTTACCCTATCATCCACTGCGCTCCCCTAACTTTGCGGACTTTATTGCTCTTTATACTTTATCACCTGACTTCCTCCTTTGCTGCCATAATGATTGTTACAGCCACTAGAGGTAGTTGGCTTACAAGAAATGTACACATGGGTTGTGATAATCTGCTTGCCCAGTGACCTTTAAATGTCACTTTTTTGATGAGAACGGGCCGAAAATGGGGCTAATAGAGATTAATAGCTTTTGTGATGTGAGCAATATTTTGTTGTTCTAAAATTGTGCTCAGTTTGGAGGCCAGCATACAAAGTTTGTGCTTTAGAAATTAAAGGTCAGGAGTGTTCTGTTTGTAATCAGAAACTGATCCTGTGAAATGAAAGACAAACACCCTCACACAGCTCTCAGATTCAACCGTAATGAATTTTCAGTGATGTTAAATCCAAAAGCAAACTATCTGCACCACACAGCTGTAGCTGAGTATGACGATAAAATTGTTCTTTCCCAGCTTATTGCTGGACGTGGTTATTATACAGTGTGTTCATGGCAGCTTCAAACTGAAATTAGATTTAATTACAAGCAGGAATGGCAGTGGAATTGTTCTTTGCAAAAGTCAGTCAGTCTAAGCTTTGTCATTTGTGTCAAGAGTGGACAGTACAGAGTATATGAGATATCAGCAGGACACCGGGCGACATAGCTAATATAGTGCCAGCAATTTTGACCCGACCCACGACCCAAAAAGAAAACAAATATTACAGGTTTTCATGCACTGACTGTCAGGTGAAAACTATAGATGATGATACTTTTGCAATCAAAATCTTTAACTTTATCCAAACTTTGTTATATTTGCCTGTCCTTCGCTGCTGATGTCAATTGATTATCTCTACAAACAGACGTGTGTGTATGAATGCAGAATCTTTAGACAAGGGGCAAGATTTTGGTATGGGAAGGTTTCTGCTTTCTGTTTGTTGTCTGTTTGTAGCCTGTCTGTAGCCGAGTAGTATTGACCAGTCACATTTGTGCAGGCTCTGGTTGCATGCAGGTAAACTTCCTGTCCGGAGGGCAAAAGAGGCAGAACACATTGGCTTTGGGGTTAATTTGCTTTCGCCTGACCACAATATAGCTTTCTATCAGTTTTGTTGGTGAAACTTAATTTTCAAAACTTACTTGTAAAAGTGTTTGTCCGTCATCTCTCAACCCGAACTCCATTCTCACATCTCAAGTTGCTAATGAAGCTGTGTCAGTGTGAATGGATGGATTAAACTACAGAAAATATATTAAAACTTTGATTGTCAATGAATCATCGGTCACTTGTCACTTGGTTTCTAGCCTCTTAATTTGTTGCTCTTCTTTGGCTCCTGTCATTAAAAAGTAAATACTTTAAGTAAATATATTAGGCTGATGAATTATATGAAGAAGTTTATAGGCTATTATCTGTCATTTATCTGTGAAAGTTATAGCCAGTGATGAATAAGAAGCCAAATTGCTTTCATAGACTTAAAGCGAAACTCTCGCCAAAAAGCAACCAAGGCTTTATTTGGGATTGAATATGAGTCAAACCTTCGTGTGAAAGCATAATTACGACGAAAGAGGCACTTTTAAGATTTACCGTAGTTTCGGTTTTGGGCACGTTAATTTTGAACGGGAGTGCATGGGGCAAGACATGCTAGCATCAAAATCGCTATTTTTAGAACACTAAGAAGGCTCGACACAACATGAAACTTTGCTCGTAGCATCACTAGGGTCTCTACTCATGAACAAGAGCATTGAGAACATTGTTTGTGTACTCAGAGTTTATGAAACAGAAGGTTTTTGAACTACTCACGTTAGCTGCTGCACCTCCTGCGCGTTGCCGTCATGGCAGGCAAAAAGTGTCCATCCCCGAGTGTGACCTGACAGGCACGCTTGAGGAGCGGTTCACCATTACTCTCCTGCCTGTCAGGTCGCACTCGGGGATCGACACTTTTTGTCTGGCATGACGGCGACACGCAGGAGCGCAGCAGCTAACGTGAGTTAATCTGCCCGTCTTTTGGGCAGCTAGGTCCACGGTTTTAGACAGAGGGCGGCAAATTGAGAGTCTGTTTAGGTCCGCCGATTTGCTGCCTCAGAGGGTACAATTATTTCCACCTCGCCTGCTAGTTGAGCAACTGGACAACTGGTTTCGTTGTGTTAGCTTGTTGTTGTAGCGCAAGCTAGAAACGGTCGCTACTTTCAAAGTAAAAGCCCCCCGCTAAGAACCCAGTTCTAAACTACAATGGGGTGCAATGTAAAGCTCTTATTTTGAAGACAAATTTGTTGTCAACTGTTCCCAGCCCAACTTCGGGCTTCATGTCACGTCACATGTTTACTCGATGAATATTACGCCTCCGTTTTTTAGAAAGCCGATCAAAGCAGCTATCACATATCACCTAGCCAAAGATATGGCCCCAATAAACACTATACAACATGAGGGATAAAAGGATTCCCTCTCATCTTGGAGACAAATTATTATTTTTTTTCTTTTGTAAAAATCATTTCTCATCCAATGATAGAACTTGAACAAAAAAAAAAAAAAAAACATTGCTTTGGCAGAGGCATATGCCTCTGCCATACTACAATGTTTTTTTACTCATCAGTGCAATAAACATTTTGTGAAAAAATCGTGCCAGAGAATCGTGATCTCAATTCTAAGCAAAAAAATCGTGATTCACATTTTTTCCAGAATCGTGCAGCCCTAGTTATTAGTATCAGCTGGTTAAAGTCTGTATCATGCGCTTCTATTTTTGACAGTTGAATGGGAAAAAAAGCAGTCTGAAGTCGTCACCAAGGACTTAGAACAATTCTTAAAGGCATTTATCTGCACTTTCTGCTTTCTATTGATCAAAGATTCACCATAGAAAGTAATTGGCAGACCGGTTGGTAATGAAGTTAGCTTTAGCAATCATAATTGCAAGCCCTGAGGAAACATGATTTTAGCATAGTGGTCAGTCAGACCTGTGTCTCATGTGAGATCACACAGTACGACACTGAAACCCCTCTGTAGACATCGGTTATAAAACACTTCACAATTGAATTTCAAAGCAGTAACAGTGAGCCATTTGGAAACATATTTATTATTGCTGACCAAACTTGACAAAAGATGTCTAAATCCAACATGTTGCTGCCAGTCCGAGGACAGCCTGTGAGACTGTGCAAGCCCTCTTGGTGTTAATACCACCAGTGTTTTTCAGTCAACATAATATGTGGACAGTCAGCTGTGGTTTCATGCTTATTACCGCTTGAGTAGAACGCTGGGCTGGCTTATGTTAACAGCACCACTCTGCTCTGCTCTCCTCTCCTCCCCTCCAGCTCTCAGATGCTTTTTTATCTGTGTTCTTGTTTGTATGACAGCTCCGCAGGTGAGCACTGACTTTCCTTTTTTATCACCCCATTTCCCCCAACATGCACGCAGCATCTCGGCCTTAATGCCGCTGCCAAGTGATGAGCGTGTTTTTTTCTTGGGTTTATTTATTTATTTTTTTGTTCTGATGGAGCGATTATGAGCGCACGTTGCAATGTGGACCAGTTTTCTCTCAGGCTTGATGTTTTTTTATGCTCTGTTTAAATAGGGTTCACTCATTCCCATTGCGTCTACGATGATACAAATGATGAGATCACACAAGCGCACGCACACGCCCACGCACGTAAAACAGAGAGCCTGCAGGCTACAAGTGCTATAGACACTGATGCCACTGCTAATGGAATTCAGTGTGCTGTGACTTGAGTGTGAGCAAAACAGAGAGGAATAGAGAGAAGGAACTATGCTTTCCCCAGAGGGACCCTGTGCTGAGCTATTCTTAACACTTTCTCCATAATGACTGCCCCATTCATACATCAGATGTTGCTGCTACGCAGACTTGTAACAGTCTGTTCCGTGATGGTCGCTGAAACCAACATCTCCCTCAGACGCCATTTGGAGTCGTATTTTAATTGATGAGACATGAGACAGAAGAGTTGTAGGGAATGACCTCTAGGCCTGTAGCTGTGATCTACCGCATGACTCGACAGAAAGTGATCACGCCTTAAATGATTTTCATGCTCCAGCTCCTCACCTGGTGCAGGCAGAGGACAAGCAAAAGGCTGTAAATCAGCCAACACAGTATGGGAGGGATCAGCTACTGAGCCAGTTAATTCTGGCTTTGTTTCCTCCCTGGTGTGTGGTAGTGGTCTATACTTTATGTGTATGTTGTATATTGTACCCTTGTGGTAATGAGCAGCCAACACACATATGATTAATTTTGCTAAACTGCAAAAGGAATAAAGAAACACAATATATTTTTTCTGTTACTGCAGTCCAGAAATGTTGGGATTTTATTCAGGGAATCTGAATCAGAATTTCCTTTATTTGTCTCGCAAACGGGGATATTTCTTCATCACAGCCAAAGGATAGTGGCATTGTAATAAACAATAACAATAGCAAAAGAATAAACAATACAACAAAAAAGTAAGAAATAGAAAAAGACTTATATAAATTGTATATAAATAATGTTTTACACTGTTTACAGTGTAATTGTAAACAGTATATGAGAAATTAAGATAAGATATAGTCTTAGGTTTCAAGATGATCTAAATTGATGTCATTTTATATCTAGTTATATCATTTTTGGCCACTCCAGATTAATCTGAGCTGTTTTATATATTAAAGGGGTGATATGTGGTTTTGGAGAAAAAACTAAAATCTAGAATTTTAATATTTAGAATATGCATGAGCTAATAATACAATCTCAGAACTATATGTGAATAAACAAGCTGCTGTCAGAGGAAAGGTCCCAGAACACTGTTTGAAACTTGAGATGTGGCAGAGTCAGCCAAATGTAAACAAAGTAACACAGTATGAATTTGTGTTGTCCTTTACGGTCAGTTTGTTTATTTAGTTTATCTAGAAATGTATTCATGAAAACAAAGAGTGTTTGTTTATTTAGTTTGTTTATGCATAAAAAATCAGTCAAAAGCAAGAACTAATGATTAAAATTTTCCACAAAACTACATAGTGCACCTTTAATTCAATAATTATAAGCAACATAGTTCAACATGGCCTAATGCACTCAGAGAGATAGCAAAGGGATAACAACCGTGGTTCCGTTCCGTTCCGTTTTCTTTTCCGCTTATCCGTGAGGGTCGCGGGATGTTGCCGCTTTTCCCCCCTAAGGGGTTGCGGGGCTTACTGGGGCCAAATCCAGTTTCATTCTAGGGGCGTAGGCCAGGGTTCACCCTGAATGAGTCGCCAGCTCATCGCAGGACCCTTACTGATGGCAGTGGCTGCCTTCACACAAGGTGCCAACTGCACATCAGGAGCAACTTTGGGGTTCAGTATCTTGCTCAAGGATACTTCGACATGTAGCTCAGTCCCGCCCTGGGGAGCCGGGATTCGAACCAGTGATCTTCTGATCACCAGTCAACCAGCTCTACCCACTGAGCTACAGCCGCCCAACAACCGTGGTATGAAGGCAAAATATCTGACACTGGATACAGGTCTATCTAATGTAATTCACATGATTGAATCCTAAAACCATGAAATAAGATAGCATTTTTGGAGTTCTGGTTCCCTCATCTTAAAGTTGATGGGTTTTTTCGGTTAGCTGAAGAGATTTTCTCATATTGTTCTACTACATAAAAGACATTTAAAGTTAGTACCCCATATGTAAATTTAAACATGTTGACGTGTTTTAGAAAAAGTTGATGCCCACAAGTGGCTAAATAAGACGAGAGGTGTTCGGGGGCGCTAAATGTTGTTACCCCAAACAGGGAGACTCGTCTACTAAATAGTCTGGCTTCTTTACAGGTTGATGTTAATTGCAAACAATTCTATTTCTACTCTTCCAACTTATAGATTGATCAATTTATCGTAAAATATGTAAAGTACAATAGACTGGAGTGAGAAGTTTATTGGTGGTGACGTCGAAGTCATGTGACTGCGATCCAAATCCAATTGAAAAATCCCATAGGCTTCATGTTGAGGTAACCAGGGCAAAGCTAACTTCCGGGTTAGCCTAAAAAATACGTCATCACTGAAGCACACTTTTAGGACAGGTAATGTTTATAAATGACTTAGCTGGCCAGAACAAGATAATTCCTCTAACAAGCCTTAAAACCATGGACAATTAATTGTTCTAAAACAGAGATTTTCTGTCACAAGCATTTGAATCTAGAACCAGCTTCTGTTGGTTCTGCCAATCTTAGCATATGATTGTTTGTTTGAAGAGTCTCTATCAATATTGAACAGAAGCAGCACATTCATAATATTGTGATAAATATTTAACATCTTCGAGCCATATCTCTCAGCGCTAGTAGTTTAACTGGCAGAGGTATATATGTTAATAATAAGTCCTGAGAATTGAGCTGTTTGTTCCCAATATCTCAACAAATTAACCGAGCCAATATACATTTGAAGTTCAGTGTTTCCCCTAGGTTTTTTTGTTGGCGGGGTGGTATCCACGGGGGGGATACCACCATATATATATATGTATATATATATATATATATATATATATATATATATATATATATATATATATATATATTATAATCTATTAAAAAAATTTAGCCATCAATACAAGGCCAGCTGACTTGCTATCTTGCAAGGATCATACAAGCTGGCTTACATAACATAATAATAACAGCTGTTTAAAGTTTTGTTCTGATTAATTCGGCGCTACCCAAGCCAGCCGTAGTAAGTAACGCACTTCTGGTCATTTTCACAAAAATAAAACACCCGTTGTCCTTTAATCATAAAGAAAACCATAAGGATATAATTTGCGCCTTTATTTTATAAACAGGAAGCGAACCTCCCCTCGCTATGGCTAACTTGAAACCGCCGTAACTCTGTTTTAAATTCCGCTATAGCGCCGGTAACATCAGGTTTTAAAGCTTTTTCGTGTGAGAAAGTAGCCGTTTAGTTCCCCGTTGTGCCGCCAGTTTATCCAAATAACGCTTGCTTGCACATTTGCTCTGACGTCGTGGGAGAAGTCCAGACCAGCTGCACCTGTAGCGGAGCGGCAGAGCAGCCCAGCCGCCCAGCCCGGGTCTTCTGAGGTGATCTGTGGTCAAAACTTCACCGTCATATTGGTAGAAGAACACGAGCCTAGATTTTCACGTTTTTCAAGGGGGGCGGGCCGCCCCGCCAACAGAGTGGTAGGGGAAACACTGAAGTTTCCAAGAAAGTGCACGATTGTTTTTAAATCCTTCCAGCATCTGTATTCCTAAAAGACTGAACCAATATGTGTTTTTGCTTCTGTAATGAAGCTGTCAATAGCTGATGTTTTATTCATTTTACCCCATCGTCTGCAACAGGAAGAACTCGAAAATGTTTTAATACTCACGGCAGGATTTTCTACAGGAATATTAACCACATTTAATTAGCGGTACAGTTGTTATTGGGGTTGCTCGATTATGGCAAAAATCATAATCATGATTCAGTGTTTCCTACAAGATTTGCTGAGACTGTGGTGGGTGTATGTCGGACCCTGTAGAGGCGTCCGGGGGCATGCTCCCCCGGAAGATTTTTTTTTACATTTTAAAGCTAAATGCATCAATCTGGTGCACTTTGAAAGCAAAATTAAGAGGCTAGATCTATGAAGAACTGTGTGCTCTTGTACACAATTTAATCAAAAACACACTGGTTGTATAGATATGAATGGGTAACACAAAATCAACTAGAGCATACATCTGAGCCATCGAAGAGATAAAGCAAAAGTGGTTACTTGTGTTGAATTAGTTTATTTTTTAGTTTATTTTTTAATAAATAATTAAACTGTAAGCTAAACTGTAATAAAAAATGAAATGGATTCGGAGGGTACATCATCAATTCATCATTAGTTGCAGCCTTAAGGGGAGACATGGCAGGCAAAAACATTTTGGGCTATTTTGCTTCCAAAACATGGCTTCTTTCAGACTAGTGGAAAGAAAACATCCAAAATACACATTTATACAACTCTACCTACATTCCACTCATGCCAACGACACACAGACAGGTGGGTCACTCACTGCTGCAAGCACAATTTTTTACTTTAACTTTCGTTTTTGGAGCAGGTCGCATATTGACATGTTGCCGGCTGTAGGACAGAGTCCTGCACGGGTCTTATTTTGCAAACCCGCACCCGGCTGTATCCGCCATACTTAAAACCGCATCTGACTCGTTTTCCGACAGTATCAAAAATTACATTCCGCACCTGAGCCGACCCGCTATAAATTGATACCGACGCCCGACCTGCACCCGAAGCAAAATTGGACAGATGCAATTTTTGAAAATGAAAGTAAGTAATGAAAGTGTGTATGAGTGTGCGCGCGACTGTGGCGGGACAAATTAGACCATGGCGGGCCTCCACACTCTAAGTAATTAATGGGAAACACTGATGATTATTTTGATTGATATTGTAATCACGATTATTAAAGACGTCATTGATTTGAGAACAAACACTTATTGAACTTTGAACCCTGGTATTTCTTTAAACACGATAAGATTGACCTGAAAAACAAGAAAAATGCAAATGAATAAGAGAAAAATATGTCAATAAAATGAATTAAATAATATGTAAAAATAAAAAATAAACACTATCCCGGTGCGGCTTGACCATAGGTCCGTTGTGGTTGACACTTCTCTTGCAACTTTTCCACGACATTCGTTACCCCGGGTCGCTAACGGTGTTGATAGGGCCAGCCCTAGTTCTTATGTTACATTATAATTGAAATCCCACTGATTGTTTGTATAAAAGGCTATATTTTAGTAGCCAGCTCAGCTAGCTGACTGCGAGTAGTGAACTGGACGTGCTGAGGTGTCGGCGTGTACTATGCTTGTCGAACACTGCAAGGAGCTGTGTGTGAGGAATAGCTTTACAGCGCAGTGCTAAAGGTTCACACCCCGCAGACACAACTGACAAGTTGAGACAAGAGGGAGACATTAAGGACACAGAGAGGGAGAGAAAGATGGAGGCAGGATTCAGACACATGAGTAAAGAGCAGAATCCAGACATCTGTGAGTATGTGTGTCTGTGTATTTGTGTCATAGTGGACATTTATCCTGCATTTCACAGGAGACTGACTGGGAAGCAGGTGATTGAGTAAAGGCTTTCTCATTCAACAGCTGTGGACACTTATTCACACACAGACACCTAAAAACCAGACATCTGAGGCCGAGGTCAGATCAGATCAAGCTGTCGTCACTGCGACCAACCATTGTGTGTCTGTCTTTGTGAGTGTGTGTGTGTGTGTGTTTGTGCCCGGATCTGAAACGGCTATGTTGTGTTTAGCCTCTGGGCATGGTTGGTGTCAGTCAGGGTAAGCCCGTGCAGTGAGGGAGACAGCTGGAGAGGGATGGTCGACCGGACAAGCCAGCCACCACCTGGACACACACACACACACACACACACACACACACACACACACACACACACACACAGAGTCATGTTTCTATCACTTTTGGGGAGATACACAGACTTTCCTGGAGACTTACCCTTACCATAACCACTACTCTCCCACCCCTAACCTTTACTCTAACGTCATCCCTAAACATTAACAATTTACAGTACAGGGACTTGTGTTTTGTCCTCATACAGAAGGCAGGTCCCCACAATGTGAGTAATACAAGTCCACAGAAAAAGAAAGAAAAACAGGAACAAAGAGTCATCAACAGAAAGCGTCACTGGGTGTTGTGCCATCAACAGACAATGCTATTGTTCATCCAAAATTTTAATATTAATGGACATGGTAGGAGGTGAAAGTATGATGATCCGGCTTAGAATGAGATCATTAGGTGTTTTTTGGTCTGCTGAATTACTGTGGTTGGCAAAAACTAACATTTTAAAAGGAGTATAGTATGTCAAACCAGTGCAGGATGAGATCTGCAAAAGGCTGAAAGTCCACGATCATCAAGACTTTGGCTTTGTTACCAACCAATAATTCTCTTAACCTTGACCAAGTTTTTTATTGTGTATTCAGACTTGGACATAGCTCATTTGCTTTGTTTTGATTCAGGAACTTATTTGTAGAGCTTGTCAGATATTTGTTTTTAGAGGCTGCTACGAATATTAGGGAATAAAAATTGGTTTGATAATGATATATTGGCTGAAATAAACACATTTTATGCAAACCCTAAAATGTGGTTATTAAGACTTGTGACAAAAATACTGGTAATGGAGGCATACCATCAGTGCATATCAGATTAATCAAAACTAATATATTTCTGACAACCAATATATTGTTTGAGCTATACTAATTTGTAAATGTTGCATTTGCACCTTTGTGTTCACACAGAAACATTCAAAGGTTGTAAACAAATGGGAGCATTCGCCTTAAAATACTTCCTCCTCCATAATGGAGCAACAGCAGTATGTATTGCTAGTTGTTTTATTGGGTTTATGTGGTAAATATGCCAGTGTTCATTAAATAAATTAAATATCCAGATACAGAGAGCATCTAAACTAAAACTAAACAATGTCTTGATAAATCTTATTAGAAGTTGTGCTGCCTCAAGAGTGTGCTGTCGAGTTGGGCTGTGATCGACGCATAACACCAAATTCTTGCACAACAATTTCTCTTTAGATGGTCTAGCTTGTTTTGTGTGATTACTATCTTCACATGTGGTGAAATGGTCAAAAAAATATGTCCAAACGGGCTAGGTGCGAATATACCCTAACCTAGTCTTGACCATATTTTATTTGATATATTCACAAACTTTTCATAACCACAGTTGCATTATGCAGATATTGTAGAACTATAGAACCTTTAAAATGTAACGCTGGACATCAAAAAAACATGTATTGAACATCAGGGTTTGTGCCCAATATCAGTGTTCTTGTGCTCTGAAAGTGTGTAGTCTTTTGCATTTTCTGATTTTGAATACCAAAGCCCTAATGTTTTCTCTTGATGTCTGACAATCTCTTAGATCACTGAAATCTCTCATGATATCAAACTAAATACTGCAAATATCTCAAGTGTCTTGGGCTGGATTTTGTTTCAAGTCTATTGAACAAACAACACTTTGACAATATAACCCCTGGTGTTATCTTTCCATGCAGATAGAGGCAATTCGGTTTTATTTGGCGGGGTTTAGAGATCTCTTCCACTGAGACCACTGCTCACTGAACGCCTTGTAATAACCACAAATAGAACTTCTTCGCAGCACTCAAATAGTCTTGCTTTTAGGACTGCCCCCTCCATTGTAGGTCTGCAAACAACTGTCATTATCAATTAATCTGCTGATTATAATCTTGAAAAATCATTAAATCAGTGAAATGTCAGAAAACAGTGAAGAACTGTGTTGTTGACCAAACAGTTCAAAACCTAAAGATATTCATTTCACAGTCATACATACTGTATATGACAAATAAAAGCAGCAAATACTCACATTTGAGAGGCTGGAACCTCATTTAGTATGTTTGGTTTATTTTTGCTTTTTTGCTAATTTTCTGTCAGTATATTTTAATTGACAAACTATTTCAGCTCTACTCCAGTGATCTCTACAATATGTGGTGGACTGCAGCGGAAACACAAACAAAACTATCATATTCTATGCAAAGTTCTTTTAATTTGACCAGGCAGTTATTGTTTCTGCTCATGATAGACTAAAAACTCTGATGTATATGCTTTTTCAGAAGCTTTTCTTGATTTTTTGGCAGGAAAATGGCTAGTCACACTGAATACTGGCTGCCATCACTTTCAGTCCCCCTGATGACAACCTTCGAACAAACCTGCATCCGTCAAACCCTAACTTTAACAAATGACTGTGTGGCCGACAAACACACAAATTGTGAGACATCAGCCGTCAACAGAAGAGCAAGCTGAATGAGATCACATTATCACATCAGGCTGAGAGTGGATTAGAGAGCAAGAGATTGTAGCTATGGGCCTCTGCTGCTGGTGACTCATCTGACCTGATTCTGAGCAGCAGCAGCAACAGAGAGGCAGAAAGGGACAATGAAACGCACATCTATCACCTACCTGTCACCATATGTGGGATGTTGTGCTTCCACATATGCTTTGCGTTGTTAAAGCTGATTAACATTAAATCCAAAGCTCCGTTTCCATTGTTCGTACTGTTTAGATAAGGGGTGTTATGCTTTGGCACGATTTATTAGATTTAGTGGAAGTAAATGTATGGAAAACTGCATTCAGTGCAAGTTTGTAAATGTCCAAACAATTGGGGTTGCGGTGATTAACACATGCTGCTAGCTAGGTACTAGCACCTGTATCACTGGCATGTGTAATTCAATGGATTTTCTTGTAGAGGGTTTCTTTTATACGTCTTTCTGAAATGCTAAAAGTTGCTTCATATTAGAGATAAACAGATATCTACTGCCAAACTAGATAGTAGATCTTTTGATAGGATTTTAGATTATAGAACTAGCTGTTTTAGTATCCAGATATTGATTTGTTTTCACAAATATTAACCCATTTTTAGACAGTGAGCAGTTGGCACTGTGTCTACTACTACCAGTTACAACTGCATTCTGTCTTTCAAAGGGCAGCAGCAGCGCTAAAGTCCTCTGCTGTTACTACCAGCTTTATCTAATCATGCCAGCAGGATGGAAGTTGCTAACCATCGACTACTCCAATCTAATTTTTTTGCAGCTGAAAAGAACAGGTTGTTTCTTGAATGCTGTTTCTTTTAATCATCAAGTCAAATATTGTTTCAAAACTATTTTGATTAACTAATAATGTCACTGCTGGTGAAGAGGATTATAATTCAACAACTAGCTCACGCATTGGTATTCTTGGTTTGGATTTTGTGGTTGCCATGGCCACCCATAGAAGGACTTCATTGGACCTTACTTCAGAAGACATATGCAGGGTGGTTAATGGTGAGAGACACATAATAACTTTCATCCTGTTTGAATTACAACTATGATTCTAAATGATTCTGAGAATCAAAATGTTGTGGCAATGGTGAACATTATGTATAGTGACACACGCTGCACGTCTCAGTTTTGGGGGCACTGGTATAAGTGTCTTTTAAAAATGAGTCATTAGATTATTATGTTTTTATTTTATTGTGTGTTTCTTAATCCTTTTGTACTGTGTGTCTTGCTTTTATTTTTTGTATGGACCTTGAGTCTGAAAATAAAGCTTATCTATCTATCTATGATGTTTGTCAATTAAAAGATAATTTTGCAAGTCAAGAAAGTCGGCAGCAAAGTACCACCATTTTTTTTTCATTTATTTGATTAGGATAATGCACATGAAGTAACATATCAAAGAGCATAATTGCTAAATTTTAAACATTGTCCTAAGGCAGGTATTATAAAAACATACAGACAATACACCATGGCAAAAAAAAAAAAAGGAAAGGGACAGAGACAGAGACAGAGAAAAAGAAAACATGTAGAAATTTTACTCAAAAAATAAGTCCCGATTCACATAAAAATTAAAGTCCATACAAAAGGTAGAAAAGAAGAAGAGGTTACCCATGAGAGCAGGTCTGGCTTATTTTCAACCAGTGTTTAAGAATCTTTTTAAAGGTGGTGTAATTGTCACAGTTTCTGACATGAGCTGGCAGTGTGTTCCAAGACTGTGTTCCTCTGATGGATACCACCATTTGGCAAATTTAATCCTGCGCCGTTGTACATCACAGTCTCCTCTACTCAGTGCTCTGGTGTTTACTCTGGAATATTTTTTCTTTAAGATGGCCTGTAATAGTGGAGGGGCTAGTCCATTCAAAACCTTAAAGATGAGGCAGACATCCAAAAACAACTGGTAGCTATCAAAGTCCAAGATTTTGTACTAATGAATAATTTTACAATAATGGTAATGTATAGGTTTTTTGTCGAGAGTTTTAAGTGTTCTCTTGAAGAGAGAACTGAAAGAAAAAGTATGATAAAAGGTGAAAATGACAAGATTACTGTTATCATGTACGCCAAGGAGTGTTAGTAAGTTTTGTGAGCCAGCTAATGTGCAGGACCAATTCTACAATATTTCGGGTTATGGGTTTTGGTGAGTGTTAAATACGAGACTGTTGGGTGTTAAGTCTTTCTAATTTCGTAATTTTTTAAGTCTGGTACTCTTGTACTGTAATTTTTTTAAATCAGTAAATATCACATTTGTCATTTATGGCACAAATCAAACAGGATCAAAGAATAATTTGTCTCATCTATCATGCATTTAAAAAAAAAAAAAAAAAGGTCCCATGGTGGTCCACTGGAAGGGGAGGGACGTCACCTCTCTATGAGACATGGTGGCAAGTTGAAAAATGCTAAACCATCTAAAACTCAGACAGAAAGGATATATGTGTTTTTACAAGAGCAGCCACTCTCTCCGTGCTTGATGCTGCTTTTGCCTCCTATACTCTCATACTGTCTGAAAGCTGATAGTATGCACATCACGTAGTTGCAAGGCTATCAGCGACAGCATCAATGAAAAAGAGAACGCCTGCATGCTCGCTTCATGCCACAAACGTTTAACAATGACAACCTTTCAGGCCTGCTTTGATTCGGATTTCTGACCTGATGAAGGTTGTCGCTATTGCAATTTCTGAAAGTATCTTTACTCAATTCTGCCCAGAGACAGTGAGAATGAAAATGAATGACCTGAAAGCAAAACACAGATTTTATTAACGTTATGCTGTGGGATTGTCTCATTTTCAACACAGACTGTCGGGTACTCAGTGTGTATGACTGTGTATGACTAATACTTCTTGCTTTATTTTTCTCAACCGAGGTCTCAAGATAAGCCAGACCTTCTCACGGTCTGTACCACAATCTATAGGTTGTTATGGTGCCCAGTAAAATTGCAGTGCATGAGAGCACAAAGGCTGCTTTAGCTGAATGTCGATAATCAGCACCATGTTGATTTGTCCATTAACGGATCACAGTGGGGGTTGGCTGTCGGCTTTGCTGCGAATGCACCTTATCTCACACTGACCGAGGCTTAAGGCAGAACAGTGTATATGCTGGGGAGCAAAACTGATGCAAATTAAGTGCATTTATTTAGTTTACTGTGCATGTACAGACTTAAAGCATGATAAATCCTCATATTTCTGGTATTTAGAAAATTACTTGGGTAATGACTGTTTTGACGACATGGATATGAATTCACTTTTACATTAAGTATAATTTCTCGATGATGGCCATCTGACCAAGACAAGCAGAAGTTTGCTTTACAATCATTTTTAACCAGTGGGAGCCTTAATTGTCATAATCACAGCGATTAGATCAAGCGTCATCTCTCTGCAGTGAGTTGTGTTCCCACCGGCTAGTTAGACAGCACCTGACTGCCAACCTGCCCGCCTCCTCTCCCGAAGCTCAATAACTGCAATTAGTTTGTGCGTCACCGGCTGAGGTAAAATTGCTGGGTTTGATTTAGAAAAATATGTTCAGCCACTTATATTTTTTCTCCGTCATCCGTTCATTTGCATCCCCCCCCCTTCACTCTCTCTACATCACCTTTTTCAACCTTCTCCCTTTTTATAGAAGCAGCTGTGTTTAGTTACCATGGCAACCTTTGCGATAAGCCAAGCCTATCAGATGTGTGTGTGTGTGGATGTTTGTGTGTGTATTTTTACTGTTTAACCCCCCCCCCACCTGTCGATGTAGTGTATAATTACAGTGTACCCACTCAGTTCTAAATATATCTCAACCCTCAACAGGCACCTGTGGAAAACTTTGGCTACGGCACTTTAAGGGCAAAGTAAAATGTTGCAGACTGCACTCTCTTCCAGCCTGCCACTGAGCTCCAACTTTCTCCACACTTTATGACTATTTGCTCGAGGGTACAGACACATCCTGACTGCTAATGCCGTGAAAAACCTAAAAACAACAAACTATCCAGCTGACGCGACGCACAGCCAGAGCGGACATGAAGCTGGAACAAGCTGCTGTGTACTTTTGCTATGCCTTTCTGTCAAGACTTGTAAATTATTAATGTTTTTAGACACAGTAAAGTGTGTATCTTAAAATGTTTTAAATCTCCTAAGAAGTACTTAATAAATGCCAGCACTAACACTCCGCTGGCCCCCCGAGCTCCCAGTCTGGACTGCTAGCTGCACGGCTAAGTGAGCTAACTAGCTAAGGGCAGCTACAGTTAGCAGCAGTTAGCGGTTACTCTGGTGCCGACTATTTGTTTTGTATTGTTATTACTATTTGTTTACAGTATAAAACTGTTCAGTTTTGTAGTTTGGGAAATTAAAAAGTAAATGTTACTGTGGAAAAACAATCAAAACTCATTTAGACATTTTTTTTATTGCTTTTTAAATTCAATTCTGCTTGTTGGCTAATTCATTCCTTATCAAGACTTTCAGCCATTCGATTTGGGAACAAAATTCATTCTGTATACAACTCTTTTCAATCTTTATTAATGATTTTTACTAAATTAAAAGGAAATCTCTGGAGCTCTTTAACTGCCATTTGCAGACTGAGTCAATTGTCTAGTGATTAAATAGAAGAATATTTATAATGTGTTTGCAAAACATAAATTTTTAATTAAAGTATTCCTATTTAAATAAACACAATATTCTGCTAAGGCTGCCAGTATGGCTCCAGTGTTAAAATTACATTACAGATGCACTTGTACTTGCTCGAGGGGATGCAGCACTCGCCCTCAAGCTATCAGAAATGGTACAGTCCTGTTAGGCATTGCTAACAAATGCATGAGCATATTTGTGTTTCTGCCACTGTTGCTCATAATCAAAGTTTTGCAAATATTGCATTTTGCCCTGGTGGATAAAATTTGCCCACACACACATATTTCCCTTCCTTGCCATGGCTCAAGTCCCACGTGAAAACAGATTCAGAGAGCATGCAGACCGGTGCGAAGATGATCTGTATCCACACACACTCCCACATGGGTTTTTTCAGAAGAATCTGTTCTCTGGGGCAGTTGGTCAGCTCTGTTTGTCGGTTCTCATCAAACATCAACCACACACACAAACACACTCTCCTGCTTCTCTTCCCTGCTTGGTGACAGTGTGATGGATTAGACATTTGTGAACACAATGCACTCAGCCTCAACTCTGCCTGTCTTTACACTCTCAACACACACATACACACTTTTGCCTTTGAGTCATTCAGTATCGATGACTTAAACATTTGTAAAGTAATGGTAGCTAGTTAAAGTACAATATCTTCATGTTGTATGAAAGTGTGATTCACAGGGGTGTCAAGACTTGTTTTGTCTATCCAAGGTCAACTGACAATGTATTTTGAAAGGCTGATATAATAGTGATAATAGTTTGGATGATTGACCACTGACGGTAATGAATGATTTTTGACTTTGATAAAAACTAAATAACTGTAGAACTAGGCATTTTAGTCCAGTTTGAAAGTTATTTTCCCTATAAAATCAATTAGATTGACCGACAATGGATTTGTAAAGGCTGAGAGGATGGTGATATTTTGGATAGTTTACCACTGATTATGATGATTTTTGAATTAATTGGAAACTCAATAACTGACAACAGGATCTGTTAGGTTGACTCACAATGGAATTTTAAAGACTGAAATAATAGCGATAGTTCAGATATTTTTGGAAAGCTTGCCACTGATGGTAATCAACGATTGTTTTTATTGTTGATCTGAACATCAAAGGTATAGGTAAGAAATACCTAAATATTTACATATTTACAAAAAACATCTCCAGTTCCACTGATACCGTCCAGTGTCCAAACCTACAAATCAGTTGACCACTTGATCACTACTATATAAAGAATCAATCTCAGTTTAGATCATGTTATGGGCACATTGGCACGGATATTAGTGCAGCATTACTTTTGTCTCTGCAGTGATAAGTGATTTCAATCGTGATTTGACACTAACAGTTTAATATGTGTTACATACTGTATATGTGATAACATTATTGATGGAGGATTGTAAAGAGAAATGCCTTATATTTGGTCCATTTCTTGTGGTACTTGATACTACACATTTATCTCCCCTCCATGATGTGCACGAGCTTGGCTTCCTTACACGATTGATATCTTCATTAATATCTTGGCCCTGGTTTTACTTGAAATCAAATTTTGACATATAGCCCACCTCTAATTCACATATGTTATTAAGTCTTCTGAGGCTCCCAGTTATGCCATTGGTAATTAGTGTTGTTTTATTTCTTAATTGTGCATGTGTCTTTTGTTGAATTAATTGGCATTTGCTACGTCGTCCCATTGAGATTAAAAAATGTTGAATTCAACGGAAACACTGTTTGCATTCTAAGAAATGGCTCCCAATCACACCTCCTGAATTTATAAGTCATCTAAATGTAGTGCTAGCCTTGGTGTTTTTTTTTATTTTTGGTTAGGAGTCAGCTCTCATTTTTAGATCACATAGTCAGATGTAAATGTACCTTGTCTATTATTATTATTATTATTGTTATTGTTATTGTTATTATTATTATTATTATTATTATTATTTTCATTAGAAACCTGGCTAAGAAGGCATCACTGAGACAGTAATAACACAGCATCCAAATGCAATTGCAAGTCTTTTGTGTAGGTGCTTAATGAAGGTGCCAAAGGCCACACATTTAGATCTGAAGCGGAGGCTTAATGGGGTCACGGTGTCAACAATTCTTCTTATTACTGTAACCATCGCAGCATCTTTCATTATTAAGTAAACACAGCCGGTAGATCATTTTGTATTCACAAAGTGTCAAGGTTATTTGCTGTTTTCTGTGTTGCCACCACCCGCCACAGCGATTTTCAGTGCACACAAAGCCTCCAATCCGAGTTTCCTCCGTGAGCTACTTTCTATTTTAGTACAAATATTGTTCCCCTAATGCTCCCTGTCTGACCGACCATGTGCATCGTCAGGGAAGAGAAAAAAGACGGTGTGCTCAGTGGCGCTCTGCTCAGTGGAAGGGAGATAATGCCTTCTCATCAGTTTTATCTGGGCTTGGCTGTGGCACCTGTCATCTGTTTTCCAGGCGCCGTGGCATTTTTATCTGCCAGCCTGTAGAGAGGGAGGGACAAAACTTTGAGATTGGGTGCCAGCTGAATTGTTAGCCACAGTTCCCTGAGATGTTGTGTGTATATACAGTATTTGTACTTTGATTACACCCTTAAGGCTGCGATTACGTAGCAGGATTTTTCTGTTCTCCAGCTGCGTGGAGTATTGCTTGAAACACTAAATGAGCAACACATCATTCTGGCGCTCATTCTCATGCAGCTTTTATTATGCACCTGTTGTCTTTGTAAGGCTGTGTGAAAAGACATATCCTGTATTTTGCATCTGACGTTTGGCCCCCGCAGCTGAAACAACCAACGTCATGTCAATACAGTGAAATTGAATCATCATTTTGTCTTTATAACTGAACAAACAGCATAAAACAATGGGGCTGGTGATGTTTTTTATAATGTCAAAAAATGAAGAAACCAAAATGAGCCAAACAAAACAACTACTCTCTGTGGCGCTTGAAAGGTTATATCTCTGTACATTGCATTGAGCCAAGTGTAGCACTGGGTGTTGTGTTCCTTTATTACAATAAAAATGGGCGCTGTGGTTTATTTTGAGTCGACACCGTCTGGCTGCTGAAAATACCATCCAATGCTCCAAATGTGATTAATGCGTGGCTAAAAATAGTCCCCATCAAAATGCACTACTCCCAGTTGAGTACTGTTATATCAGGGTTAGCAGGGTTTGAGCGTGTGCAAGGACAGCTGCTCTTATTTTTAAAATTTCTTTCTGCTTGTGAATTTTATTTTGGTAAATGCAGTTGTACTTGAGGTAACTAAATAATGTGTTTCCTCTGTAGCTTAACAAACCTTGTAGTCTCATCCTTACATAATGGTGTGTAGATTGCAATAATGAAATTGATCACAGAAGTTAATTTCAGGCCTTGCTGCCTTTGCAGTTCCATCAAAGTCCTTATAGGCAAGTCTCGCTGCTCAGCAGCCATCTTGGTATTGCCCTGGGAAGTTTATTTTAAGCTAACAAGACCCTGCTACTATCTAAACTAATGGGTAGAGAGCCGCAACTTTAACTTTCAATGGTCATTGGGACGAAAAAACTGCGCTGACATAGAGACTCTTTCTTTTACGAGTCAATCCAAAGTGCTGTGATGTTATACTGCTCATCCCAAGAGCACTTGAATACATTTGAGTTTCTCTTTTATTTTAATGTCTTTTGATGGGGTTTAGCATGAAATCCTGTTTTCCCATTAAACTGTCATAATTCTCAACTGTGCACTCGTGCCAGTGCATTAATACGGTTTTCTAGATATGTTTCCAGGTTTCAGCTGATATAAAACAGATGATTGGCTTTTGAGGGTAAGGGGCAGTATGTGTGTCACATACAGTAGCTGCCATCTCTGTTGTTATGGGCTTTCTAAATCAAAATGCTATACGTGATTTGGCTCCTCTCGGCTCCCTCACGTATCTGTATTTTTATAACTAAAAATTGATTACCTTTAGGTTTTTAAAGATGCAAGGATTTAGTTTATTTTGCGGAGCCCAGTTCCATTGCCTTGCTTGCCTTCTTCTGGTTGTGTTTCCTATTCCAGTGCCTACTCTCACCAGCATCCCTTGCGTGGTCCGTCCTTTCCCAGTCCTGAAAACCTCCTCCTGGTACTTTAAAGCTCTTGTGTTAGAACTTGTGATACTTTGGTGAAATCTTGCCCGATATTTGGGACTATGACTATGATGGCCTATTCTTATCCAGTCCAAGACTTGGATGAAACAAGTACCACAGTTTTAGTCGATTTTGAGCATCTGTAGCCTGACACTCAAAAAAATATTCTCCTTAATACACTGACTTAAGTATTTTAATAAATTAGGTCGAGATTTATCACAGGGGTCACAATAACCAACATAAAATTCATGGCTTTTATGTCTTGTTCTTGAAAATAGGTTGTGTTTATGTAGGAAATTCCCCTTCCTTCATATTTTATGATTGAATAAACACATGACGTTTATTTTTAAGTCTGCATTCATTTAATTTAATCAGACTAAGTTATTTAATATATTCACATTGATTAACGGGATACAAAACTTTGCATTGAATGTGACACTTTACATTGCATTTATGTAATAGAATCAGTTGGGAAATTTGCATGTAATTTAAAAGCTCAAATTCAACGATTTAGGCTATTAGGCAACTGTAATAGAAGATATACTATAATGTGATAAATCAGGGCTTTAAGTGTATTTACACCTCTCTTTTCCATCTTCTGTCTTGCCCCATCTCCTTCAATGAGCGGCAGCAGACAAAACCTTGTTAGATGTAGGCCTAACTGTTGCATGTAAACGCACTTCTGGACACACTCATACCGACTGTGTGTGTGTGTTTGGTGTGTGGTGAGAGAAAACCTTTCGACCAGCACACACACAGGCCTCCCTGTCTCTCTCTCTCTCTCTCTCTCTCTCTCTCTCTCTCTCTCTCTCTTCCTCCACCTCTCTGCCTGTTTCTCTTTCTTTATGGATAAATAAATGAAGGCTGCAGCAGTGATCATTTGCTGTTCTGTGCAGCTTATTAAACTTGGATTTGTACGCTACAGTGAACCGTGCGGTCTCAGCGATCTCTCAACGATGTGTTCGACTTCTACAGAATGAGAATGCGAAGAGGGGGACACTCGCTTTAAGCTATGTTCCAGATTCTTTTCGTTCAGGCAGGCTAATTAGACAGTCCTGAGGTTCAAGGAAGAGATCGCTAGTGCAAAGCGAGGTTAGTCAGATGTTAGGATTGTCGATGCGTGTCAGTTCAGTTCTTTGACTACTACAGAATAAGAATAGAAAAGAGAAAACACATGCTACCGGCTATTTTTTCTCCAATTCTTTCATTCAGGGAGGCTAATTAGACGTTGAAGAGTCTCAATGATGGGCTGCTAGTGTCAAGCAAGGTTAGTCAGATGTTGCAGTTGTTGATGTGTGTCAGTATCTTTTTCTTTTAAGATGCCATCATTGATTTTCTTTGTGCACTTGAGGGCAAAAGAACTCCAAAACAACCTGAAAACATTTGACTTTTTTCTGCCTTGTAAAGTTTTTGTGGCTGCGGTGGAAGCAAAAGGTGGCTGCCTGTTTACACATTCAGCAGACACAGTGCAACATTAGCATTCATGAGTCATGCTCCTGTCCAGTATTCATTCTCCACTCCCTCCTTTTGGTCTCCATTAATTCCTGAGAATAACATTTGGCTCACTGGCTGCTGGTTGTTCAGCTTTCTTCACCACACTCACTAAATTTGTCCATCTACTCGATGAATTGAGATGAAAATAGCGGTAGCAAGTCATCTTGACCTTGAGCAGAGCTGTCTCAGTCCTGTGAAAACTTTGATTAGAAGGTTTTTCATACACCAAACCTTTTTTCTCTAAAGTCCTCAGTAATAATGGCAGCATACTGGTTGGTCTTACTTATAACAGAGGGAGAGGGAGCGATCTAGGCCTTCTGTAAAAGGGGTTAAACAGTGGGATGTTTAATATCAAAGGGTAAGATGTCAGTAGACAAAGAGCAGTTAATAATGACTGAAATACTGAGACCAACCATCTGAAATAGAGCTTTTACAGACCAAGTTCAGTCTGAAGGACAGGTGTATGATTTTTAAAGTGCAATAATACATTCCAGGGTTGACAGGGAGCTTTTACTGAAGTGAGTCAACGCTGAGGGTGGGCAGGAGTCAACATCAAGCTCTCTGTTAAATGCTGCCGAATCTGCACTATTTTTGTGATAAAATTATTAAGAAGTTCTTCACACCTCCCTGGAGGTGATTCAGCCAGCTTGCTATGAAATGACTTATGTATGATCTCAACAGGGGTCGAGAATTATCTCCAACAGCTTCTCTCATCTCTACCATTGACTCTATAAAATATGAACGGAGCTTCAGGGTATGAAAAGTGAAGGCAATGCAGAAGTGCCTTACACCTGCATTCTTCTGATTGTATGTAAGTTTATGAGCAAATGACTGATTTCGAGTAAAATAGACGATAAAGCAGGATTAAGGGCGTGGCTAACTTGTGGCTGAAAAGTGGCTACCACTACTTTTAGACCCACAGATGTTTGGTGTCAGAAGAAAACCTCAGTGACTAGCTGGTGGAGTTGTCAGTGGCTAAAGAGCCAAAGGTAAAAGAAGAGTAGATACTGGACTATTGGTAAATGCAATTAAATGCTAATGTTGTTTTTTGTCTGCTGGATATGCCAATAGCCAAATGTTTGCTAACACGTCTGCCACCTATACTAGACGATAATGTGACAATGCTGCGATTCCAACTCCTCTCACACCCTCGAGTGGATCAAAAAAACCCGCTTTTGCTCCTTGAAGGCAGGATCAGTATCAGTACTTGTTTGTACTGGCTTCAAAATCCACACTGGTTGCTGATATTTTTAGCATATTCAGTGAGGCTCAATTCATATTCATGAACTTTACCTGCAGCCGAGATGGAACAAAATGAACAGATTGACGGAGACTGTTTCTAATTCTTCCAATCCTCACTGAAGCAGCACGCGGCCAACTGCAGCATGCTGGGAGGACTGTGGGGAAAACATGAAAGGCCGACTGGCAGACCAAGGAGATTAGGGGCTAACAGTGCATGGGTGTGTGTGTGGGTAGGCCTGTGTGAGGGGAATCAGATACAGGAGAAGATGGAGAAACCAAGCTAGAAAGGAGCGTGTGATGTGTCAGCACTACTCTCCACAGGCTCATTGCTTTTCCTTCCCCCTCTCCTCCATCCTGTTGCTACCCTGTCAGCCGCAGCGTGGACCTCCTGAGAGTGTCACATTTTCTCTTCAAAAAGAAAGCAAGTTGTCTTCTCCTCTTTCCCCTGCTCTCTGCTGATATCTGCTGAGACAGGGCGAACGGTGGGAAGGGATGAGGGATGTGAGTGGGGTGGAGAGCAGAGAGAAGAAATTACTTTTGAGTTATTCTCAGTTGGTGTTATCTGAAACACTTCAGGGTAATGAGGCTGTATGGATGTGTGTGTGTCTGTGTGTCTGTGTGTGTGATGAGAGACATAAAATACATGTCGGTCCTCAATTTGAGAAAGAGTCCTTTAAAGGCTTTACATTTTAAGGCCTCAGATTGTTGCAAGAGTCTAAAGTTTTGGCTCTCATTCTGAGGGTTGAGCGCCTTAAGCGATCAGACTGGAGTCATTGAAATACTTCATGCACCCTTTAGTTTAGTTTTTCTTTTTCTTTTTTTTACGGGACCTCACAAACTTGAGGCACTACATTTAGATATGCCCTTGTGCCATTTTTGAGCATAAATGCTCAATTTTGACAAATTTGCTCCCTGGATTGGATCAGACTGTATCTTGACTACTTTTTGTTTGTACGAAACATGGATGGATGCTGATATCGTCCAATTATGCACTGTATGTCTTGGTGCTCCACAAGGTGGCCATAGTATTCACCCTTGACTGTGTGATTTCAGTAGAACTTACCCTAATTTTTTGAAAATTCTCTTTATATAATTGAGGCTAGAGGGAGCAAAAAGGCGAAACACCCTCTGTGAAGGGTTCCACTTCTTGTAACTACTGCTTTAGTGGGTGGTGGCTTGTCTTGAATTAAATAAAGTTTACCCCAGGAACCCACTTCATTTCTTTAGAAAGACTGATAAAAGAAATACTAAAAGGATTGCATACGTGACATCATGACTTCATCTCTCAAACCACCTAATAGTTGTCAAGATTTTTCAACCAAAGCTACAAATGTGAACCTGGTGGTGCTGCAGGAACCTCTGTCCAAAATTTGGGATATTCCATACAATGAGTCATAACTTTGACCTGCTAGTGGCACTGGAGTAAAAGCCAGGTCATAATTGAAATAATCTCGGTGCATACTCCGGCGAGCCTCAATGTGTGTACGAAAATGCATGGCAGTCTATCAGATAGTCGTTGAGGTGTTTCAGTCTGGATAGAAGCGATGGACCGACACACAGACAGATATTAAAATGCACGCCATGTTTAGTGCTCAGACTAAAATCCAGGATGTTGCAGTTGTAAGCCGTCTTTGCTTCGGTTTCACCAGGACACCCTGGTCCCAAAGTGTTTGTAGCTGGAACTCACACACACTGACACTCCCTCTTACCTGCCTGCTTTCGAATCAGTATTTCAGCTTTAAGTGTATGCTGTTGGCTCTCACCTCTTAACCCTGTTCAGACAAGCGCTATTAACCCAAAGCCATGATCTTCACGACACAATCTCTCCTCCGCACCTTGTTTATATTAACTTTAGTATTCTGTGGATCCACTCATGTTGGCTACATTCTGCAGATTATCTCCATTGAGAAACGGCATCGGTCAGCACATTTGTACGGTAATATACAATATGCTTCATGTTAAACGCCGTACTCAATCATAAGAGCTATGAGAAAAATCTGTGCTTTGAATAGCCTTAAATTATTTTACCCCCATTTGTCCTTTACTGTTTGAAGGTTAGTTTAAATAAACGGCAGCGGGATAAAAGCCGTATTTCTGCCGGGCTGTGAGCCATGAGCAGGCAGCTTGGTGTCCCATGTAAAACAAATACCTTGCCGAGCACAGAGACAAAGAAGAAGTAGTGCATATTTTAAGGCCTGGTACATTTTCAATCAAGATAGTAATGGCTTTGTCCTTTCTCAATTTGTAGTATGGCTCTAATGCGTTTAAGGCTGCACTAGATTAGATTTTTAAGTAAAAACAAAGCTCTTTTATCACACTGATGAAGGACACACTGTTTCTACTAATTGATAGTCTATAGTTTATAGTCTGGTGCCAGGCACAATCCTTGGAACGGTCCATAGCACGACACATGATCAATCAAAACTTTGCACAGCATCCTAAACCGGAGCCAGTAAGCGCTCTACTCGGATATTTTTTACTCTCTCCTCCCTTTGAGCACCACCCTGCTGTGTGCAGTTTGCTGACTCAACTTTCCAAGATTTCAAATGCCTTAAAAGTTCAGACAAAATTCAAATATTGCCAGCACTTCTTTCATTTTAAAACCCACCACCAAACTTCAGAGCCATTTTTGAACCTATAGGGCATCCTGCCAAGGGTTTTCACGGGACACAAGGCAGGTAGGATCCCTTTGAAAATGGGCAGACGCTTTTATGTAGGCAATGGGTATGACATGAATGTGGGGATTTTTCAGCAGCATTTAGTTATTTTCTATCAAGTGACAACCAGAGAGGAGGAGTTTTTTCTTGCAGTCATTCTTTATTTCCACAGAGTGAGTGGAAATGCAAAGAATGTTGCTGTTTCTTTTCATGTGGCGTTGAAGGACCAGAGGTCAAGAAGAGGGACAGTACAGGCGTTAGTATTCTTAACTGGAAGTGTTTGTTTCATCATCAAACAGTTTCAAACCTCCTCCCTCACAGCCAACTTAGCGTTTTTCATACTTCACACAAACGCCTCAGTCAACTTTATATGCATACTGTCAAGCGCAACACCATGAAGAAGACACCGTCTTAAAGTTTACATCCTGTTTTTATGACCCTTGTGCCTTGCCCTGCTCCGTGTCGTCCAGTATGGCAATTTGGAACCGCTTAACAACAAACATTTTTACCTTAGGGCTTGTTTTGGACACTCCCTACACTACTTATATTTTCAAGAGATGCAATCCTGATTAAATTTGGTGTACTTTTTAAGTCCATTCATTCTGTGTCCCTGAGTCTGGTCTGGCAGGAGGAAATGGGGTTGGCCTGCCCTGCTTTCTGCCATTGACAGTGTCTTTTTGGGTACTATGACTGAGTCAACAATCAAAAAGTCAACTTCAAACTGTAGGTATATGAAAAAACCTATTGGAAAGAATCAGTGGATATTGACGATGTTTGAAATTGTGCAGAGGTGTGTGTAAGTGAGGGGGCAAACAGCCAGAGCTCCTCAGGGCTACTCACAACCAGCAGGCTGTCATCTTCCCTTCCAACCTTCCTGACTGAGGCTCTGACAAAAGGATAGAGAGAAGAAATTAGCAAATCTTTGACTTTATTAGAAACTGATTAACTGTTGAACTGAATATGTGAGTCAAAGTAATTAATACCTGAATTAATAGATCTATATGATCGTACATTAAACACAAAGTAATGAATATCCCAATACATACATAAATTAATCAACCACGATCGGAGCCGAGTTCCACTGATACCAAAAGTTTGTAATGGGTTTCGACACAGATTATTAGTAACCAAGGAGACTGATAACTGGCCCCAATATACATTTGCAGTAAAAGAATGTCAAAGTTGAGAATGATAGTGATGGAATTTACCAGTACCACACTAATTTTGAGGTACTGGTATTTCCATTTTCTGCTACATTATACTTCCACTTAGAGCCGAAGTAGTGCATTTAAATACATTTATTTTATCAGCAATGGGACACAAATTACACAGACACCAATAATCGGTATTGACCATCAGCCCGATTCATCAGCCTTGTCTGGTCCACCCCTAGTTTGTAAAATGTCATATTGGCGTCGACTAATTGGCCCTCTCTCTGCTTTAAACCAATTTGAACTAAGACATAATACGTTCTTAGCATCAATTGTATGGGATGCAACCTACCTATCCCACGTTCCTGGAATTTAATATTTGCTGCTGTTATTGTTGAATCATCCGGTCAGACAGTCAGTTTCTCCAGTCGTTTCTGATGACTGCTGCCTCAATTGAATGACAAGCCAGGTGTGTCCTGAGATTTGTTGTTATGTAGACTTATGCAGCTACTTTTTTCCAGAGTTGACGATATCTTCGGTCATTTCACAATCTAAGGTGCATCTACACTCTGCCTCTCAGCATAGCTTTACTCATTAGTGCCCTCTATTTAGTGCCCTCTCAAATTAAGATTATGAACAGCTCGTTATAGTTCAAATATTATATTTTTCCCACCTTTGAATGAAAGTTAGAATTTCAAATAAAAAGAGAAAGGGGGGATGTTTCTAAGGACTAATTTCCCAGATGTTAAACTTTTATTTTTGGACCAGTTGAATAGTTGACTAGTGTAAAAAAGTAAGTAAAAACACTACACCACAATAAAACCATTTGAAACCAGAACCTCAGTTAGCAAATAATATTTATAAAAAAAAAAATAGAATAATTTGAGAAACTGATAATTATAGTGGCCTTTTTATGGGGTAAATGTAGTCGCATCACAAATATGTGTACATCTTAGACGCAAACCATAATTGGTGTTGACATTAGGAACACATGCTAATTTTTTAGAAAGCAACATTTGACTAGGACATAACAAATTAGCATTTCTTTCCCACAGTATTTAAATGTGGGGACATGTGTTTATTCTGCTGTGCAGTCAATAAATATAAAGGCCGACGCGTGCCTTTTAACTCACAAGCATTTACATAATGAATAGTACATCCTGTTACATAACTGAATCATCACACAATCACGTCACAGTGTCTTAATTATTCTCCATGGCTATCATCCATTGTTAATCGTCTCAACCTTTGAATAAAATGTGTCAGTCTATTAACTCCGTGCTGTTGAACATATCATCTCTTATTGTCTAAACTGACATTTGGCAGCGCGGCAACATCTGAATTCTGATGCCGAGGTGGGAGTTTGATCAGCACAACATGTTTAAAACCGTGATAGGACAACAGTGATTATACATGCATACAAACAACATGCTTTCAGTTTATCGCACAACTCCTTACTGCGCTTATTGATCGATAGGTCAAGCTCAATTCTTTCTGTCTGTATCTTTGGTGTTAATTGCTTGCAACTTGTTTTGTTTTTAGCTAATTGATTTGCACTCGTGTTAGATACTCTTTAGTATTCCCAACAATCTGCATCAGCAGAATATGTCAATCCCTGCTTAGGGAGGGGCCGATCTGGTCAAGTCTCTGTATCGGGTCCAATACCAACGTAATTCACAGATCGGAAACTTCCATTCCAAAGCAAGGCAGCAAAATGCAATGTTTGCAAAGCTGTTATTTAGAGAGGCGGAAGCTCCCTTGCGACGTACAACACCACTAAAGCAATTAAACATTTAAAAAGCACCATATGAAAGAGCACAAGGAATTTTTAGCCAGGGGACAGAAAGACGAAAGGAAACGTCAGGAATCAGGATTTTTCCTGTTAACAGGATTTCCTGTTTTTCTGACCTCCTTTTCTGACCTGATACTTACCTCAAGTTGCCCTTTTGGGACATACATGCATACATACGTACATCATACTTGTAGACCTACCTGTAGAGAGGAGTTTATTTCAGCCTCATATAAAATCAACAATAATGATAATAATAATATTACAGCAAACAGAGCTCTTGTATCTGAATAGTATGGGCTTCGGCAGATATCCAAATGCAGGTATCGGGATCGGATCAGAGGTGAAAAATGTGGATTGGTGCATCCCTATCCCTGCTGTAGGTCTACGCCAGCTGCCAAATATCCTCTGGTTCACTGTGGTCTGGTCAGGCTAAATTGGCATTCGCTTGGCTTACAGACATCATCAGCGGAGGCAGACCAAATTTACTTTGCCGGCGCCTGGCTGAGCCTTTAATGAATCACGGGCCACCAACCAAACAAGGCACTCTATTCAAGTAAAAAAAAACTGCCCTGCTCTTTGTTGTCATTATCTAAAGCGAAACCCCATAGTTTGCTGATTGGTCCGACTTCCAGCTGCCAAATATGAAAGCATCTGCGGCTGTGAGGAATTAGATTTACTACTGCGTTCAGATCAGTCAGAGAGCAACAAAGCTGTAATTTGTAAGAAACCGTGGTTATTATTGCTGAGAACGAATGCACCGATATGAAACTATAAGTGAAATAGACTAAGAGCAGGTGCTGGATTAGGGGGAAAATGTATTAACATGACAGCATGTGTTCAGAGAAATAAACCTGCCGCTCTGGATGTTTCCTTTCCCAGTAATTGTACAACAATCCCTCCTCAGAAAGTAGTAATGTTTAAGCATTACATAACAAAATACAGTTTTGCAATATAGATTCCCAACGTGGGGAGAGTCTGGGCAGGAAAGCCCCAGGATCCTGGGATTAATCCCTTCTGTTGATCTCCAGGCTGAAAATGCAGTACATGGCATCTTGGCAAGACTGTCTTCACAGGAAGACCAGTAAGACCCTCCATCTGCTTCTCAGCAGCCTGGATTCTAACAGAGAAATCCAGTTGAGATGCTCAGGCCAGCTTTAGCCTGATCAAGAAAACACGAAGGTGTGGTCGTCCCCACGGTGCATGAAGAGTAGATCTTTTGATGTGATGGTAGATGGAGGGCAGCGGTGCCCGCTCATGCCATAAATCAGGCAAAAGTGGTCCAGACTCTCTCATCTTCCACCCTCTCATCCTCTCATAGCCCTCTGTGTTTGCCAGGCAGTTCACCTACACAGATACACACCAAACACACACGCACACACACACACTCACAGTTGAAGCGGCATGTCACAGACAGATTAATCCTCCCCCTGTCTCTCTCTCGCTCCATCCTCACACAGGATCTTTCCTCCTCTCTCCTGCTGTCCCCAATGATTAAAACACACAGACGAGTGGTTGGAGTTGAAGAGGTTTTTTTTCAACATCTGAAAATGACGATGAATGAACTTACAACAAAAATCGCACTGCCGTCCCCTAATATTACAGTTTTTGAATAGATCACATCCATTCCATTCTTGTGAACTTAAATTTCCACAAATTTGGCACCAATGTTTACTTGGAATCAAGGATGAACTGATTAGATTTTGGCGATGGAGGTCAAAGGTCACTGTAACCTCACAAAACAAATTTTTGGGCCATTTCTCAACAATTCATATGATAAATACAACAGATCTTTACTTAAACGTTGAAATGGGATAAAATTATACATTTATGACATTCGAACCGAGATAATGAAAATAATTGGCGACTAGTTGTCTTTCGTTTGATTATTCAACTCATTATTGCAGCTCCGGTCAGCTGGAAGATTAGTAGGAGCCCAGATCCCCAAAAAGTGTTTATTTACTGTCATAAAGGACAAAGAATAGCAGCAAATCTTTCCATTTAAAGCTATTGAAGGACTTGCAGGGTCAGTATTAGGCCTGAAATTCTAACCCTAAGGGTTTGTGTTTGACGACCTAGCAATGAGCCTTAACCATCAACTGTCTTTCTCCAGAATCACCTTCCCTACCTTTTAAGAAGCTGGAACTAGCAAATGCTTTAAAAATTTACATTTTTCTTTTTAAAATTTTTTTTGGACTGATTCATAAAATGACTAATCATTGCAGTTCTGCTCTGCAGGAAGATTACCGACCACAACACTAGCCGCCCGAGATACTGTCCGTGCATCAATGTGTGGCAAAAAAGCCCTTTAACATCTCTGACGTCCTTTGCGGTCTATCTAAACCTCGGCGCAGCTCTAAAAAGACACATTGCAGCAGTCGGTCACACTGCCTTTGTGAGGGATTTAAGCTTTCTGTCTGTCCAGCACAGGGGCGTGATGTCTATAATTCAAATACACACATCCCTTCACCGAAAAACTCCCTCGCACTCACATTCACAATCGTAATCGGATCACGGTGTTTTCCTCCTAGCCTGTCGGCGACAGCGGGGAGAGAGCGGCGGATGGACGGAGGGATAAATGATAAACTCTCTCCTCTTATTTAATCCTCTGTTCCCACCCAGCCCATTCTGCAGCACAGGGAGAGAAAGAGTTATGAAAGCTCGTAGAACTGATGGAGCCAGCAGTAACGGTTAAATTCAGGAGTATGTTGGTGTCTCTGCTTATCTCTCTTTCCAATACAATAAACAATAGACCTGATGAAGGGTGTCTCCTACCTGCCATGCAGCTGTATACCATGAAGGCTCGTGGTTGTCAGCTCTTGTTTTGGTCTTCCAGTGTGATGTACTTCATGTGGCAATGTTGCTTTTCAAAAATCTCCAAGTTTGATGCATTTTTACCCGACAGTCCTTCACAAACTTAGGAAATAAGTGCGTCCTCAGCGATGAGAGCAGCCTTTCACTTCTCACATTGTAATTGAACTCACTTGAGTTCAGTCCAGTCTGAGCGATCAGTGAACCAAAATGAGATGGAAGCGAGCCAGCTGATCAGATGGACAGATAACAGGATAACTGGACGGGAAATAAAACAAGTAAAAAGATAATAAATAAGTAAGTCGCCCTAGTCGACGTGTTTCTGGCTGCAGGCCATCGGCTCAGTGGTTCATCTGTTTGAGGCTGTTTGTGTGGGAAGAACAGCTGCAGATGCACAAAAGCATAATAGCAGTTATGCTGATGTCAAGAACTTTCGGAGGCCAAAACATCTTTTTTTTTTTTTTTCTCGGAATAATGCGGCAAACATCTGCAGACAGAGATTAAAAGAAGCGTGTCTGTTATTGTCGAGCCTCGTTTCATCCTTGTTTGTGAACGGCTGAACCTTTCGAGGATGCCCCTTTCAATCCTTATATTGATACTATCACCTGTTACCAATGAACCTGTTTACCTGTGAAAAGTTCCAAACAGGTGTTTTTCACATTCCTTAGTTGTCTGATGTAACTTAAGGCATCACATTCAGAATATGCATACATTTACAAAAATGAGTAAAACATTAAATATATTGGAGACAGGTTTGTATAAACAGAAGATCCGTGTCAATACTTCGTTTATGGTCTGTTGATTGTGGAAAACATGCATTTTTTTTTTAATTGGCATCTTAAGGCAGGAACACACTGGCCTAACCGTTGGACGTCTGAAGCGTTTGGGGAGACTCGGACGAGGTCAGGAACAAATCTGTTTGGTGTGGTCAGCTGCGTTGGAAGCTTTTGGAACCGCGCGAACGTTGTCTGCTCCGATTCAACATGTGAAGTCTGAGAGGGTTGGCTGTCAGCCATCTGAGCCATTGGATATTCTGATTGGTTGTGTGCTAGCTGTTTGGCCATTCTGATTGGCGGTGTGCTAGCGAATCAGCGCGGTGTGTGGGAGAGGCGGAATACTGTGTGTGCTTTGTTTTTCTATGCACTCCGTTTCATCATTTCCTGTTTTCATGTAGCGCCACCCGCTTATTGCATCTCGTGCAAACGCAGAACGTACACGCTACTGCGGAGCTGGCAGCACGTTGAAGCGGTGTGTTCAAAGCACCTTTTCTGCCGAACGGGTCAGAAGAGAGGCATCGGAGTCGTCGGATAAAGGCAGTTGGCTGTTGGTTTGAGTCTGGGCGGTGTGTGCGGGCCTTTAGATGTTGTTGCTGATTACTGCCAATATAAAGGAAAGAAATAAAGCTGATTTCCCCGGGTATATCTTTGCAACCCACTCAACAGACGTGAAGATCAGTACAAGATGATTTTACAGAACCCAAGATTTCATCCAATGCCAATGTCTAAGACTCTCCCTTCTACATTATTTGCTATGGCATCATAAAAGGGCCAATTCATCACATTTTATGACGATGTCCAATTACGCGCGATGGTTGTGACGCCCCCTGAGCAGGCCCCTCCCTCCAGGAGCATGATGGGGGCAGGGAGTTTCAGCTCAAATGGTCTAGTGGCAAGATTATTACAGCTCCTGTGTTCTCCCATTCTTTGTCCAGCCTTGTGCAGGGTTGTGACAAATCCGGGCCTTGTCCAGGGTCAAATTAAGCATTTTGGCAAGATTTTGTCTATTTTTTTGATCATTTTGCTCAGCCTGTGACATTAGTGGTATATACAACCCATGTGTGTTCTCCTATCCTTTATCCACCTTAGGTCGGGTTGTGATGATTGTAAAAGTTTTTAATTAAATCAAATAAATACCTGTGTTTAAATTCCTAGATTTACTATCAACACTGATTGGATATCCACAGAAAAAAGGTTCAGAAAAGATTGTTGTAATAGCAAGGTCAAGGTTGGGAAAGACCTTTGTTAGGGATGTGGTAATATATGGACATGAATTGAAGGTCTGCAACAGGACACAGTCTCCAGTCAATACCAACTCTTCAAATGATTTCTTTCTCATTTCTTTAACACTTAATATTGGCATCAGGCGACAATAGTGAGGCGTGGAGTCGTCTGATATGATCTTAATTCCCTTGGAAAGAGGGTTAGCTATACACACATCTTAGCTTTAGGTGTTGTGCGAGATGTTACGGTGGCAACAAAGGCTGAATAAAGTCGGCAAGAAAAAGAAGAAAAGCTGGTAGTTTTCCGGCTTCATTCAATAGTACTCCAAATCCTTAGAGAGAGTGGGATGAACCCCTCAGTCCGCCCTAATGAAACCTGAGCAAAGAGCTGTTGTAGAGGCCAGACGCTGCCAAGACCTGTGGAAAGATGAAAGGAGACAGAGCATAGACTGTAATCAACTCACACACACACACACACTGAGCCACAGACAGCGCACGGGCTGCATCCCAATTGTATCATTGAGATCAAAAACCCAGAAAAGCGGAAAAGAACCAGATGCCAACTTTGTTCTTCATGTGGCCCTAAGACTCGTCTTTGACATCTTAACCCACCTCTCCTGTTGCAGATGACTTTGCCTGTTTTGATGGATGTTTTCAGCTGTTTGAACTCAGATACGGTTGGGTTTTATATGCTTTACGTCAGCGTGTCCAGCAAAATCCAAGCCCTCAGAAACCCTGAGGTCCCAAATTTATTTTAAAAACATTATTTAGACCCTCAATATTATTTCAGCTTAGCAGCTACAGTGACGATTTTACAACCAGGTGGTTCTTTTACGGTTCATTTGAATTTCTATCTTCATGCGGGTGAGTAGATAATGACTGCATTTTACAGTTTTGGGCGAACTGTGCCTTCAAGGTATGAGGTGTGAGATTGGGAAGGACTGGGACATAAGGGTAAGCCAATCATTGGCAGACTATGGGGAATCAATGGCAGCAGCATGATCAGTGTTAACATTTAGAGTTAATATTGGGGTTAGGCAGTTTGTTGTGATGTGATTAAGGTAAGGGTTAGGTCCTAAGGAATGTGTTCTGTCAATCAGGGTCCTCACAACTATCGAAATACGTGTGTGAGTGTGTGTGCATGCCACACAAACGCATTATCTCTTTCCTTCCTGCAACACGAGGAGGATTCACTGCATCTGTCATGGATAAACATGCTTTATTGCAAAAATATTAAACACTTATTAAACCATCCGAGACATTGAAGAGAAGCCAGGCACCTGCCTCAACACTCTGTGTTTATCTGTGTTAAAAAATAAAAATGATTTAGCAACACTTTCAAGATGTTCTCGAGATATTTTGAATTTCACTTTCCATAAAATAATTCAGATGAATTCCAGCATTACGCAACAGAAACCAATTTTTTCTCTGTGTTAAAGAGGCAGAAAGAACAATAAAATGCACTCAGAACTTACAATACACTAATGGCTCCAGATGGTGCTTAGTAGTTATGTAATACAGAAACAACACACACACAAACACAAACACAGACCATATGTTTTTAGGTTGCATTGGCACTGACCAGAATAACTGGTTAAATATCCCACCAGAGTGCAGAATTGTGGCTTCCTTGCTAACAGCTTGTGAGCTAAAAATACTCCGCTGGCAGGAACAAAATTTTAGTTTTTGGATTTAGATTTGAGGTAAACGTTTGTTGTACCACCTGTGTTCAGGGCTGTTTCTTATGCAGAATCAAGTAGCGAGGCTCAGATTTACATTTTCTGCATAAGCTTCCTTTATTATACCTGTGCTGTATTTTCCCTAAGAAGGATCTATCATTTGTGGCTGATGTTCTCCTGGATTTGCTGCTGTGTGCGTTATCCCTCTCTAAATGAATTTGCAAGCAGTGAAGAGGTGCAAGTCACTGTTTACATGCATAATACCTCATTCCACCTGTGGGCCTGTGTACACATTCCCGAGCATAGAAGGCGTCTAAAACATGACGCAAAAGTCTCTGTGAATCTGCGCCCATCTTGAATTTATTTAGGCTCATTCAGTCAAAGCATCACTGCAGATCAAGCCATTACAAGTGAAACTTGAAGACTGTTGAGTCTTTCAATGGTGACATTTTATTACTGCTGCTGAATAGATGACTTGCCGCTCTTGTCTTCAGTCATCTACACAGAGCATAAAAAAATGGTGCACGCAGTAAAAAAACTAGAGTAATTTTTTTTCCCCCATCAGAATAAATCTTTTATTAAAGAGTTAAATTTTAATTAGTTGTTTAGGACTCTTGCTGTTGATGATCTGCCTGACAGATCTTTCACTTTGACTAGAGTGAATAAACTTTGACAAAAATAGTTGTTTTTCTCCCTGCTAAATGTTTCAGCAGTAATCGTGCTTTCAAATGCTCCTCGGAGGCTCCCATTTCCCGAGTTAAGTCTTTCTTCATATTTGAGTTTCATTAGCTTTTCAGTCGTGACGTGGATACAACATGGACGCTGCAAAGAAGATTTGTCGTTATGAGTGATCTCTTCCAACAAGCAGTCTGGTTTAGTTCAGTTCAGTGTGTTTCATATGATAATGGTTAATTTTTCGTTTCCATTGTCAAAAGTTCGAAAGTGATTCTGGGTTAGTGTTAGAAATTACATATACATAATGTGACATGTGTCTGCCTATATGATGTCAAAGTTGTTTACCCAAATTTTCCAAGTTGATGTGATGTTCACATTTTTGTGATCATTCTGAGAGGCATATGCATCGTAACTCTAAACCTGTCTTTTTGCACAAGGATTGTACTTAAAGTTTATCTGATGCTAACAAAGGATCTCTAACTTTGTATTGAGTAATGTGTTGTTGCCAGATGTTTATATCAGAATATCTGATTGTTTTTCTTGGACATCTCATTAATTTAATTTTTGTTTTTTTTGTATTTTTGAAAAAAGAAAATGCCTTGACCTGAGCACCCAAATGGAAAGTAATCATTTCATCTTTCACTTGCAATAGTCTGAGGCACTGCTCTTTCAGTTCAGTTGAGGCTCTTGTGTTGTTGTGCAAGTCTGCTTTCAATTTACATATTTTATTCTTTGCTCTCGATTTCATTTGGAATAGTGTATATAAGTAACGATCCACACGAAGTAGACCGAGGTCTGTAAAGAACTGAAGCATTCGAACGTTATCGTCTAAAAGAACTGTGGTGAGTGGGCTTTTGATTTATTCAGCAGTGTTCAAAAGCTATGTAAGGCATTTGCATTAAAAGCTTTCCCCCCAAAAAACGGAGTAGAAAACATGTACAGTCTGCAGCACGCCTCGCTTCATTTGGTTTCCAACCCCTCCTCAGTTGACAGAGCAGATTCTAACAAGCGAGTCACGACTTCGTTTCCACAGGATTTTTCATTTAAAATCTGTTGTTGATGGCAGTTTATTTGGTCTAACGCTGTAAATGCTCCGCCACTGATCATGGATTCTGCATTTAATTAAGGCCAAACTTTGCGTTTTACTCATCGGCTCAACCCCACCTCAACCGCGCCGCCACTTACACCACCGCAGAACATCCCATAATTAGCTGACGGATTAAGGTGCACCTTACAGTTTAGCAGATCACAGCCGCGCATTATAATTAAAGTAATTAGGCCTCCTATCTCCTCTCTCTGCTTCGTTAAATTCACTCCCGGTAAACGCATAATATTGAGGCTCTGGAAATGAGATGGCACGCTGCCTCAGTCTGCAAATGTTATTTATTTAGAAATATTAAACTTTGTAATGGTGGTGGTGGAAGGCGCAGTGATGATGCAGCACATTTCAGAGACTGATACAAATATTAGCTTTAATCAGCTAATTTCTAGTGTGTACTCTTGTTGAAAGCTTATTTTTATGGTGCTGCAATGCTGAATTGTAAACAGAACTCGGACAGTTTGTAGACCTGGTTTACAAACTGTCTTTAAACCACACTCTCTTAGTTACAAACCTCCTTATCGTCCTGTATACTTTGGTTTGAACAAAGACGGTTTAAAGACTAATGAATATCTATTTAGTTCAGCAGGAGAGATGAAGAATAATCATAATGAAAGCAGAAATTTGTTACCACAGACTTCCCTCCTCCAAATTAAAAATGTAATTTCCAATTAGACAATGATTAAGTGATAATAAGCGTAAGCAGGTAATGATAATTAGCTGCTAATGTACCTCGCTGCAGCTTGGAAGGCTTTTGCACTCGTGTCTCATCACATTGTTCAGATGAGTAGTGTTCGGAACAATATCAGTGGTCAGACGTTTTGATAAAGGACAAGTCTACTGCAGTACAATTCTGAAGGGGAGTGTAGTTTTAACTGCAGTGGGTGACTTAAGGGTTAAGGCTTGAGATAGAGGAAATAGAGTGAGAGGGAAAAGCCTGGCATCCCATCAACTGAACAATAGTTTGGTGCGCAGCAGTAATGATGAAGTTAATAGCTTGCTAAACCAGCTTTCCACTAAACTGACTACCCTCTGCGACAGCCCCGCATCTAAAAGGGTTCTGCCAGCGAAATGACACATCAATAGTTGTTGCAGCAATTAAATGCTGCGTCTCCCCGCTGCCCTTCTTCCACGTGGTTAACGATTTTATCCCCAAGTGTGCAAAAAAATCGATGCACTGCTTCCAAAATACAGTCATTCATATCTGCAAGGCTTTACTTCAGAAAGCAGCCTCCGCTTTGGACTCCAACTTGCTTTCATATTGTGAAGTGATGGTAAAGGTAGTCATAAAAGTCTCTTACAACAAAAAAGATCTTAAAGGAATAGTTTGACACATGTGAAACACTCATTTGCTTTCTGGGATGAGAAGATCAATACCTGTCTGATATATCTCTCTTTTTAAATAAAATACTTCAATCAGCAGCTGGTTAGCTTAGCAAAGACTCGGAATTTAAAATCTCAGTATGTCATGTCAAATTTTTGTTGTTTAATTCGTACAAAAACTGAAGCAAAAAACCTAGGGGTACAACTAGAATAGAAAAACTTTATTGTTGACCTTTTAATGCAGAAAGGAAGAAATGTGTCTGTGCACTGTTTCAAAGACAAGCACAGATCACATTCATATATAAACGTGAGTTACATCAAGTCTTAAAAAAGTGCTGTGTGCTGAGGATGCAGGCTCGCTTAAGGCAAGGTTATCCTTACTGATTTAGATAATTTACCATTTATTTATATTTTATAGATGTTATTTTTAGCACTAAGGGCTTCAAAGGGATGCTGCGGTCGTTTACCCAAGAGTTGCTTTGCAAGGATGCATTTGTTCGCAGCCTATGATTGTACTGCCTAGTTGAACTGCTTTGGAAGGCATTCAAGTGCTACAGATTATATTCGTTGTTGATTCATCTTTTGATTATTCTCTCCAAAGAACGATTTGTTGTTTGGTCTATATAAATGTCAGAAAATGGTGAAAAATGTCTATCAGTGTTTTACGAAGCCCAAAATGATACTTCAAATTGTTGTTTCATCCGCAACCCAAGGATAATCAGTTTACTGTCATCCAGAGGTCACCCAGACAGCAAAACTGTACCAAACACTCTCATCCAGCACTCATGCTGTGTTGAATGATGGCACTTGAACGGCCTGATCCTGTTTGCCAGATTTGAGTCACAAGCAGTTAAAGCACTACAAGATGTCGCCAATAGTGAACCAAATAAACCAGACATCAAATCAAAATAGTTGGGGTTTCATTAAACAGTTACCAGCTTATCAATTAATCATTGTAGCATGATTAAAAGTGTCAATTTGCCATTTTATTGGACTTATGTACATGCTGCATTTCTTGACCTGGACAAGGAATTGCCAGTCTCAACTGGTTTTCTCAGAGCTATCCAGAGCCAAGACACAACCTGATATAACCCTTTTATAAATGTTAAAATGTAATTTTGTACAATTCACTTTTTGCACGTATTGAACAATTCCTTTGATGATCCGATTTTTATTAAATCTGTGAACATTTAAAATAATCTTCCTTATATAGAAAGAGGCATCCATTCCACATTCAGCTACACTACAGTACTTCCATCAGTGCTTCGTACTTTCTTCATCACTCTGCAATTTCTCCTTTATGTGCCCACACCCACTGCACTCACAAGACAAAGCTCCACTGCCACAGGGTTGAAAATGACTACTGGCCAGTGTTAAGGTAGGGAAAATGGTCATCATTAGACATCGTCATTATCATCAAAGTCTCATCAGGAAACAGAGACACTGGAGCTGAGAGATGAGAAAGGTGTGTGTGTGTGTGTGTGTGTGTGTGTGCACATGTGTGTTCAGGCCTGTGAGGGTAAAATAAAAGGAAATTACAGCCAGTAAGAGTTAGTTAGGAGTCATTAGAGCCTTTGAGGTTGGACCAGCATCTCTTCATCTGTTATTTCCCTCTTTGATCTTTTGTAAAGCCAGAGAAACCAGTCCAGAGGGACATAATTTGGCACCTGCTGTCTTTTGTGGATTCAGTTTACGGTACAAACCGTCCTATAGTTTGTGTCTTTGGTCTGCAGGTTACTTCAGTCACTTTTTGGGATCCACCTTGTTGCAAAGGCTACCAATTAGCTTTGTCATGGTAGCTTTCATCCTGCCAGTTCAAAGTCTTCGGCAGCTTGTTGGAGTCCAAACACACCTCATTTCATTTAGTGTAACTTTTAGCAAACATCAATGGACCGTTTACTTTCTCTGGTGGTGGTCATTTTACTTTTGATTTGCTTTCATTTTGAATTTTCTCTCTTAATTTTACTGGATAAATGAGGCGCTGCTGGATACCAGAAGTCAATAATCATTTCATGATATCTGTAAATGCTTGTTTTGATGTGCTCTGTAGGACTCTTGGTTTGCACTCCCAGTGCTGACAAACTATCCTTCAATCCATGTATTTTTCTGACTTTAGCACAGTTTTTCAGACAAAAGGACCAAATGCTCCAGACATTGAGTAAATCTCAGCCTACAACACTACAACCTGAGACAAAGAGCGTCAAAATGAATCTCCCTGTCCTCCTGGCTTTGGTGACTTGGTATCAAGTCAGACAAAGAAATATGAAAATCAGCAGATAAGCAATTTAGAGTTACAAAATTTAAGATTTGAGAGTTTTAAAGAAGTGAAGATAAAGCAGCATATTTTGCATTGATCACCACAGAATTTTGTCTTTTAGTACCTTATTAAAATGTTATGACTTAGCTCCCCTATCATACCTAACACTACTATTGCTGAAATGTCTTGAAGGGATTGAGAGAGTTGACCATTAAAGTATAATCAACAATAGTAATAGTAATCAACAAGGCATTTTCTAGTGTTTAATGGAATTTTATGAGAAGTGGAATTTTCTTTAAAGAAGCCAGTGCTGCAAGAATATTTCATTGTGTTTCTTTTGAGTATCAAATTGTTTCATTTGTATTTTCAAAAATCAACTTAATTGTTTGTTGATTGTTGGGCAGCAAAATCCCATACTCTTTAGACCAGTGGTTCTTAACCGGTGGGGCGCGCCCCCCGGGGGGGCGCGAGTAGGCTACAGGACGGGAGGAAAAAAAAAAAATCTGGACAAAAAAAAAAAAAAATCACGAAAATCCGCCCTCCCCCCGTGTCGAAATGTTTTGTCAAAAGTGACTAGCGATGAATCTAGCGACTTTAATTGGTGTTATTGGAGATTTTTGTGGTGTTTGGAGACGCTGACTTGAAATCACGTATCAATCTGCAGTCACTGTGCTCAACGAGCAGCGGGTGCTGCCGTGAGTCCCTCCCCCGTCCAATAGCACTGACAGGCGGTCAGTCTCTCAGTACCTCGCGCAGCAGTCCAGCCTGCAACCAGAGCAGAGAGGAGAGTGGGTGTAAATTAAAAAGTTTCTTCACTCACTCTCACACAAAAATAAATCACTGCATTTGACTCACGCAGCTCCATTCACTCTAGTCTAGTCTCTTGCCAAGTTCGCTTGTGCCAGCTCTCGCTAGTCTATCTGTCGTCAATCTCGATTTATTTAGGTCTATACTTAAACACCCAAACAGTCTTTTTAAAGACTAATCCCACTGTCTTTTTAAAGATTATTCCATCTCAGCCCTATCCAGTAGTTTTTTAACTGCTAGCTAGGCAGTGCATTTAGCTAACCTTTTTCACCGTGTTGCAACACCCACGCGACTAAGACACACACACACACACTACTGTCATTAAGTCTTAAAATAAAATCTGCATTGCCTACCTGTTATTTTGTTCGTTTTTATTAAAGATCGTGCCTAAGTCCAGACTGATTACCCCGATACTAGTCTCTCAACATAGCCAAACACACGCATACATCGTTACATCATAGCATAACTTTATTGAACACACAACTAATCCACATTCAAATTATTTCAAAATCAAACAGAAATGGAGAGATTTCTAGTGAGGACCAACAAGGCAACCGACACACCACCAGCTGCAAAAAAGCTTCGAAGGTACGATGAATCATACCTGCAGTTTGGGTTCACAGTCACGGCTGATCTGAGACCCCAGTGTGTCGTGTGTGCAGAGGTGCAGGCAAATGACAGCATGAAGCCCTGCAAACTAAAAAGGCACCTCGAAACAAAGCATGCAGGCATTAAAGATAAACCGGCTGAATATTTTAAAAGAAAGCTTGATGGCCTCCATCAGCAACAGGCAACCATGTCAGTGCACAGCACTGTGTCTAAACAGTGTTTGGAGGCGTCGTATGTAGTGGCCAAAAGAATAGGTCAGCTGGGTAAACCACATACAATTGCCGAGACTCTCATTTTGCCGGCCGCGCAAGACATGTGCAGAATAATGATAGGAGATAGTGCAGCAGCCAAACTCAGTGCAGTACCACTGTCCAATGACACAGTCGCTAAGAGAATTTCAGACATGTCTAATGATATCAGAGAGCAACTGATAGAGTTCATTAAAAAGAGTCCTTACTACGCGCTGCAGCTGGACGAATCCACTGATATTGCTGGGCAGGCACAGCTCCTCATGTATGTCAGGTATCTGCGGGACAAGGCGATTGAGGAGGATGTCCTCTTTTGCCGGCCTCTTCAGTCGCACACTACTGGAGAAGCCATCTTCAATGTCCTTGATATGTTTCTCCATGAAAATGGTTTGGCTTGGGACCGATGCGTCGGCCTATGCACGGATGGTGCGCGGGCAATGACGGGCCGTGAGCGTGGCCTAGCTGCTCGCGTTCAGCAAGTAGCTCCACTTGTGAAATGGACACATTGCATGGTCCATCGCGAAGCACTAGCTGCTAAAAACATGCCGGTTCTCTTTGACTCCGTGCTGAAACAATCCGTGAAAATCATAAATGTCATCAAATCACGGCCGCTAAACTCTCGCTTGTTTGGACTCCTCTGCCAGGAGATGGGGTCAGGGCACGAACAGCTGCTTCTGTACACTGAAGTTCGCTGGCTCTCCAGGGGGCGGGTGTTACAGCGGTTGTATGAGCTGCGAGAGGAGGTGAAGTTGTTTTTGACAGAAATCAAATCAGATCTGGCGAAGCATCTGGATGACACTATGTGGCTTGCGTCTCTGTCCTATTTGGTCGATATATTTGACCGCTTGAATGGCCTCAATCTGTCTTTGCAAGGCCGTGAAACTCATATTTTGCTCCTGGCAGACAAAGTGGACGCCTTCACTCAAAAACTTGACCTCTGGCACGGCCGCATAAGTCGAGGGAACTGCGACATGTTCCCCAGCCTTGCAGACTTCATCACTGATGCAGGCACGTCACACGATTTCTCCTCTCTATTTCGATCAGCGTCTGAGCACCTGTCAGCAATGAGAACACAGTTTGCGACGTACTTTAAAGAGGATTATCGCTCTTTTGCGTGGGTTCGAGACCCATTTGTGTGCGCAGCAAACGAGCTGTCAGTTGATATGCAGGAACAGCTTATTGAGCTGAAGAGTGACAGTAGGCTAAAGGAACTCTACACCTCCTGCCCGCTTTCGTCATTCTGGGCAGCGTTGATGCAGGAATACCCACAACTCTGTGACGTCGCCTTGAAGATTCTCCTCCCTTTCGCGTCGACATATTTGTGTGAGGCAGGATTCTCAAAAATGACTGCACTCAAAACGAAGTACCGCAACCGTGCACAAATCGAGGATGATTTGAGGCTATGTTTATCACACATTGAGCCAAGAATTGATGATCTTTGCAAGGCAAAGCAGGCTCAGGTCTCACATTAACATCGCCTACCTGCAGGCTTCTGTAAAAAAATGCAGATAATATGCTATTAGGCCTAGTAATAATAACAATAATAATAATAATAATAATAATAAAGCATGTCACCTCATATAAGTATATAGCAATAGCCTAGTAATGATAATAGGCCTACTACTACTCATAATAATAATAATAATAATAATAATAATGATGATAGTAATAATAATAAAGCATGTAACCTCATATAAGTATATAGCAATAGCCAAGTAATGATAATAGGCCTAATACTACTCATAATAATAATAATAATAATAATAATAATAATAATAATAATGATAATAATATTAGCCTAGCCTAGGCTGGCTATCTATCTATCTATCTATCTATCTATCTATCTATCTATGCAAGGTAGTGTACCGGGGATGGGGGGGGCGGCAACTGCAATGAACCAGCTTTGGGGGGCCCAGCTTGCAAAAGGTTGAGAACCCCTGCTTTAGACCATGCCCAAAACATGGCCGTGTCATCTGTGTAAGCAGCTCAATACAACACATGCTGTACTTGTGTTTACTGTTAGGCTGGGACCTCTAATTACGACAGGAGCAAAGGAGGAAGTCAGGTGAAGTAGTTTAAAAAGCATAGGAAGGAGGTTGAGGTGGGAATGGGTCAGAAATGAATGGGCTTGCCTTTAACCCAGGAGAAGTCAGACACTCCAGACACTAATGTCTCGAAAATATATGAAACACAATTATTTCTGTTTTAAAAAGCAGTCTTTCACAGCGAGATATGACCCACAAGTTAAAGGCTGTTCAGTTCAGTCCTTATCTCTTAGCTTGAGCTCTCTGTCGGTGTAAATAATGTAGCTCTCTGTTATGGTTAATATATTCAAAGATTATAGCTACATTTATTGAACCTGGTTGCTTCAGGGTTTTTTTAACAAAGCAAAAGTCAAGAGTACAATGCAGAATATTCACAACACTCCTACCTACCCCAAGTACCATATCTAACAATGAAGATGGATAAAAGGTCAAAGAGAAACACAAGAGACAAGAAAGCAAAAGTTGGAACATCCTCATGAAGGTTATATAGTTGGTTTGTATAGAGAGAGCCACATAAAGCCGGGAAAGTACAATAGAGGTTGAAAAGTTTAAGTAAAAGTGAGCAGAAGGCACAAAACAGACATCTTTTTTTGTCTTTTACAGAGTTTGACAGCAGAGTCATATTTCATCGAGCAGCACACAGGGACTCAGCTGTAGCTCGCTGGTAAAAGTCTCAGTGAGTTTCTCAGCTGTGACTTTCTCTCAGCTGACAGATGAAATTTGTGGCATTTCGCTGTCACCTTATCGATCTGCTGGTATCACTGTCATTTATGCAAACTCCTCCAAGGACATGAGGCGATCGACCGGAGGAGATGAGAAAGGATCACTGCCACTAGAAACACTCGCTCACGCTTTCTCCCTTACCATTTTTCTCACACCTATGAACAGTGTGCACTCACTGATGTGGGCCTACCAGCAAACCAGCATTGTATTAATCTAAAGCGAGCTTCTGTTTTAAGCTGTGCAAGCTGTTCAAAATGAATTACTTAAACAGTGAAAGTCTCGACAGAATAAGACTAAATTTAGTATCCATGGCACAGTACGAAACAGGTTAAAGTACTTGGGTAGCCTTAAGTTCACAATGAATGAATGATTAAAATTTTTACTTCCTGTTACTTGTGTGTTTATTTAACAGGAGCAGTGAACAGCCATGGTCATCTATGAGCTGATTTAAATCTGTACTCCCTCAGCATGATACTGAGTATAACAGCATTCTCAAGAAAAGAATAAAAACACAATTCTCTGCACAGTAAATATTCACTACGGGCTGTATTAATAAGTAATACTTAAAGATCTATCTACCAGTGCGCTAAGCCAAAAGGAACAGCCTGTTTCATTCGAGTTGAGCCACTACACATCTATATTCTCAAAGAAGAATATGAAAAGTCTGTAACAACAGTGAAGTTTCATATTACATTTTTAATGACTTATCCTATTTTTTATTCTTTTTAAAGAGCGGACAAAAAAAGGTTGCATTCAGTCTCATTATTTTGAAAGCTATGTTATCAAGATTAACACAAGTTATAATTACGTCAACACAACAATGAATAACACACAAATAAAATGGCACAAATACTGCCCTACCAATTTGACCTGCTTTTTTTTTTTTTTCGCAATTTCCTCTCCATCAGCACTCATTTTCTCACTCTGATGTTGATGGGCTGTGCTTGTGTTTGGTCGCAGTTGGTATGGAAATAATCAGCCAACGGCTGAGCTGATAACAATACAATCACAGCGGCCGCTTCGGCTGTCACAACTGTAGTGTCTCTGGGCTCGTAGGTAGAGAAAACAGGCCTGTCCGCTCTACCTAATATCAAGACACATACTATAATTAGACTGTAACAACTGCTACTGGTCAGCTTGGGCTGCTCTGTGTTTTTTTTAAGATGTTTTCAGACTGATAGTGTTTGTTGACAGTGAAGAGAAAGGGAGAGTCTTTATATTACTGTATTGCTGAAAACAATCCAGCCTACTTTTACATACTAAAAACTTTACCCCTACTTTGATTGTTACCCTCTCCCAAAAAAATGAAGGAGAGAATGTAAACTAATTTGCTTTAGATATTGCAATATGGTATGGTAATGAATGTATATGAACAATACTGCATGCCTCCTTGGTTAAATCGTAAACTGAACTTTTTGTGCACTGGTGAGGTAACCACTCACCACAATGACACATAAGCACAATTCTGCCTTAAGGCGAGACTTACTCATGGCTGTAAATCAGGATGGGCGCATAGTATAATATATTATATATATTGTGTAAATGATTATGTGGAGTTTTTTTGGTTTTTTTGGCATTAAAACCAGAGTTTATTTCTCCGATTCATTTCATTGAAGAGGTTAAATTGAGATTTTGTGAGTTTTGGCCCCAGATGTTGGCTGGTATCTGTACCCTCCCTGTAGAATAATATCTGTTTTTGGCAGATTGCGGGCTGGCAAGATCAATATCTGCTGATCCATCATGATGATGACGATGATGACAATATTGGCAGCCTTTGTCTCTCAGGCAGTGATTGTCATTTTCCTGGCATCTGACACACATACACACACAGACACACAAACACACAAACCATTTGTCAGCCAAATTACGCTGATGAGTTTGGACACGGGTGCATTGGTTCATGAGGGTCTTAACAGCCTCTGCCCTCGTGTGTTTACTTCGATAAATGTGTGCGCACATACAGTATGTGTGTGTTATTCTGTTTGTGTGTGTGTGTATCAACAGACCCGGCAGCATTATGATTAGTGCATTTCATCTGCAAAAGTGTGCTGATGACTCTCGGGATGCGGCAGAGATTTTAGCTCCTCTAACAGTTACGTCTGGTCCATTCATTTCCTAAGCTGATGAGAGACTGAGCTGTCTGAATAATTTAGACGTGTGGAGGAAGAGATGTTTTATTTTGGAGCAAACTGAATTTTCTCAGCTTTATATGGCGCCACGCAGTTCGCCTCTGATCTCGGACATTTAATTTCCTATTTGTTGTGAACACGAATCAGTAGAGAAGAGACTTGACATGAGAGGTCCAAAAGTGCAGATTGTAAAACCCTGTGGAATGGAGTTGTGATATAAGTTTGTGTAAATAATCTACTTGACTTCAGTATGTCTTAATATGAATTATTAGCTATGCTAGCAGTGTGACTGGATGGAAATCTTGGTCTACTTTTGGCTTGACTGGAAAATTTCAACATCTGTCGGATGGATTTCCATTAAATTTTGCACAGAAATTCATACTCCATCGGAGGATGAAACCCAATGACTCTGATAATCTTCTGACTTTTCCTCTAGCGCCACCAAGAGGTTGGCATTTGTAGTTTTAAGTGAATGTCTCAATAGCTGTTGGGTGGCTGCTAGTGTTTCCATTTCAAGACAATTTCCATAATGATTTCTATTAAGTTCCACATATTTAAATCTCTGATGTCCAGTCAATTGTATTGAAGGTGGAGTAAAATAGTTCACTGTTAAATGTCAGTCCTGGTGATGACTCAATTAATACTGATTATGAAATAGTCCAGGACAAGTGGACCAGCACCAATTCTTTCAGAAACCCTACTTCAGCTGTGCTTTTGTTGAGTTGGAGGTTTTATTTGAGTTGAGTTCAGTTGATAGTGAACCCAAAAGATGGTGCCCATTCAGTCCAATAAGAAGGGGTTTTCGGGTTTACTTCCTGGATATGTGGAACATATTCCAGGTGTTATGAAAAAAATTGTTCACCTTTACATAAAAAAAATGAAACTTGGTACAGTTATACAGTTTGGGGGGCTTAACATTTTTCTTTATGGAGACATCGCAAATTCAGTTATGATGGAAAGTAAAATGGCCACCATGGCCGCCACATGCCTTTTTGGGATGGCTCGGTATCTGTTAATGTTCAGGGCACCAAACTGTACACGTGTGCAAAGATTCATGCGTTTATGAAAAGGTGAATGATTCACCTCAAATTTGGTGCATATCTCCACTGTGTATATGTGCAGTTGAGGAGGCTGGGAAAATGTTAAGGTAAGGCTGAGCTGTGCCCCAGTATCCTCGTCTATTATACATTTATACATTCATTCATGATTTAGCTATTGATTTAGCCTGTTAATATGCTAACAGGGTGAACATAGTAAACTAAGAAAAAACATGGGAAGCATTTCACCAGCTAAACACCAGTGTGTAAGCGTTGTCATTGCAGAAATGTTAGCATGCTAATGTTAGCTTTAAGCTCAGTGCAGCCTCACAGAGAAGCTAGCATGACTCTGAACTCTTCATTGTTAATGGTAGGATTGTAAACTCTTACCTTCAATTAAAAACTGAATATTGCCAAGAAATAGTGATGCTCACAGCCAGCTGCTGACAGCTAAGTCTTGAACTAGAATTTTTCAAAATATATCACACCTGGAGAGATATATTAAATATGCTGCATACCAGAAATAAAAGATGACGATCATATTCACAGCACGAGGTTGATAAAATCAAATGAGGGCATAACTCCCATGGTGCCCCGTGTACTCCAATGAGTACCTCTTTATTCTAAAGTGTATTTGTTTCTCTTATTGAGTAAAGCTCTGGGGCTGTGAGCAAAAACAGAGAGAATGTGTGTGTGTGTGTGTGTGTGTGTGTGTTCAGAGGGTATAGATGAGTCGGAATTTGAGAAACATGACCACTTGTCAAACCAAATCCTTTCATCTCTCAGGAAGATATGGCAGGGCATAAAAAGTGGATATCATTGTTTCAAAGAAAGCTTTTGCCCTCCTTTTCTTCTCTCCTTTCTCCTCCGCTCTCCCTTTTCTCACTCCGTTGACGGACTTTGGTGCAATGTAAACAAAGGCTCTTTAGCGCCATTGCGCAGTTCAATGTTCTGAATTATTGACTTGATTTTTTCAAAGAGGCAACACATCGCTTTGTTTCTCACGGCAGGGAGAGAAGGAGGGAGAGAGTCTCATGGTTTTTCATGTGGAAGTGAAAAACCCATTTCTGTCCTCTCCGCCTCTCTCTGTGCTGCCTGTGAGCAGGGGATCACTGTGCTGTCAGATTATGGCTCTCTGGATGGCTGCATGTATTTTTGGGATGGATTTAAAGGTCAATCTCATGCACAACAGTTTGCTTGTGTTATTTTTATCCCCAGCAATACAAGGCATCAACCAATTTCTAATGTATAACCGTGGGGCACCGCTGATGCTTCCGAGCTAATACTGGAAACATCCAGGCTTGCACCACATATACTGTATGCGGCTCTACACTGGCTCTATACTACAGCTCATTTACTTGTCATCTTTGCTCATTTGCAATGCAATAGCATTATAACATGCCAGTAATTTTCATTTCTCCCCAGCTTTATTTCGTTTTATTTGATCTATAAGCTGAATTAAAAAAAAAAATAAATGGAAAGAATCATTTATGTAAAGTGTGACAAGCATTTTCTATAGTTGCCAAAATATTTCTTAGATGCCGGGATCTTTTTATGAAATGAAATTGTCTTGGTGTCCTGGAACCAAACGCAATACACAGGGAAAGATTGAAAAACAAAAGGTGAGCATGTATCAGCTAAAGCTGCAGTCCACAGAAACAAAAGAGCAGGCAATACAAATCTGGCAACAAAACAGGAATCCAAGACTGCAAAAAAAAACCCCAAAAACAGTAGTGTATGGGCAGCACACAGGAAAAGAAAGTAGAGAACACAGAACCAGGAAACAGGACACAAACTGGCAACTACCAAGACTCCTGATCGCTGAAAATGCAGATACCACGTGATACGGACGGCGTTATACTATTGGCTCACAAAACGTATTAGAACCTGGAACCAACTGTCAGAATTCTTACACAGAGATAAACAAAACAAGCATTTTGGACTTGACAAATATCTTAAAATTATTCATTTAAAATCATAAAAATGTTGTTAATAAAAAATTAAAAAATGATTTGCCTACATACAAATGTTTAACCTTTAAGTTCTGACTGACTGACAGGCTTGATAGTAAAATGACATTTTATGGCATTCTTGCACTCTTTGTGTGTACTACCAGCCACACTACAAAGCTTTTCTCTCCTAAAAAGAAGAAATGTGAAGGTGTTGACTGTTCAGTATCGACTTTCGTGCCCTCTCCAGATCTCTTTACTTTACCCTCGCGTTATGATGTTCCGGTGTCCTCTGTAATCTTTGAACAACATTCATCATCACACAGCAGCCTCACATTGTCCGTGTTGTTTGAACCCGAGCCGTGAGAGGTGCACTCCATCTCCAGCCAGTTTTGATACTGCAATAACTCCTGATTATGAACGTGTCTCACAGCTAATGGGTTTCTCTCCTCTCCTCACAGGTTATCTATGCACTGAACACGAAAAACGATGAACACGAGGCGGCCATCGCCACTCTGAAGGAGGCCCACGAAGAGGAGGTGCAGCAGATTCTGTCCGAGACCCGGGAGAAGATATTACAGGTTTATACCCTCTATGTTTTATCATTTACACACTGACGTCTTACTGATGCTTTCCAAGTTAAATCATCATCATGTCCTACAATGATAAGAAATCATTCACTGTTTAGGATACTGTGGATATTTAGTCTGAACAATTAGTTGAAAGGGAGCTGTGACGAGACAAAGCAGTTTCGTTGGCGGAACGGAAAATTAATTTAAATAAGTAATGTAATCAATCTCTGCTTCCTGTGAGGAATAAATAAATAAATGCATATTACAGTTTTACTTTTAGAGTGACTGACACAGGAGTTATAAATATCTTTAAACAGTCGAAGGGGCTAACTGCGTTCGCATTCGTGTCAGTCGGTCACGATTACATAGTTTCACTGTGTATCTTAGATCTGTGTATCGCTGCTGTACGCTAAACTACTACACAATCACATGGCAGCTAATCCACCGGAGAGCTGCGATTGCACTCAAAAGGAGCTCATCCATATTTAGCCATCTGAATATTAATTATTTAAATCTATATGTCATCACTCCTGGAGGCAGTGTGACTAAACCTGAACAGCTAAACATATAGGGCCAGACATTCACGTGCTACACGTCCCCACAAAGTCTGCCTTCAGGGAAGCTTTGCTGTTGTGCCTTCAATGAAACACGATGAATCAAGCAGAACTGGATCAACTTATTTAATCTTTGAATCTTCAGCTTTATTTAACATAATGAGCTGAATCAAGGCCGGACCTCAGGCCAAAATCCATGCTGTTTATTAACAGTCGTCAAGGAGACTTTTATATTTATAGTATTGTAATATTAATACTTACAAGGTATATTATCTTTCTTTTTTTTCTCTCTGTAATTTATGTGTTGGCAGAATACATGATAAAACTGTCAGTGAGTATTTCCTAAAGCTCGAGATGATGTCTTCAAATATCTTCTCTTTGTCCATAATTCGGAGACGTTCAGATTACTGTCATAGAGGAGTAAATAAAGCAGGAAGTATTAGTATTTTAAAAAGCAGCATTCAGAGAGTTTTAACCCTTTTTCTGAAAAAAATAACAAAGAAACCATTATCAAAACAGTTGGTGATTGATGTAATAGTTGACAAGTACTAGATGAATCGTCGAAGCTCTATCCAGATACTGGTCATTGCTTTCTGTTATTAAATGAACACATTTGGAGGATGTGCCTAAAACAGCCCTCCATGCTTGCTCCAGTACAAGAGCAAGATCAGCGATGAGATGGACCTGAAGAGGCGGATCCAGTCTCTGGAGGAGTCCATGGAGCTCCACGAGAGGATGAAGAGGCAGGCGCTGGCCGAGTTCGAGAGCTACCGCCAGAGGGTTGAGGACATGCAGCTTTGCACTGAGGCTCAGGTAGACAGTTTGTGTGGCAGTGAGTTTATGAATGTGTGTGTGTGTGTGTGTGTGTGTGTGTGTGTGTGTGTGTGTGTGTGTGTGTGTGTGAGAGAGAGCTGTGCCCGGCATGATGTCACAGCTGCAGGTAATCAGTACTAATGTCTGTTTCTGTCCCCTGCTGTGAGGCTGAGAGTCTCTCTTGTCGGTCAGCATTACTGCTCTCTGCGTTTGTCTGAACCTTTGTCTTGCTGTGTAGCAGTAGCAGTAAAATCCGGGCTCCTTTAGTCTGCATTTTCTCTTGTTATTTTCTTGTCTTGTATCCAGATGAGAATTAACACACCTTCGTTTTCATGTAGGCAAATTTATGCATCTCCGTCGGCCAGACGACAGATGGGTCATTCCATACCAACACACCAAGGACATCCCAGTTCATGTCATTAATTATCTTGAAAAAAATGCACGTAAAAACCTTTAATAGATTCATGTGACCCTGCAAAATCATATCTGTACTGAAGTTTAGCTTTCTCGCAAACCAAATGGTTCTGTGTTTTATTATTATAGTTGTATCAGGTCTAGAAATGACTATGTTGATGATTGGACACATTTATTTTAGCCTATAAGTGAAACATTCTGGATATGATCAAATGGTGATGTTAGCTAGGAAGTGCTGGAATGCTAAAATATGTTCTTTTACCACAAAGACTTTGCTTATCCATCATCTTTTCAGTTGAAATGATTTCAATATATTAGACTCTTTACATCAGTATGGTCTATGTGGTGTCATGTGCAGATGCAGTTACACTTTTTCAACATTTTTCTTGAACTTTTTTAGACTTTTGTCATTATTTATAGTCTTGGACTAGAGGGAAGCCTCCAGAAAAGGCACTATAGAATCATTCCAACCAGGCTGCTGTATTTGATGGAATGAGAACAAGCTAACCCGACTGACTTAAGCAATCTCACAATAAGAAAATGCTTTATCAGTGCTACATGTTGTTTCCTGTTTTATTTGGATATGACTTCTAAGATGTTTACTGTTCTCATTTCTGCTTGGTGTGTTTGCTGGTTTTTCAGTGCTAATTTAGAGCAGCCAGAAGGTCAAATTCCCCCGAGCCAGTAAACCACCAGCTGGCTGAAAGCTTTTTAAAAAGTTTACCCGTGGTGCGAGAAACCTACAAACCCATAAATCAATCTTCCTGTCCGCTCAGTCTTTCCTCCCTGTGGTCCTCTGGCAGCACACGCAGCGAGTGGTGTCCATGTCGAGGGAGGTGGAGGAGATGCGGCGGTCCTTTGAGGAGAAGCTACGCACATTCAGCTCGGCCCAGAACCAGTTCGAGCAGGAGAAGAAGGTGGCTCTGGAGGAGCTGAAGGCGCAGCACAGACAGGAGGTCCAGGAGCTCCTCCGCAGCCACCAGAGTCAGAACGCAAACTACAGCAAAGACCAGGAGAAACTGGGACAGCTTCATAAAGCCGAGGTAACACACTAACAACTGCGAAAGTGGAGCAGCTCCTGAAAGCCGAAGCAACAAACTGCATCACTACAGGGAGAAAGTGGGACAGCAGTGATTATTATGGCATTAACTATTTGCGTACGAGCCAGAGAATTAACCTTCTACATCTACTCTACTGAGCACAGCAGCTCAAACACGTTTTATATGGAACGTCTCTGCCATTAAACCAGCGGGGTGTGAGGAAACTCTACACACATTATAAGTAGTTTTATCTCTGAACACTGAATCACTCAGGCAGCGTTCTGATTGCCTCGTAGTTCCCTGAGAAGTGGACTGCGCAGGGTACTCAGCCATGTTGAGATATATCCCAAACTGTAGGTAGTGTTGTAAAAGTAGCCAAAGGTGAACATAAAAGGTCAGCATGTTAACAGTACTTGACTTAAACTATCTGATATTAAATGTAGTTCAATATCAAAAGACTCTTTCTGACAATAAATGTACTTAAAAGTAAAAATACATTTATTTCCATGTATAGTATGTGTGTACCCACCCTTTATTATGGATTATATACTGCTACCAATTATCATGTATGATATTATGAGCATTTTTCCAGTTATCCAGTTTTTTTTACCAATACCATCACGATGATAGAAATTATTTTAAAACTGCACTACTTCTGCTGTGATGCAACATCCAATCTGCAGAGCAATCAATAAATAACATTATGAAATGTATGTGTAGTGAGTACAATATTTGTCTCCGAAATGTAGTGAAATCAAAGTATAAAGTAGCAGAAAATGGAGCTTCTCAAGTAAAGTGCAAGTGCTTCATAACTGACTCAAGTACAGTAATTGAGTAAATATTCTCAGGGAACTTTGCGTGAAGATCTGGAAACAACTCATCGGTTCAACGGAACTGGACAGCTCACATTCTCATTATTGGTAATATTTGATTGTAGTTACCTTTAAAACAACAGAGCTCAAATAATCTATAAAACAAAAAATGTGGAAACCAGATACTGTTGGCCTACATTCCCTTGTTTTACCTTAGAAGTGTTAGTTTGACATTAGTGACAACAGCAGGGTGTAAGAGACCTGCCATTAATTTCATGCACTATTCATGATTATCAAAGACAGTATAATATAAACATAAAATGATAATAAGGTAAGGTAATCTGCATAACATTAATATTTTTAGGAAATAATACGGTAACTCTTGCAGATGAATAGAATCACTCAGTTTTGGTTAAAGGGGCTCTGTGTAACTTCTGAGTTGTGCTGGACGCTGGTTGTTAGTTTGTGTTAGCCGACTCAACCTCTGAACTAAACTAAACTCCAGCTACTGTTGCCCTCTGTGAGCAGAGTGGAGAGAGGCACTGAGATGAGACACTGGAGAGTGCGGATGAAGTCGCATCTCTCCGACTGTCATGACCGAGTCCTTCAAATAAATCCATAGTCAAGCAGCAGCTTCCACATTTCATCCTCAGCGTTGTATAGGCAACAGGGAGAGACGGGACAGGTCTTATTTTTCATGTCATATAACAATCAGCTCAAATATTGCTAATAAAAAAAGTAATTAATACATGTATATTGTTACATAGAGCTCAAACAAACGTATGTATTTGATATTTTATTTCAGAGGTGTAACATTTTCACAGTAGCATTGACAGGTATCCAAGGTATTTACGTTTCTGGGGTAGCACGCAAAGGAAGCGATGTCTGCTTTGGTGTGGTTGCACGGTGTTCTGAGTTGCGAGTGGAGACATTTTGTTGAGAGAAGTTCCCCGTGACCGACATTCACTGAGCAGGGAGTAGGGAGTACTGTTCACGCTCACTGTGGAACAGAACATACCTTAAGACAGCCTCTCCGCTCTTTGATCGCTCTAAACTCTCCCGAACATGAGCCGTCCTTCTCACGCTGTGCTGATGTGTCGCAGGTGGATTCTCTGACGGAGCGGGTGGAGGAGCTGAAACAGGACAAGAAGAGGCTGGTGGAGGAGTACGAGGCCAAACTTAGCAAGGTACAGTACTGTAGAGACAATGGAGGATATGAGGCTGTGGTGACATCTGTGCAATGGACTAAACAGATATAGTTATAAAATCAAATTAAATGATGGTGCAGTCTGACCTGCACAGAATCAGATGATTAACTTCAGCAAATGTGCATCTTTCTGTGAAAATGTTGTTTTGAATTGAGGAGAAATTAATAATTTACTTCTTCTTTGATTCTGTGCCTCAAACCTCACACATTTGAGTTAAGTCATGTACTGTCATATATAGTTGTGTATGGCAGAAGCTATTCTTTCTGGAAACCAACCAGAAAAAAACAAAAAAAAACAATGAATTAACAAGAATAATACTGTGAATGACAATAGGGTCAGTAAAACATTAATAATCAATCGTTATTTAGTTTACTTTTTGTTGATATTACAATAATGAAACAAAGTGAAACACAGTTTTGCTCAGTGTTCTTGGCTGAGTACTGGTTGAAAAGCATGAAGATTACATTTGTTGGCGCTAAAATCTTGACCTTGCTGAAAGTGCAGAGCGAAGGCAGAACGGCACAGTTTAAGTACTGCATTTAGAGGCTATTAATTTCAATAAAAGCTGTCCTCACTGACAGTGAACACTGTCAGCCAATTCATCTTGGCTTCAGCTTTTACTTGCTTTCATTATCTTTGCACTGGATTGCATTTTGATGAGAAAGCTCCTTAAACCATCCAACATGGAGCAGAAAAAACAGGGAAAAGTTGGTATATAAAGTCAGTATGTATTCATCCATTAATCTGTTTGGATGATTGACACACCAGTCTGTCTGTCTGCAGGCTCAGGCCTTTTATGAGCGTGAGCTGGAGGCCATGAAGAGAACTCAGCAGCTGACCGCTGACAACCTGTTGGCATGGAAACGCACCGAGGCCGAGCTGCGGCGGGAATTTCAGACTCAGGAGGCGGCGCTCCAGAAGACCCTCGGCAAACTGAGGACCGAGCTGGCCCGGGTGTCGGATGAAGCCCGGGAGAACCGGGAGAAGTCCTACAAGCTTCAGTCGTCACTCAACGCCTCAGAGAGCAACGTGAAGGTGAGTCTGAACCTAGAGCAGCTGATTCAAACACATCTCCATCATGATTCTGCTATAACTGGACAGTGTCAGAACACCCTGAAATTTCATCTAATAAAGTCCACGATTGGCCATTTTCTGATGTCGTTTTTACGGACAGCCCACAAAATGTGTCCTCTGTAACAGACGATGAAACAAGCGTGTAGAATAAAATGGGTTTATGGGATTAAATGAGATAAAATTGGTAACAAATTATATGGACCATCAGGTGTTCATAATTCACAGATTTAATCACAGAAAGTAGATGTTCAACAAGATGTCTGAGTCAGAGTTTATTATCTGATGTTAACCACCGTTCAGACATTTAATTACCTCCCTGTTTTATTCATTGTCGTTCAAAATCTCCACGTATGGTGAGAACAGAAAACGGTACTTTGAGTTTGTTTTGACAGCTTTTTGAGCTCAAAAAACATAAAAGTCAAACACATGGAACCAGTTATCCATCACCTTTCTCTGGGAAAATGATATGCATTATAATGACAGACAAAACACTTGTCAACAGAATTTTCTAGCCCCGACAGCATCTGTTAGTAATGTTTTCACCTTGTGAGTCTGTGTGTGTGTTTGTGTGTGTCATCATGGTGATACGAGGTCCTAGAGACACCTATTTTAACAGGAACTGACACAGAAGCAATTTTGAGTATTTTGCCAGGTGTTTATATGTCTGTGTGTGGACAGATTTTGTCATCATGAGACCCTCACAAGTGCGTAGTTCAGTTTCAAAATAGAGGTTGAGTTCAAAGATGGGTGTAGTCCGACCCATAAGTACTGAGTACTCATGTAATAACGTAGTAAATACTGAGTCGTCAAGGGTCAGAACATTAACATGTTGACGGGCATTATGACTTCTGTCTCATCACAAAACAATCTGTAGTTGTTATCTAAAAATGTTAATGAATCCAGTATTTGCAGTGCATCAATACTGGATAACTTCAAAGTTCCCTGGGGAGTATTTGACAACCAGTAGCATCATGGAGGCATATTTTTACCTGCTGTTTTTCTAGTGTCAACATGTACAAGCACACGGATAACAAGATACATATCACACCCGCCAGTTTCACTTTTTTCCCCTGACTAAGAGGTGGTGGTGATAACATGCAAAGAAACACGTGAAGAACACGTTGATATAAACAAGACATAAAATACTAAAATACTGTGAATGTTTTATGAGAAGGAGATGCGATCAGTATGTTTTACCTCACAGATACACACAGTAAGTTTTGTTTTTTATTATTTGTTTTTAAGTCGGTCTTGTGTGCCGCAGCCTGCCTGCATGTTGAATCTAAATCAGAGTTGCCCACATTTGAAACTTGGTGGTGTCTAGATCTGATTGCCATCGAGGATTTTTTTTCAGCAGCCATTTAAGTGTGGAATATTTTCCCCTCACTCCGCCTTCCGGTGCACTTTGTGAAGGGCAAACATAGAGATGCTGTGTTCGTCTCTTTTTTAAAATTTTGCTTCCTGATCCCTGCGCACACGATTATCACCACCGTTGAAAATAAAGTTGACATGTGCTCCGGGGGAATTGGTTAAGCAGGTCTATTTTGCTGTGATGGTAATGCTCGGCAGTTTGTGTGAAATTATCACTGATTGCACAGAAGAGGGGTCCTAGCCCCCACACACCCCCACCCTCTCGGTATTACTGAGAATAAGATCAAGGTCAGCAGTGGTTGGTGTGCCTGGAGTTAATAATTTCATTACTGTAGTTATCAGAGCAATTAAGTGTAACCCAGATAAAGAAACAACAAGAGAGAGACAGAGCAAAGAGCTGGAAACCAACTCTACTTGACAGCTCCTCTAGATTTAGTACAAGATTTAAGAAAAAACAGACATCAGAGAGTAGGAGCAGTTTGATCCTGCTCTTCTTCAGTCTTCATACAGTACATAGCTGGTGTGTTTGATGTATTGTTTCAGAGGTAATATCACCAGTCTACGAGCACATCCCTTAATCGTTCTGCTCCTGCTGTGAGTTCATTGTTGAGAGATAATAGATTTTTAATTAACCTTAACAAGCTCACAGCACATGTTTTAATCTTTGGTTTGATAATCACAATACACATATCTCATTATTCCTCTTGCCTGAAGTTATAGATCACTTGGTTTTCCCGCTGCATCCTGCTCAAGCACGGAGACATTTTTAGACTCTCTTCGCTAAATTTCTTTCTCGGAGTGGAAAATTAAAACGTTGCACCAAATCAAAATGTTCCCCCATCTCAGGAAGACATAATTACTGCACCACGGGTAGAAATAGTAGTAGCATCAAATGGAACGCTTGTGCTCGGTGTCAGGATGCTTTCTTGCTTCAGTGTTCTCCGTCGTTCCTCCTTCAGCTGGTGATTTAGGAGGCAAATCACCGCAGAAATGCAAGCAAATGATGGCTCGCAGTAACCGAGGCAGACGTAATTAATGGCCGACTCTTCACAAGCGCCCGTCGGAATGTGCACGCCAAAAATTACAAATCATCCCCCAAGTGAAATACTCCACTGAAGCCATGTTAAATTGCCGCTGTCACTAAATACTTCACTCTCAGGTATCTGGACTGGTTGTTGGAAGCTTTTAGTGAGATAAAACAATAAATCATTGAGTTTCTGAAGCCTTTTTATATTTAAATGGCAGTGCAGGATTCAGCCAGGTCCAATAAGGATGATTGACAGAACTGAGGCTCAGTGTGCGTGAGCATCTGTGTGTTGCTTGTTTAGTGTTTAAATATGTGTAGAGGTGAATCCGAGATGATGACTAAATGTCTGCAACAATTTGATTCTTCTTTTAGTGGGAAGTTCTTCAGTGGGAACAAATGGTCTTATGGTAACGCCAGACTTATTGAAGACGTGAGGATTGAACATATATACCAACTTTTCCTAAAATCTTGTCCTTTAAAACCCAAATTGATTCTAACGTAGCATACTAGATGGACGTTTCCTGAGCAGGACCATATTAAGCCCAACCTGCCTCCAGGTCCAGACCCAACGTTTCCTGATTTTGGCATGTCATAATAAATGCTCAAAAGGGGACTATCATTGTAAAGAATCTGTAGGAAATGTAATTTCAACTTGCGGTTTTGAAACATTATTAACTTCAGACAAGCCTGTCATCAGTAAAGGCTCATTAATGCTAGATTTGACTCTATGTTCATTTTGTCCGTATTTCTGAAATCTTACTCTTACAACGAGAGCAAAGAAGTTGGACCCAAATGCATCAGACAGCAGGCAGAAACATCAGTGGATGAAGTTTATTAGGGACCAAAGGCAGGATCATGGAAACTCAACAGACAACAATTTCTTGGGTTGCTCGTGCTACCCCTGAAGTATTTTGGGGTGTGGCTGGATGCATTGTCCCGCTCGGGCTCCCCTGCTGTCAGATAATGCCGCAGCCGTGAGGGGGTGCACTTGAACCAGCAGTGCCTAGATGGATTATGTGTCAAAAGACATCTATATAAATGCCAGGACACAAGGTTTGCTAGCCGAACATTGCAATGTAGAGAGATGATCAGTGATATTCAGTCTACCTGTCAGTGGTTTGGATGTTTTGGCTGATTGGATTGCATCTTTCCATGCGTTGAAGCTCAAACATACATTCAAAATACATTTGACTAGAGGCCGCTTTAAGATCTGAGGCTCAAACTGGCCGTCACATAGACAGACAAACAAGAACACACTGCACTTGTGAGGAACCTTCACTGACATAATAACCTTCACCATCAAACTTTAGCTTTAACCCTAAAATCAATAAAAACAAGTCTTAATTCTCAAACTGCCCTTTGAAGAGGAGAGTAACCGACAAAATGTCCTCTTGCATGAAAAATATGTCACCCTCGAGGCTTGAAAAACCTGAGTTGGTCCTGACAAAGATATAAAAGATGGATGAAGCACACACACACACACACACACACACACACACACACACACACACACACACACACTCGCTCTCCCTTTACAGATCGCTCATTTAACCTCGCGGTCACATAGAACAGCTACCTGCCACGGGCTCATCAGGGAAATCAGCACACACACCCAACAATCTAACACACACAAACACACACACGCACACACACACACACACACACACACACACACATCACATCACATCTAATTTGTGTGTGACTCCTCTGTGGTTATTATCAGACTGAGGTTTCTTTGTCTTAGCCGTAGCGGCAGTAATTAAGTTTGAGGCAGCCTGCTTGATGGGATTGAAAGATGTGAAATTGCCTCTCATGAGTTCTTACCGAGTGCTAAATCACACAGCTACTGTACTGCGTGACCGTGTCTGTGTGTGTGTGTTTGTGTGTGCACGTCAAATCCCTCCCTGAAGTCTACTTCTCATTAATTGAGCAGCAGTCAGGATTTACACTCCTGATCTTCAGTATTAGTAATATGCCACCAATATGCTTTGTTCTGTAAGTTTGACAAACTAGCTGGGGTGACCCGAGATACACAACGAAAAACGTACGCAACTACAACAAAATTCTAACATTAACAAAAGCCAGTTGTTTTTTTTGGTTTTTTTGGGGGGGGGGGGGGGGGGGGGGTTTAACTCAGGTTAAATGTATCATTCAGGAGCAGCAGGATGTTTCCTTCATCCCATTGGCTCTATATTTTTATGATATTTATTTTGTCTGAAGCTCACAACAGTTTTCTGCTCCGGACCAAGAACTGCATTTTTATTCTACCTCCATCCATCATCCTGTCAAAGTCTCAAAGATGCTTCGAATATGGATGTACTGATCCATATAATGCTTGTTTTTATTTGTCGTAAGAATGATCGATCAAAATGCATTTACCGTATTAGATGTCTGACGGTCAGATGGGAAATCTCATGACAGAATACGAATCTATGAACTTGCAGCAGCTGCATAACAGATAACAGGTACATCGACCAAGTGTGATAAACACTGACTTAATTCCCATCAAACCACATCACTAACTTTTCTTAATTCATAGAGGTCACAGGTAAAACCAAGAATATGAATACTAAAACTGACAGCTATATATCAGTTAGCTGATAATCGTCTACGACATATCTGTCATATCAGTGTATTTGCTGGTTGATATGCTCCAATATGAATCCTTATTTTTGTGAGATCTTAAGTCAGAAAAGGATGCTTGGGGTTATTTGTAATTGCTTAATTCCCAGGGAAGTTTGCTGTTTTAGTGCAGTTATATATGTTAAACTGTAAAATATCCTTCCTGCATTACATATCTTTGTTGTTTGTGTGCCTATCAGCCGATAAATCGTTATCGGAATTTTTTCACTCCCTATAGCGGTATAGGCACCGGCCTGAAGAATCAACATCCCCTCTAGCACTAATGAATACAGCAGCTTGCAAAAAGCGTCATAACCACAAAATAACACGTGCAACTATTGAGTAAATCTCTTTTCCCACTTTGAAGTTAGCAGACTTAGATGTTTACTGAGGACTAAGGTTTCAATTTTGATAATCTAAATCAAAAACAGAACTGTCAGCTGCACTTCCAGACACACACCCCGTGTGCATGAAGAAGACCAACTTACTGGGAAACTCCGACAGCGTTGAAGATGTTTATTTCTTTTTCAGAGATCCTTTATTGATTTTTCTGTACAGAAAATAATTTGATTTAGACACATGAACATAAGTCCAATATTCACATTCCCCTTTGTTCAGTTTTAAACCGCCTCTTGAGAAAAATATCTGGCTCTGTTCACCAGCTAATCAGTAATTGTGTTTGCTCTTTTATTTGGTGCTGACCAGGTAATGTTTTCAGAGCTTTTTCTCAGAAAATCGATCGCCAGCTGAAACCCAAAATAATGCTGTGAGAGAACAGAACAGAGCCGGACAGCTCAACACCGAGCCAAAACTCACAAAATAGCTCCCAAAAAGCCGAGGGCTTGATTTGTTCCCTTCCAGGTAATGTTTCTCATGGAAGTCAGGTATGGCTGCTAACAGAGTTTTCTGTGTTGATTTGATTCCACTCCAGGACTTAACCAAGCAGCTGGAGGAGGTGACCCAGAACTCAGAGATTGTGGAGATCCGTCAGAAGGAAGCTGAGTGTGAACTCGAGGCGGCCAGAGACCGAGTTCAGCAGCAAGCAACTGAAATACTGCTCAAAGCCAGTAAGACCTCTTCTCTTCTCTTCTCTTCTCTTCTCTTCTCTCGTCTTCTCTCCTGTCCTCTCCTCTCCTCTCCTCTCCTCAACACACAAACCCATCAAGGATATCCATGTACAGATTCTCTCATCATGTCTGCAGCATAATGACCTCTAACACTTTAACACTTTAATGGCCTTACCCTGTACAGTATATCCCTGCTAATGTTATTCCCAGTCCCTCAGAGGCAGAGGGAACCCTTCTCACATCAGTTATGCCTGGTTTCAGGTGTGCGTTCGTGAGCACTCCTGTCTGGTAAACCGTCACACGTTGGGATCTGATGTCATCTCTTGTGATGTCTCTCAGTCAATACTTTATAAGCTTTGTGAAGCAGCATCACATGAACATGACTATGAAACGTGTGAGAAATGGCAGCAAGTCTGTGCTGAATTACGCTCGGCCCATTAGCTCCTACGAGCTCCTCGCATCCGATGAGAATGTTTTATCAGTTTCCACTGGAGCTGCTCACATGCGAGGGAAACAAATAAGATCCAGCTATGACAGTCACATTCAGCTCCTCATTTATTTAAACTATAAGGCTGTTTTCGGTTGCTGTGCTCCGTCGGTTGTTTGGAAGTGTTGGTGGTAAACAAACCAAACTGCTCATTCAGATTATACAGTATAAACACCTCTATTTGGAGGTAAAACTGAAAGTGAGTTCACCCCTAACTTCGGTAATTATCCTGCATTGCTCAGACAGTGGTGGATCTTGGCTAACAATTTACTCAATGATTGTTTTCTCTTGCAAATAAATTGGTCCAACCTGGGCACTCCAACCCATCAGACATCCTCAGTTTTTAACTTGATGAGCACAATAATTGATAAGAAACTATGGCCAAAACCCACGTTGTAATTAACCGTACTTATACTTTAACAGCAGCAAATTTTAGCCTGGTTCCAGACCTCAGAGTGAACACCCACATCTCAGATTTGTTCAGTGAAGTAGATTTAAAAGACCATTAAAGGTTCACTATGTAGTTTTGGGGGAGACTGACTAAATAAACTGAACGAACAAACTGACCTTAAAGGACGACACTATTTCATACTGTTTTATTTTGTTTATATTAGGCAGACCCGGCCACCTTTCTAGCTTCAAGCAATGTTTAGGTACCTTACTTCCCTCGGAGAACATTGAACGTTTATTCAGTTATGCAAAAAGATCAATGTTTTCTAAGTTTGTATCATTACCTCATAAATATTGTAAATATTAAAATTCTGTGTCTGAATTTCTTCTGCAAACTTTTGTTTCCTCCTGCGAAGAGTTTAATCAGTCAGAGTGCACAGTGAGCTACAGTTAGATACTACATTCATGTAAAACAGTAATACAGTAATACACAAAAATAACAACTCCTACATTGACCCTAATCCTGTAAAAGGTTAGGCTTCTCATAGCAACCATTACTACAGCTTCCATGTTTCCTGGAAATAAACAATGTTAGGTGAGATATGTAATTACAATAGAAATTGAACAACAACAAGGCCACCGAAGGGAGAAATCTAGTTTGGCTAACTCCAGCCACTTAGAAAAGTACTTTCAACTACTAATACTAATAATACTAATAACTAATAATTGGTCGCCTGTCCAATTCATAATAAAAAGGAAAGCAAATCACAAGAGCAACTTTTAATTGCTGCTGACTACTGTAGCTGCCGTTAATTAGCCATGCAGCTAGCATTCAGTTAGCACGGCAGTTTTTGACCACTAACATGTTAACTTCAGTAGATATCTCTGCAGCACAATACATACAGCAGACACCACAATGTCAGAACTGTAATTTCTTCATTCTGTCGACCATTTTTGATTATATATTTCTTTACCTGGATTTTTTTTGTACTTTTGAATAAAATGTTAGAAAAATTCTTTCTTTGCTTTCATGGTCTAATAAGGTTTGTAGTTTCAGTTGTTAACTCCTCCTCCTCCTACTTGAGTCCCGATGCAAATCTGAATGTACTTAATACTTACTCTATTTCGCTCCAGCAAAATGTAGTTAAACTACTCATTTCATTATTTGTCGTTCACTACTCCCCAATGCTGGAAATGACATGCTCAGAATGGATACAAAATTTAGTTAGATGACAGAATTGATTGAAAATGCAGGACGAAGTTGCTGACACCAGTTTACTTTTGTTCGTTGCATCGACAAGAGGCCTCCAAGAATGACAAATGCAGATGACATCACTCTCTGCTATTTGCACTCCTCTCACGTCTGTCTGCCCTGCTGTCCCCCGTCATAGGTCAGATAAGCAGCCTGCAGGCCACCCAGATGACCCAGGAAGCAGCCATCAGGGACCTGGACAACGAGCGAAACCGACTGAAGGACAAAGTGCTAAGGATGGAGGAAGAGAGGGAGGCTCTGCAGAGCCAGTGTCAGGCTCTGGACGAAAGACAGAAACAACAGCTTCAGTCCCTGGAGAAGGTGTGTGTTCATGCATGTGTGTGTGTGTGCGTGAGTGTGTGTGTGTGTGTGTGTGTGTGTGTGTGCCGGTGGTATGATTTGTATTCACTTCAGACCAGAATGACACTGTTATGAATAACCGATAGGCTGTTCAGAATTTTCATCCTTCATATACAGTCAGTAATAAATTCTGTGCTCATATGTTGAGGAACAGGACCTTGCATATAAAAAACTTCCATTTAAACCACCAAGAAAACTCAAAGCCAAAAACATTTAAGAATTTAGAACATTGGTCCTCCTGCTCACAATGAATGGCCATTCCTCCATGCCTTTTAGTCTAAGCTCCATTTACCTTGAACATCAAAATCTCATAGTCAGACAAACTTAATGAAGGCTTCAAGTACTTGTTTTAAGGGTCTGAGGGCATTTTAATTGTTTAAAAAGTGAGTGCCTGAGAGTGTACATGAGATATATCACTATACAGGGTACACAATTAGCACCAGCCACCGTCACAATTTACAAGAAAAGGACCCAAAAGCAAGACATACCAGGGCGTGAGATGAAAACGAGCTTTAATGAGCTGACGTCCCAAAAGATTCAACATGAGGAACATATCAGGAACACAGAGGACACACAGGGACACGGGGACAGGCACAGGAGCACAGGAGACGTGTGGAATAAAACAGACAATCCAACAAAGAGTGAGGGAACAAAAGAGGCTTAAATACAAACTAAACTAACGAGGGGACAGGGTGCAGGTGGAGAGACACTGGGAACAGGGCTGTGTTAACAAGACTCATGTGAGACAGGCGTGGGTGAGGAATTAGCCTGGGAAGGAGCACAGGAACACAGGAGAGAAACAGAAGACTGGGAACACAGGTGAGCAGGAGGTAGAAAGTGACAACAAGACACAAGTGGATTTCAAAAACCAAAATCATGACAGCCAATAGCTGGTAAAATATGCAAGTGGCAGCTCAACAGCTAAAAAATGGTTACAACTGTAATCTGCTGAGTGGCTAATAGAATGTGAACAATCAACAGCCATACGACCAGTGGACAAAAGAGTTAGTTTTACATCCCGTCTCTGTCCAAAGAGCACCTCTGACATATTCAATCTGAATCCAGGAAGTTTGTCTCCCTTGAGCTCCACTCCTTCCATGTCATCAGCCGAATGTCCTCAGTAATCCCCAAAATCCAGCCATTTGGAGAGAAAATCCCAAAAGTGAAAGCCAGTTTGTTTGGGGGGCTATGAAGCAATTCTAATATGTATTTGCCCCAAAGTGAGAGGAGAACTGTTTCCTTCAATTTTATTTTTTTATTTCTTTAGTTTTGTAACACTGACATTTCCTATGACTTTATAGAGGCAGTAATCCCCCCGTGTACTCTTGGGAGGTTTATGTTGTCCCGAGGGCCAGTCTTTGTAAATGTTAAAGTACTATTTGACTTGAATTATTGATATATTTTCAGGAATTTCTTGATAGAGAACACAACATGCACATAGCTGTACAGAATGCACAAAGACTCCCGCTGTCTTTCCGTACTTTTCTGAATCTCCGTCAGCGATTCCGTTGCAGAATAGTTTCCACAGTTAAGGAAGAAAATGGATCGTATGCATGCAGCAAAGTTTTAAAAACCCTATGAGCAACCTTTAATCACCAAACTGTTGAAAGGGTCAAACCTGTCGATCACTGCATTCTGCGAAAAATAAAGCTAGCTGCTCCTCTCTTTAAAAACCAAGAAGCTTAAAGGTCAGATGATTTAAGGAACCATGTAGTCAGCAGACCAACCGCAGCCGACGGTAAATGTCAAGTGTAGCTGCTTCATGTGTGTTTTCCCATCCTTTTATCATTGACATTTGTGCAGTGTAATCCTCTGGGAGCTGGGAGAGTTCTCCCACTGAGCGAGGCTGCTGTGAATATGAATGTCCTCTTCGGGATAATGGAGGATCGAGCACCACATAAACTCAGCAGCACCTTCCCCTCTGCGCTCAGCTGATTTGTGCTTGAAATGGATTGATCGCAGTAATCTGTGATCGTTAACGAACGTGCTGTGGTTGGTTTTGTAACCAGTAATCGTTCCATTTAAAAAAACAAATCTGGTGATATTCGTAGCAGGATGGGGTTTTCCAGGCGCTTTGCATTAATGATTTTCGGATCAATTGCGTTTTAAATAAGCAACATTTGGAAACCGGGAGAGAGAAAACACTCCAGATGATGTTAGTTGCCTGGCTTAATTAAAAAAAAAAAGTTGTCGAAAAGTCATTACATTAATGGGAGACTCGGCTTTCTTTTCTCTTCTCCCTTATTACCATTATATTTTCCTCATTAATGTTTTGTTTTGTTTAGAGCCTTTTATTCCCTCTTGTCTTCTCTCAGCAAGAGAAGCAAGAGCAACACAGAGTTACCTAAGATGGCTGCCAATCTCTGAACTGTTAACTGTCACCTCATCTGACCAGTTGGGAGATTTATGCCCGTCATGTGGCCTGCAACTGCCAAGGAGCGATTTCATAGACAGATAGAGATCCATTCTTTGCTCCATGCACTACTAATTTTCAAAATTAACCACATAGTTAGTGTAAGTAAGGAAATGAATAACTTCAATGAGTTTAATACTCTTGTTACTCTCAGGCAAGGGCATTATCAGGTCACCAAATGGCATTTGCTATTGATATTAAACTAGACAAACATGTGTTACGTGTGCATTTACAGTGACATGGTGATTATTTGAACTTGGACCATGTGAGACCATATGATGTGAACATATTGTATTTACGAGCTAACAGGAGCAGTTACCGGTCATCTGCAGGGTTTTTTTTTTTTGTTTTGTTTTAAAGAATTTAGGTGAGAAAAATCAATAATTCAGTGTGTTCAACTCTCATAGACCAATGACAGAAGCACTTGTATAGCTTCTGACCGATCTTTGAAAAAAAGCGCCAAGAGCATGCCTGTTCTCCAAACGGTTCAACAACAGCTTCTAATTAAATTTGGGCTGGGCTGGGCTGGACTGGGCGATTTAGGATAATTTCACATATATTTCCAGGATTGATAAGAGAAATAGTGCAAAAGTTATTACATGAAAGTGAGGCCTGGTTTTCTCTTCTCTCTGGTTACCACCATCTTTCCCTCATTTATGTTATTTTTTTCTTTCCCTCTTGCCCTCCTTTCTCAGCAAAAGGAGAAATTAACCTCCGGGGATGTTTTCATGCCCCGTCGTTCATGTCACAGCGCAGAGATGTTTTTTCCCCCTCGGGTTTGTTTGTCCATACGATAACACAGCAGTCTCGCTCAGTTTGACCCGTTTGATGGACGTTTCTTGGTACATTTCCAAAACAGCCCTTGGTTTGGAGCAATTAGCGCACACTAATATGATTGCATCCCTGGTGGGAAATTCAAGTTTTTTTCATGCTGTTGCCAATGTCTGATATATCTCATATCTGGCAGATACCGGCTAATTTTAAAATGACTGTTAAAGGGTAAAGAGATTATATATTTTACATGTTTTACAACATTGTGTTGGCAATGATGGAACCCTGCATCTTTATAAATCAAGCAGCTGTAGGTGTTGATGTCTCAGTGATTGGATTGTTAATGTTCCATTTCGGGATGCAGCTGTAAAGATTTGCAGCATCTGTTTGAGTTTAGAAATTGAGAAAGGAAGGGTTTAACGTACAGGACTCAGCAGACCGTGCCAGAGATTTACTCCGATATTAGTGATACGAGTATATTTTAATGGATAGCTATCGGCTGATCAAAATCTCGATCCTATTATTTAATGTGTTTTGTCCACCTCTGGCGGGCTCTGCAGTGCAGCTTTTCTCTTCATATGAGAATGAAAATCAGCCTGTGTGAAAGCGGAAAATTGTTTGGTTGCACAGGTGATTAACTTCCAGGTTGACAAAATTGGATAAGCTGAGATCTTTAAGAGCTTCAAGTTTTTAGCCGCCGCTGATTGTAACTTTCACAGGTTGAGATAATGCCAGTGCAGGTTCAGACTAACTAGAAAACTCGATGAAATAAAACATGGCCGATGCTTGGTTGAAATGTTCTCCATTAGCTGGTTTACTCAGCCAAGGATTGTTTTTGTTGCCAAGTAAGAGGTATAACACTGTGCCACAGGCGTCACTTTATTTTAGTTATACTTTCTTTCATATTACATAACTGATAATATTAATAATACTAATATAATCAATAATTAAAGATATACTTTGGGATTGTAGGTTGAGTTAGTCGCCTCCCAGAGCTTCAGCATTTGACAGGTTGGAAATGAAACTCAAAAATCAACTTTCTTGCAAATTGGATCTTTAAAGTTGATCAACTTTATAGTGTGAACCAGGGCCTTCAATATTTTGATCAAGTGATCAAAAATAAAGAGTGCCAAATGTAGAAGGCTACCCATGTTGATTGAATATGTGTTTGACATACTACAATAACATTTGAGTAAATATACTGTATGTATTGAGTTAGAAAGGACTCAAAACTTTGAACATCTACTGCATTGAGTCCATGTATTTAATATCTGTGTTCTTCTACTAGTGCAGCATTAAACAGACTAGTCTTTACTTACACAAGGCAAAGTTGCATTTTTAGGCACAACATACAGTGTCAGCAGGATACCAGAAATGTTAACAGAGTAATTGTGAAGCAAAAAATAAAACATTTACTGAAATCTAACTGATTTGAATCTCATCTCATTAGAAGTCAGATAATCTTGGTATATGATTTAACAGGAAAGGTTCCACACAGAGAACATTTACTTTTCTGTGCCTAATTCCAGCCCAAGTAATGGATATTGCTGCTCCCTTGTGGCTTTTCTTGCAAGTTTGGCTCATTAAAATGTTGTCAAACCCTTGCAATGAAGAAACAGCTGGTCCCCTGATTAAAACCCAAAGCAAATGTGCTACTGATAATTTTTTTTCCCATTTCCCGGGAAAATCACTGTTCTGACCCTCAGCATTGATTCATACTGTACCAGACTTCCAATGACAAACCCAGTGCACTGTTGCTCGGTACAGAGGGCGTCTGTTCCTGCCCGTCTGCCTGTTACACAATATACAGCGCTCAGTAAAAAGTTAAATCTGCAGGACTGCTCCGTCTCCTCTGTGCCCTCTAAGCCACATCTTTTGGCTGTTATCCATTAACATATTTTACCACTTTCCTCTTTTATCCCTTCAGTTTAATATCTACGAGACAGCTGTCTTCTAATTCAACTGCCACTTCTCACACTGATCCACAAACCAATCATGGATAAATCACTAATCATACAACTATGAGAGTTCGGCAGACCTGTCAAGCTTTGATATGTCAGAGTGGAATCGACTGTTGCAGGAATGAGTCCTAAATTCCAGAAATAGGGATGCATTGTTGCACTTCCAGTTCCCTTTTCTCAAAGTCAGTGTTTTTTATGACCGGGTTTGCGGTAAGATGTCTGATGCCCACATGTGAATTATCAAGGTTTAAGTGTTTAAAAGAAGGAGGTTGCTAACAATTGGCTAAATGAGCTAAGGTTTGTACTGCAAGTTAAACGTCATCACAGCAAACACAGAGACTCATTTACACACTCGTCTTTACAGGCGGACTTTAGCTTAACGATAACGTTAGCATTTTCAAAAATTATGAATTATGGAAGTGGTGTTCATCTGAGAAGCTTTCCTTGCTGAACAAAATGTTTAAGTGTCATTGATTTGTGTTTCCCACAGAGCTTACTTTCTGCAATAGTCAAAAAATCTATTGTCGAGGGAACCAGGGCGGTGCTAACTCCTGGGTTAGCCTACAGAAGTACTTCATCCCTCTTCTCATCATTCGCTTTTTTGGTAACAGAAGCTGCCGACATTAGCATTGCATGGCTAACTCGCTTTCCACCGTCAGTGACATTGCTTTCATTCCAAGAGTTAACGTGTTGCCAGCTAATTACATTATTTTGTTGAATCATATATTACTTTCTAAAAAGCGTCATCCAACACCAACACATTCACTTTGTGGACGTCGAGATGCTAGGCCTAGCTGTCCAGAAAGATACCGCTTCAACAACTGCTGCCAGAAAAGCTACCTGAGATAGCGTTACATTTGCCAAACACATTTGATAGTCGTCATCATATCTTATAAAAGTGAAAGAAAATGTTTGAAATAGGCTCCAAACAGCAAAACGAAAGTCTAACCTTAGTGTTGTAGGCGTGTTGTGGACGTGTGATGTTGATTCTTTGGAGAAGTGCCGCCGTTATCAGCTTGACAGGCGTTGCAAGACTTATTCCAGGGCTGCGGTTCAGCAAAAGGTCAGCTTTCAGCCTCTGTCACTACTGATGATGAGGATAACATCTGACAAACAGCAGCATGTCTCCATCTAGAATCACACTGATGCTAGGGTTATGATGCAGACCGATCATAGGCTTTTATAGATTCATAATCATTAACCTCATTATTGATAAGCCCACATGGAGTCTGCTGCAATACCTTCTGTTTTCAGCTTGTTGGGTTTTGGTGCTCTCTGAATAACAACTAAGACTGAGAAGAGGTGAGAAAGATGAAAATAGAGAGAGAGCTGCTCAGGAAATTTCAGAAACAGAATGCAAGATTGATTCCTTGGCCGTCACTTAGTAAACACTGGCAATATGGCTGACTGAGACAGCATATGGTGTGAATGTTAGCCCGAGCTCTGTGTGTGTTTGTATCGTCTATCACCACACTCACCTTTGTGCATTTTTTAAAATGTGTGTGCTTGCACATCATTCTGTTTTTCCCATCAGACCCTGCGTGAGGAGAAGGCGTCCCACGAGAAGGATATGAGCAACATGCGAGCTCGATCCGAAGAGGAGGCCAGCCAGATGAAGGAGAGCCAGGCCCGAGCTCTGGAGGAAGTCGCCAAGAAGCACAGACTGACCCTGGAGAACGCTCTCACCAACGCCGAGCTCGACAAGAACCGCCTGCTGGCTGTGAGTACACACACACGGACTACACACACTCATCGCTTCATGGACTCCAAGGTTAGACCAATTGAAAAGGCTGACGTTGGCCCTTCGTGGCTAATCCCATCATAAAAGTCAGTGTCCATTGCGCTAATGTAATGAAAAGCTCCTTCTGACCACCGCTGTACACACATGCAATCACAAAGAAATGTTCCTACTTTGATGAAAACAAAAGAGTCCGTGGTAGAGTATAGACAGCGATATGTCCGACAGAGGGTGCATCAGATGGTGAGTTTGCTGGGAAAAATTATGAAAATCCATGAGATGACTTTTCAGATTGCTGCATGTTGTGTAATCAGTGCTTAATGCTCAAAGCTGGAGGAAAATGAACAGCTGTACATTTTAATTGATCCTGCATCATCAACGCAGGGCTCATCTCAAACAGTAAACACTGTGTCCTTGAGAAGCTCGTCTTCCCCAGTTCAGTGTCACTCTTTTTATGGAGACCAGAGGTAGCACAGTACAATATTTGGTATTGCCTCTGGTAGTACATTCAGTACAATAATACTTAATCCATGACTGTCTGCAGGTGAATTTTATAATCACATAACTTGCTGAGCTAAATACAAATCTACCTGATATGTTTTAAATTGGTCAAAGTGTGTGGCTACAGTGCAAGATTTATTGACAACATTCGAATGAATGTTGAATCAACTTTTTGAGATTTATCTGTTGTTTTTTGATATGTAAATCAACTTTGTGTACCTATAAAAAATGATACATAAAACATAAAACATCCAGTGGATCTTTTATTAAACACAATTGGTATTGTGCTTTTACTAATATATTTGAGTTTGTACTGCTCCACATTTATCTAATTGTTGCAGTCACTTGTTACTTTACAGCTAAAAAGAAATGCATCACATTGTGATCAGTTTTCAAAACATTGGTATAGATTCAAGTCATCAAAAGTATGTAAGTAGTTACTGTCCACTTCAACTTGACCAGATGCAACTTTTTAAACATCTCTGCTTGTACTCTCTTGTGCATTTTACTGGTAATATGTACACATTTTTTTGTTTAGTCTTATTCTCTAAAACACAGTATCTTAGGAAAGCCCTGAGGGAATTTCTCTGAATTTGGCACAAATGTTTCCTTTGACTAAATGTTGAACTGACTAGAATTTGGTGGTCAAAGGTCACTGTTACCTCACAAAACATGTTCACAAATTTCACACAAACATCTAAAGGTCACCGTTAAGCAACATCATAATGTTCTGCCAAAACACTTTTCTATTGCATAAGTAAAGGACAACCTTAACATTTTGGTAGTGTTACCATTTTTGTTAATGACATAAACCTTGACATATTAGAGCATCTTGTATTGAGCAATTAGTTACCTATTTAGAAATCAGACGAACGAAGAGCCACATTTGCTTTCACTTAGATCTGGCAACAGTGAGACCAGTGTTCACTCTACTTCTAGTTCTGTTTTCTGTCTCTAGAAACACTTCTTCCACATTACTTATAGTCATTTAAGCTTTTTTCGATGTAAAAAATATTGAGTCAAGAATCTCTTTTTCATTATTGGATGGATATAAGTAGTAACACTTTGATTCACTTATTTACAGCTTTACTATTTCCTCTACAGCTTCTGCTCAGAAGCCAACACTCACCCACTGCAACTCTTTGAGATGTTAAGAAAAGCTGATATTATTAACTAACATAAAATTTCACGAAATTCAGGAATGACTCAGTCAAAATACAAGCTGCCAGCTCTCTCAGTCGGTCTGCGTTCTGGATTTACTTCCTGCCAAATAATTTGGACCTGTCGCGCCACTTCAGTCTGTCGATGTTGTTAAGTATTTGCTAATGAATGAGGGGTGATTTTGAATGACAGACAGCCCGTGGTTCGTGCATATGTTAGTCCGATCGACACTGCACCACAGATCGCAGCTGCAGTGGAAGTATACCGACGCATATGTACGCTAAACACAGGATATGAAGGAAACTTCTGCTCTTCTGTCTGCTGGTGCTTCTCATGAAGTTGTTTGGAGAGGAGGCAGCAGTACTCATTTACTTTCCCTCAGACACTTTGTGAGCTTATTGAGGGATTTCAACAGTTACAAGCCTGCCTCTCTAACCTCTCTGTCGCCCTATTCCACATTGTTCACCGACTGAGCCATCTGTTACAGTATAAGAGCTGGAAAAAAGCTATCAGCTCTCTTTGCCTTGAGAATTGTTGATTTGTCTCGCGAAGGTCTAAATATTGTTCCATAAGGTTTTCAGTCTTGATCGGAAGTATGTACTCAGTTTTGAGCTGGGCATTCAAATTAAATTGGCATTGAAATACAAGTGATAAAGACCTGAACAGCAATCTAAGCATCCTTTCTCTCCTGTCTTTTAAAGCAGCCTTCCTGCCGATGTTTTCAGTCGGTAGCCTTGACTGAAAGAGGAAGCTTGTTATGAGTTTGAGCGGATATTTCAGCTAAAGGAATCTTTATTTAGGATCTAACAATACATAGTGAGAGTTTGGTACAAAAGGGAAACCGACACAATAAATCACAGCAAATCTTTTTACTTGGGGTGCTGGTTCGAATCCCCTGCTCCCCTGGGGTGGGACTGAGCTACATGCCGAAGTATCCTTGATGTGCAGTTGGCACCCTGTAGGGCAGCCACTGCCATCAGTAAGGGTCCTGCAATGAGCTGGCAACTCATTCAGGGTGTACCCTGGCCTTCGCCCATAAGTCGAACTAGATTTGGCCCCAGTAAGCCCCGCAACCTCCCACGGGGGGATAAAAAGCAGCAACATCCCGCAACCCTGACGGAAAAGCGGAAAAGAAAACAAACAAACTCTTTTCATTTAATTTCAAGAGACAGTTTAAGTGACAGTTTGTTCCGCTTAATAGTTTATACAGCCTGAAGAGACTGTTAAACAGTAAACAGTGAACATGTACTCTCACATATAGGTCATATTCAAATACGGGGCTATTCAAAATGTAATGTAAATGTGATGTAAATGCTAATTGCCTCAGTAAAGTTTCTGGCCCCTGTCTGCTTTCACAGCAGGGATAAGTCAGTGGATTCACAAGAATAAATGTTGGCAGAGTATGTTCCTGCAAAAATCAGAATTAAGTTGAATAACTTTACATAACCTTGTCTCTTTGGGTTCAGTTTTCTATTTTTTCTCTTGTCACAACACTGTGCTAATGGTCTGTTTAGGTGTAGGTATATAACCACGTGGTAAGGGTTAAAAAAATATCAATTTGCTATGGCAGTGGCCGGGTATGCAGATGCAGCATCCATTAGCTCATCCCTTTTTTATGGTTATTCTTTCAATTTTATTGCTACATGTTGTATGCTGTAGTGCCTATGGCAGAAATGCATTCATCAGCATTGAGAAAGTGCGGGTTGTCATCATCGTGCTGCTGTTTTCAATCAGCCTGATGCAAATGAAAAAAATGCCTCTATGTTATTATATTTTCCATGTTTCTGTAGCATGAAAGAGTTTAAAGACTTCCATTTTGTTGTGCACGCCCGTGTTGTATAATGAAAAATAAATGATGTCGGACCTTGGACCTTATGACTGTGGTGGTTCGAGAAGAATACATAAACCGTTACACCACTAGTTCTTATAACAGCGGAGGGAAAACTGGGCCAATCCAACAATGAAAATCCTTTTCACTGCTCTCATTACGGAGAGGGGTCACACAGTTTATTTACCGTAGAGAATAGCTAATGTCAATTTCTCATGCTGTAAACATAGAGGTGAGGGGAGCGAGGCAGGGCTTCGTTTCGGGCTTTGTTCGAAGTAGGAACTCTTTAAGTTTAATTCCAGGGACGATCGATTGAAGACAGAACTTAGAAAGTTACGATGTCACCACCCTGAGAAAGATGGCTTCCACTTTGTTTGGTGCAGAAACGGTTCACATTTTTCAGCAGGTGCTTGGATTTAATGGCCACACTGACAGGATCTATTACACTTAAAACGACCCTCAGGGTTACGGCAACTTTTATAGAGGACATCATATGGTGGCGAGATGAGCTCAAGTTATTGTGTGGTTTATTTGCCTTCCAGCCGTATCGGCCCATCTTGCATTTCCTGTTCGATATCTGAATGTGCTTATTAAATCTGAAGCAGCAGGGCTTTAAGTTAATCTTTTTTTTTTACCTTTACCGCACAAAGAGCAATATTATCTGAAACACACAAGCTGCTGCCGCCACAAATACTGATCAGCTGCTCACTGCGGGACGGAAATGAGTCGACGAAGCTGGTAGCAGTTGGAGTCTTGATGGCTTTAGCAGCACAGTAGGTGACAGAAAAACAGGATAGAGACGAAAAACAAAAGATCGGGAGGGTTTGTTTTTATTTTCATGATTGCAATGGCGCTGATATAATTCAAATGGGAGCACAAGTAGCACCAATTTGAAAGGTGTGACTCAAAAGCAGTCCTTCGACACACTGAATAAAGGTGTGGGATTTATACTCTGTCTGCATAGGGTTATATAACAAAGCACACATTAGTATTTTAGTCTAAAATGAATACAACATCACACGTAGGCATGACAAGTAACAGGAGCTGAAATAGCTTGAAAAAAGCTGCAGTTTTTGTTAGGGTTTCTACAAACAAACGCACATCAAACGTCGTTGTAACAGTGACTAAGACGCTGGCAAACTCAAAGGAGGAAATACAGCCTACTGACGTGGGAGCACATTTATATTTATCACTGATAAATGTCAACTAGGACACCTCCGAGCTCACATAACCTGCAACCGGGTGAAATGTGAGCAACCTGGATGGCTATGTTATAAAAGAGATCCATTAAAAGACAAAGTGAATGAACTCTCGATGAAAACAAAGTTTGGAGAGGTGCCTGCTGATGGGAGCCACATGTTGAACGCTCCACGCCGCCTGCCTGATGAGTCACACCGGCGATAAGAGCGTCTTGATGCTCTGATGTGCTATTTTTGGCCGACGATAAAACTGCTTCTCCTTCTGTTCACACTTGAATTTCAATGTGTCAATGTGTCAATATAATTAGATGAACGCGATACGTACACATGTGAGGGAGTGTGAACGTAAAAAGACTGTGTTCCAGATCAGAGATTGAACTTTTCTGTTGTTTTACTTCACATATTTTCTCATCTGTCACCTCAAATGATAACTTTGGTTACTTCAGCGTTAATAAAGGCAAGGTGACTGTGTGATTAATTATATTAAGCACCACAACCCGCAAAAATAAATCAGGAAATTAAGGCTGGGAAAAGGTGTGGAGTGGTGACATTTAGAGGGGTGCACGACCCTCCGACTTAAATTCACAGTCCTGACATTTACTGTGCATAAAACTGCAAGTGGAGAGCATAAAAAGAGTAAAGTAATCAAAATTAGGACAAAATGATGTGACGATGAAAGAGATGGATGTGAGCAATGGCTGAGGGAAGTGACTCTGGCAACCGAGCAGTACGGTAGTGTGTGTGTGTGTGTGTGTGTGTGTGTGTGTGTACTCATGTGTATCTAAAACTTCCATCATAAATATTTCACTGCTACGTACTTAGCACAGAGTGTGGCGACCCTAACAGGACTCAAGCTCATACAGTATATACCCACGTCTTGGATGCCACTTTTACTCTGCTTGTCTACTGCATAATCTATGGTATATATTTTTACTCCATTACATTTTTAGCTCTTAGTAGGAACACGAGAGTTTCCAGTTGTTGTTTTCTTTTTTTTTTAACCAGAGCAGTTTATCCTTCCTCTCCTCTGAAGTTAGTTTCTGAATAAAATGTGAATTTCTCTTGATGGTACTTCAAAGAAAAACAGCTGATTCATGTTATTAGTATTCCTGTGATCCGAACATTTGGAGTGCATTTTTTTCCGGAGATGAAAAAGGCAACCTAGAAATCCAAATTTCTTAAAGGGTGTCCTAAAATTGCGCAAGCCCCGCCTGCAGTGGAATACTGGAATGGAAACCCTTTGAATAATGTTCAGATAAATATCAAATACATATAATGCCATTTGTTTGCCTTGTGTTGGAGTGGCATAAACAACTTTATAGATTGATAGAATACACAGGATTTATGCATGTACTTATGTATTAGTGACAACAGACAACACTATTAACTTCATAACGAAACACACGATCATCACAAACAATTGACTATTTATGTACCTTTATTGATCTGAACATCAGAATGTGTTAAACCATATGCCAGCGTAGCTCATGAGCACAAACTCACACGCTTCAGGCATCGCTAAAGGCATTCTCTTTTATTCTCTCTCTCTTTTGTTAAATTCATTTATCCAAATTACGCAAACAAGCTTTTTAAGAGTAGTTTAACTTCATCAGGAAGGCAGGATCCTGAATTGCTGCAGATAATATATTAATATATATTCATATATTTTCCCCATCAAAGATGTTTTTTCTCCAGCATCCCATCTGTTATTAATCAGAATGATGATTTTTCATGACCAGGCCGCCCTCGCCGCAAAATATATCCTGTGAACATAACTGTGATCAGCACATCACCATGTATGTAACAAAAGCAGAACATTTAGGGAGCCTTTCTCAAGCCTACATTAACTGCCACCCCTGGTGCCTGGCAACTCCACCACCATCAGTGTGTGAGTGTGTGTGAGTGGGTGAATGATGTTCTTAGACCATTCAAGTAGAAAAGCACTATGTAAATGCAGTTTAATTTGCATTTTAAGATTCACCATACACATGTATCTTTAGTTAGTTTATTAATGTAGCACTTTATGTTACAAAGTCCTTCACAATCAAAAATAAACACGGCAATGGAGTTAAAATGAAGCGTAAAGAAGAGTGTAAACACCATGAAATACAGATAAAGATAAAAGATAAAAACAAATTAAAGAAATCTAAAGAGGTAAAATGCTTCCTAAAGTGTCCACAGATTTTGGGGAGGGAGAAAAGTATGGAAGCCACAACCTCAAAAGAACACAGATAATGATACATGGTGATTTGGGATTGATGAATGATATTGGTGACTTGATCTTCTGAACAAGCACAGTTACACTTTCACTCCTCAGCCTTCAACGAAACAACCTGCAGCTTCTAAATCATGTGTTTGTCCCCTCTGGTACTTGGCGTTGAAACAGAACCGAACAGCCGAATTCCAGCATCACAACATCCTCCGTATCTGATATGAGACGATGGAACTGCCCCCTAGGAATTACAAACCGGACCCTGGGACCTGTTTAATGAGCCTGAGTTCTAGCTGTTCCAAACCACAGCCTACTGCTAATTTGACTGCGGCCGAGGCACACAGCTCCACTAGCCTGAAATAGCCTTGTGATGATGCCTAATCTCCACAGAGGCCTTTATTCCAGTCACACATGGCCATTTGAAAGCGAGTGATCAAGAATTCTCTTGCATCAAAGATGCGTAATGAGGCTGTGTTTTAAATGATATTCCACAGCAGACCAGATCAGAGATGACAGCTGTGTTAAGAGAAGAGCGTTATGCGTTCCCGTTGTTATTAGATATGCATTCCCTCTGCAGACTTCCTCCTCTCTGTCCTGGTGTGATTTCCATGGTCTCATAATCCCTCCCACTGTGTTCTAATATGCACAATAATTTGCCTTTGTTCACTCCTGTTCATGAATTCCACTCCGTGGAGAAATGTCCAGATTTAGAGACTGACGTGGAGGAAGCAACGTTCATTCGCTCGCCCCTCACTCACCGCCGCTCCACTTTTATGTATTTTCTGCAAAAATCAGAGGGCAGACAGACGAGAAGAAACGCCTCTTCATCCCTCAATTCGTCATCACCTGATTCTTTTGTTTGATCAGCGTCTCATTGCGTCTAGTTAATGATCCTCTCTTTCATCACCTCTATCCTTCCATTACTTTAAATTATAATGAGAGTTGTCTGAGAGAAGGCAGGGCCTGGAATTTAAATGAATAGGTCTGCAGTAGAACTCGGTCTCGCCCCCCTGATATCGAGCAGCAGGTATGACAGGAATCCTGATGTGCCATATTAGATTCCTCCTCATCTGACTTTGTCTGCTTCTGGATCGACTGATGGCCAGAAGGTTCCCCTCTGTCTCGTCTCCTTGATCATCATCAGCCTGATGGAAGTCTCCTTACGTAACACTAAACATTTCCACAAATGTAATTATTCACATATGAGGAAAAGCAACATTTGTTTGTTGTATTGATTGCTTTATTTCAGGGTTGGGGTTTGGGTGTTTGAATTGCTATAAATACATCTGTGGTATCACAGTGTCACAGTGTCCAAATTCACAGTCTTACCGACAGGACCCAATCACATGAAAATGTAACGCACAACACACACAATTTCTACATTTTTAAAGGAATAGCCAGGCTTTTCTACTCAGTATTGATGATCAAGACATATAGCTAGGCATTATAGCATCAGCATCGCCCCAATGTTGTTATTTTGCAATACTTTATTTATTGTAGAAATCAGGAAAATGTTTAAAGCTGCTCCACACTGCAAAAAACCAAAGATCGTACCATGTGCAGTATATTTGTCTAATTTCACGTCAAAAGTATATTAAGTGTAACATAAGTCATATTCACCGAACAAGCTGCATTTCCGTAAGATAACATGACTTTCAGAGGACTTTTAGGAGTTTCTTTAGATGATTATTTACTTGTTCCATTGGCAAATTTCTTTCACTTATTACAAGCAGTTGCTTTTTGCTTTTCATTGCTTTTTACTAATTTCTTACCAGGTAAGTGTCTTTTCCCATCTGTAAACTTTGTTTTGCTGCCTCAAGGGTCAACATAATTTATCAGTTCAGTTTTGATAATTAGAAAAGTCATTTTTCGTTAGTCATTTTCAGTTACAGACTGTAGAGATAGAGATTGACACCTACAATAGCAAAAAGTTTGCACAGGCTGTAGTTAAGTCCGTAGTTATTCCTAGAGTTTGTGGTTGCTTATTCTGAGTCCTGCTTTCTGCCCCAAACCTATTTCACAATTGGCTTCACAAGCAGCAAGAGAGCCTTTGAAAGGACCTGTGGGAGAAGAAGGCTCCGGGCTAACTGGAAATAGGAGAGATCTTGATGTAGCACGGGGTTTCATCATGGCCTTGAGGTGGGCAGGTACCCAGCCCCAATCTTGGCTTTTTAAAGATTGCATTAGAACACTGATCCTATTGCAGCAACCACAGGGAGTCCGCTGGAAAAAACAGGAGTGTTCATGCAGGTCGACATTTGCAAAACTCTGAATCATTTGGAAGAGTCTTTGAATAATTGGAATAACATGCTGAAATGTCTGATTCTTTACGCCAGATTGCACCAAATGTTTAACGGATGCATATTTGTGTCAGGGAGGAAGAGTTCTCGCGGTTATTATCCTGCCAACACAGGAACATTCTCCACCCTGTGACCCCCTAACCGGCTGGTGAAATACAAAATGTCATGAAGCATTACACATGAATAACTGTGATTTCTCACCCTTACTTCCTTTCAGATGGTTTTCTGTGAAGTTACATTCATTTTTATCGGGCTATGTAACATCAGTTAGTGCACAGAACGTTTTTTTTTACAGCGTTACAAACTCCATCCTTCGATGTAATGAATAATGGTGGCAAATTTCATTTGACATTACAGCAGTTTCCCTCAGCTCTAATTGTCCTTGGAAAGCAGCAATCATTGCACGATGTAACAGAAATCGTTCCCCATTCATCAGCAGGCATAATAAGCTTTATTATTGTGACAGTGCTGGAGCTCTTTCTCTTCTCTCTGTCAAGGACAATGAAATAGTTTGAAGTATTTTTAGAAATGTGTACAGATGAATGCTCCGAATGTAACGTCAAACAAAGAGGAGCGAGGCAGGCGAGTTCTAGATCTGCAGCACAGCTGAGGAAATACTGCACAGAATTGAAGAATATGAGACGAGTGTGATACTGCTCACAGAATAGATGTCCATTTCAGTTTATGTCTTCAAATAAAAGAGATAAACAAAAAAATTTATCTTTTTTAGATGCGTCTCCTGCCTCTTAAAGCCCAGCCTTAGCCTCCAACATGTATACACATGTAAAAATGTTTTAACATTTATGTAATTTTTAACAATCCTTTATTTATTTATTTGTCATTCATGTACAGCTCTTCCCTCTTTATTTATCAATCATTCCACACTTATGTCTCTGTTTGTTTATATTGTTTATATTGTATATATAATAGTCACTGTTTGTTTATTGTTTATTGTCGTCAATGCATGCACCTTATTCACCAAGACAAATTCCTTGTTGGTGTAAAATCCTTCTCGGTAATAAATCTGTTTCTGTTTCTGTTTCTGATTCTGATTCTGATCCATTTTCTGTTTTTAGCCACACTAGCAGCATGTTTTTTTGTTGGTCTGTCGGTTGGTCCGCCATTTTGGTCCAGACTGAAAAAACGCAACAATAATTGTATTGATTTGCATGATATTCAAGTACATCTGAGAATAATTCCCTCCTTATCATCTAAAGCTGTTATCAAGTTATTCTGCCGTATTGATTATTTTAATCATTTGTCTTTAAACTGTCTATAATGACTCCAATGGGTTATAGGAATGGAATGCTAGACCTGACATATTGACTACATTACCCACAGTGCAATTTAGTGACATCACTGGATGAGAATCTGGATCAGATTACATGCACCTTCCTCTGGAGTCACAGAAGGCTTTATAGTACTTTTTCACATATGCAGTAGAACTACACACGATCTGTTAACACACCTGAATGTGTAAAATGGCTGGCATTTCCCTTTAACTGTGGTTTGAAAGGCTTTTCATTGATTATGCGCTAAACAAAAATTAAAAAAATTAAAAAGTTTGACATCCCTTTGATTGAGCATGACTTGGCTTAACATTTTTTTGACTAGGAATAAATACAACTGCCTTCGACTTGTCTCTGTCAGATATCTTATTACCTGGATGACTCAGGAGCTTCACAGATGTAAAACATTATGAATACCAATAAGGATATAACTTGGCCTCCTATAAAATGTGTACAGTTTTACTGGCCAGGGACATGACCGGTTTCACCTGCATGTGAATGACTGATGGGGGCACAAAGAACGTTCGATCTTGTTCCGTCTTGACGCTCTTTGGCTTTTATCGCTCACTCATTCTGACAGATTTGTGTCTCCGATTCTGTTTCCACAGGAGCTGGATCAGCAGTTTGAGAGGGAGCGCCTTTCGCTGGAGGAGCAGAAGACGCTTCTCAGGCAGCAGCTGGACGAGCTGAGGGATGAGCTGACCTCCAAACTCACTGCAGCCAATGAGGAGGTATGACAGTTTAGACTTTAAATTTGTACCATGGCTTATCGTGCGTCAACCCAATCGGCAGAATAAATGTTGGCTAAGTACGTTTCTGCGAAACTACAGAGAAGTTCAAACTGAGTGTTTCTTGATGTTGCAACTTTACGTTTGTTTAGGTTGAATTTTCTATTTGTCTCTTGTCAGCTTGCTTAGGTTCAAGCACATAAAAACACTCAGCTAGGGTTAGGAAAACATCATAATTTGGCTTTGAACACCAATTTTGGTTGCCACGATCACAGATGGAGATGGTCCAACTTCCTGGGAAAAACAGCTGGTTTTGGTATCCACAAAGCAGCTGGAAAGATCCCCAGGTGTCCTTTAAATTATCCTGTTAGGTGACTCGAACTGCCTGCCATTTGTCAGCCTTGTTGGTGAACGTTGCTGATGTGAAAGTTTGCTAATAAGCATTTAAATTGAACAAGATGTACCATGTTTGGTACAAATGTCCACCTTGGACAGATCTTAGGTTTGCAGAAACGTTAACTGCAAACATCATGTGATGATGACTGGGCTGTGTGCGTTGATGTAAGATTAGTAAAAGCTTTGAAGTAACTGGAAGGTTACAAAAAAGTGCATGCTTAAAACCACTGCAGCTGTGTTTGGTTGCTTACTTATCAAAAATAGGTTCAAATTTCTTCATCTTTGCAGTATGGTCAAAAAGGGTAACTGATGATTTATTAACTGTTGTGGAGCTTTCAATCTCATCAAATGATCTTCATCAGCAGATGTTCTAGTGTAGATGTTGGAATTTACCAATTTTCACTGTGAGACTTCTCATCTATGTCGAATTTGAGATTTAAACTTCATACTTTATCTTTTGGGCTCCTGTTGGTGAAGATCATGTCTCCAGAACAGCTACTAAATGGCAAGATTGTTTGTGTATTGTTTTTGGCTAGATCACTATACCTCGATACTTCATTAATGTTAGGACTGGGTGTTGAAATCAAATATCTGGATATGTTTGACCAAATGCCTCAATATCAATTTTATGACAATATTGTAGGGATTCCACGTGGACCATGTTATGTTGAAATAGATTCTGGGAAAGCGCTCTCTTAGATGCCCCTATGGTAGATAAAATATGATAAAGTTCATCCAGGGTGCCCTCCCAGGGAACAAAACCTGTTTTTTGCACATTGGTACACATTTTTTCACCCCTGCCACTCAAACGTCTGCCACTGATAGGGAGGAATGTTGGTACTTTAACATGATATGAATACAATTACATTTTTGATAAATAATGAGGATCATGTGAATATAATGACTGAGCAGGTAAAGGTAAGTATTAGACCAAGTAGACTAATTGCATACAAAATTTCATCAACAGACAACAAACGTGACACATCATGATATAACGATATCCAAACTCTAAAGCTGTTTAAATTTCATATCGAAATATTGCCCAGCCCAAATTAGTCAGGAATTTCTCACTTGCTTGTCTTAACTTCTTTCTGGTTATGTCGCCTGCAAGAGTTATAGAAGCCAGAGTCTGGACGTGTGACCTGAATGTGAAATGGCATTTGCCATTTGAAAGATGGAGACAGTATTTTGCAGTCATGTAACCAGCAGAGAAATGAGACGAGGGACACTTCCAAATGTGCAGCTCCCGTCTGTCTTCAGGGAGACTTTAAAATCACCTGTGTGGAAAATAAACTGTACACACCCAAATGTTGCAGAGGACCTAATCGTCTGATGGCTTTCAAATTACAATATTGATAACTTTTTTCCTTTGCACCCAAACAGCTCAGTCCAACTTTAAGACATATTTCAGAGTGACATATAACAAGCGATTTAGGACAAAGGAAACCGTTACACTGCTCTGATCAGAAGAATGTAAAGACATGGAGTGGCGTCGTGATTAACTCCTCCTAGCTAATGTTACGTGTTACTTTTTGTGGATATTAACTTTTTGATGATCCATTAATTAGCTCTTCTGAATGCAAAGTATTCAGGCTTGATTGTTTCAAACTAAATCGGACCGTATGAGAGATTTTGATCAAAATATATTTAGTTATAGTGCGTGTGTTTAAACCCTTGGGATTAAAAGAGGAAAAAAGAAAATCTGTTTTTCTTCTAACAAAAGGTTGTTTAATCCAGTCCCTGTTTAAATCAGGAGCTGTAAGTCTTTGTTATTACAAATGCTGATTTTCCATAACAATTCCTCGTGAATAACCCCTGTGCTGCTCTGCGTTTGTTGCTGTTGTTTATCCACTCACTGCTCTCATTTCCGAAGTTGTACTGTTCTTTTAAAATCGAGGTAAATTTATATCCGATGAACTATGTTGCCACGTTAGCATAAAGTGCACAGGCCGGGCTCATTTAAAAATCAGAAACAGAAGTGGTTATTGAATGCATTTTTGATGGAAATTCCGCCTCGCTGAGCATAAAATGCTGATGTGGTTTCAAGGTTGCTGCCACACTGAGCTACAGCCTGGAGTGTAACAGAGTAGTTTCGTCTAGCTCTGACTGTCTGCCTCTCCTCCCTGCAGGTGGCTCGGCTGCAGCAGGAGGTGCAGCAGGGGGAGCGGGACATCGGGACAGCTGAGGGACAGATCTCCACGCTGAAGGAGGCGCAGGACAAACTGCTGGAGGAGCTGGACGCCACCAGGGCCCGACTGAGAGAGACCAGCAACTTGCTGACTGCACTGCAGGTCTGCATGGACACACAAACACGTTCTGTTCAGGGGCCCAGCTGCTCTGCCAGCAGTAACCGTGTTCATCCTCAAAAAAACAATGATAACCTGATTTTACTGTGAACCAAAACACAAAAATAAACATTTCACCAATGTTTGGGGTGATGCACTACAAAAGTAACGCATTATAGTGATAAAATGTAAAATATAAGTAATATAGCGAGTATGATATGAACAATTTAACACTTTTCTGATAAGATTTGTGGTAATGTTATTACAGTTATTATGTTCAGTAATACTTTATTACCCGAAATTAGGTGTTTTATGATGCTTTTTCAAATTTGGCAGAACCACCATCTCTCCAGCAATCTCTTAGTTCAAAGGGGCTCATAGTAAGTTTTAACCATATGAGCATGCTGTAGATGGTTAGATCGATGAGATTCTTTACAACTCAGTCATTTAGTTAATTCAACCGAAACCACAAGAAGCAGAACATCATTTATTCAGATTTGCCAGCATGATCAGCAAAAATGACAAAAAAATAGTGACTCCCTATCTCAACTCCTCGATAATGTATATCCCTTTTGTCCGTAAGACTCCACTGATCAAAAGAGCCATAAAGGTTTTTCAGAAAATTAATCCAAGTTGTGAATATTGTCCTGCAAAGTCCTTCGTCACTGTCTGCCAGCTTCATTTTTATTATTATTACGACAGGAGACATATTTTTTATTCTCCCTGCCCAAAGAAAGGAGGTCCTCACTTCCCAAAAATAATCTCAGGATCTGAGGATCTAAAACTCAAATTGGTCTAAAGAAAAAAGATAACACACATATATACACACACAGTGTTTGGACTGATTCCACCACCCACAACGTATCCTTTTTGGGCAGCAAATAAGGATTACTATCAATACCTCTAGGTCTGCCCAAAGCCTCATTTAAACACAAGTCAAGAACACAAAATATTCAGTTTAGCAATCATATAAAACAGAGAAAATGGTCAAGTCCTCACAGTGAAGTCTGTGGATCCATGAATGGCTATTTTATGTGATTAATTACAACACAATTAAAGGGTAACTCCACCAGTTTTACATATTAAAGTGTCTTTGTTCAGGTCATGATGGAGTATAACTGTATATGTGGAAAAACTAGTATAAAACCTTTTGTGGCTCCAGAGGAAGCTGCATGTAATCTGATTAATTGTGGCTAAGTTGCATTTTGGGTATTGTAGGTACTAGGTTTTGAAAAGGAAGAAGAATGTGCTGAATAAAGAAGGTGATATCTCTGGTCCTGCTGTATCAAATTTGATCATTTGTTTTCAAGCTGTTCATAATGAGTCCAACAGTATTACAGGTTTTTTCTGTTTATCAACTCTACAGTTCATCTATGAATTATTTGAGTCCTACAGTGTAGACGTAGTTTTGACCAGAGTAGGTTTTTGAAGGGCTTCCATGTCACTTCTGTTTTTCGGATTGACACTGCCAGCAGCCAAACTTCTGTGTTGGCTTTCAGCAATGTCAGTCAAAGAGGCTTTAACCTTTTTTCACGCTACAGAAAATCCCAAAAGTTTTTCAGAGTCGCCTAAAGAACCTGATTCTTGTCAGTGCAGAACAAAAACCTCTGAGCAGCATTTAGACCGCGACAACACATCAACGCTTTCCATTGAAACCTGTCTGTCTGTCTCTCTTTCTGTCTGTCTGTCTTTACGTCTGTCTCTCTGTCTTTCTTTCTGTCTGTCTATTTCATAGGGAGAGTTGGAGACCCAAACGCGTCATCATGAAGCCAAACTCATCACCACCAAAGAAGAAGAAAAACACAAGATGGACAAGATGGCTCTGGAGCTGGAGCTCAAATGGACTGAAACACTTAGGTAGGTTTGTGTGTGTGTGTGTGTGTGTGTGTGTGTGTGTGTCAGTGTATTTGAGAGGAGGAGACACCAACTGTCTATTTCTTGTATTTCAACAAAGAGAGAGCATGAAGTTAAGAAAGGATGGGAAATGGAAGTGTTTCTGTTTCCCTATACTCGTCTCCCACACAAGAACACACACACACACACAGGTTGTCCGGCTCACAATATTGACCGTGACTGAGCATTATCCTTGGAAGGCTCCGCAACTCCTCGGCTCAATCCAGTGTTAAAGCCCCCAGCTCAAAGTCTGTTAACGTCCGTGGACCTTTGAAGTGTTAGTATTCAAAGAAATTGACTGTTTTCAGGTGTGAACTGATGTACTTTTCACACACTGAAGTCAGCAGCCTCTAAATGACTCTATTAGAGTTTATCTCAGCGTTTAATAGTGTCTTAATGCTTAAAACCACAGGAAGCTTTTGTCTTTTTTATGCTGAGGTGTCTCTAGACAGCTCTGATTGGTTAACTTGGTAACTTCAAGATAAAAAGCCAGAAAAGCCAGAATTCTTTAGTGTATATTAGTTATACAGTCAATCACTGAAATCAGCACTCACCAGAAACTCTGGTTCTCTCCCTTCTTTTTTCCCTCTCCTCTCTGTAACAAAGCAAAATACATTTCCCCTCCAGCTCCAGTCCACAGTCAACATTTCACACGCAAACATCGACAATGGAGGTCACCTCCATGGATCACTTGTCAGGTTGATGAATAGGAGTGAAGATAAATCCACCTGTTAACAGTAAAAAAACAATCTCTGAGCTCTCCTCCCATCTGTGAATGGTTTAGAGCAGATTGTGATGTGACTCTGGGTGTTTATTCCTCCAGAAAGTCTTTCTCTTGTAAAGCTGTTGCTTATAACTGGACGTACTGATCATTGGGGCAGGTATATGATAAATAGCCTTGCGGTTCCGTATCTTGACCAAGTATACATCAACATTCAACCGGAGGATCCGAGGATCTAACCATGGATTTCCTGATTAGTGGACGACCTGCTCTATCACCTGGACAACAGCTGTTCCATGGTGATTAGATAACTGTTCTAGGGTTAATTCTTCCAAATTTTAAAATTAGTTTTTAAATTTATTTTAGGGTTGTTGTTTTTTTCGACGAAACTGTGTCCTAGTTACTCCAGATAATCCACAGAACACATTGTCAACTGTTTTCACAAGGACTGTTTTTTGGTTTGAAAGAAGTCCCATTGAAAGCTGTTCACAGTGAGGTCTGTGGATTATCCAGAGCAATTGGGACACTGTTTCTGCAAAGAGAATTTTAAAGCTGTTTTTTAATGCTGTGAGCGCCACAAGTGAAACTCCAGTCGTGCCCATTTCATCGGGGTGAAGATAAAAAATCGAATAAATCTCTCAGACGTAGACGGATCATGAGTCAATGGTCCCTCGGGCACGGACACCATTTGAACACAACAGCTGTTTGTAGCAGTTTTGTTCCAAGTGACACGTTGCAGGTTCACTACAAGCGTAAAGTGGTTGCTGTTGGTTGGAAATTTCACCTAAATGTCAGCGTTTTTTTAACACCTGGGATAAAGAGAGGCTGTGTCGAAAGCATCCTGCCAAAGTAGATACACACTAACAGTTCTCTCTAGAAACACTAGCAACCAAAAGAGAACAGTTCCAAGTGTGTCAAGTCAAATTGAACTGAGTTGAGTCAAGTCAGGTCGAGTTGAGTCGTACAATCAGAGCACATCACTTTTCTAATGAGCAGATTACAGGACACGTATCGAGAAAATGTATGTTGTAATGTGAACAGAAGAAGAATGAGACAAATACAGGCCTTTAAATCATTATTGGATTTTGCTGTTGCTCTGTATTGTTGAAAAAGATTTAATTTAATTTATGTGCCGCTGCTCCCACTACCTGCTTTGCGGCGACCTGAGTCTCGTCTCAAGTCGCTCATTCTCTACCTGCAAGTTTGTTTAATCAGTTGATGCTCCGGCTCTCTGTAAAGGTCACACTTGGTGAGGTTTGATATTTTCAGCCTTTCCTCACTCTCTGAGCCTGTGAATATCTCCACACCTCAATATTTTTTCATCACGACACTCCACTTCTTGTACTACTTCACTCTCATCCTCTGTTCTCCCTTGTGCTCTCATTATTTGAGTGCGGTCAATGTTTCTGGATACTCGGAGGGCTTAAAAGTATCACCCATATCATCAAATCAAATCCCTTTATATGTGGCTTTATAACCCAGATGCCAGGATAAGATTTTAGCTGTTAACATTTCTGCAAACCACAGAAAGTCCAAACAAGCGTGTCCACTGGCACCACTGGCTGTATTTAAGGTGACCTAGGATCAACTTCCAGCTGTGTTTGTGACAGCAAAACTGGATGTTTTTGACATTTTTTGGCCTTTTCATCAGAATTGAGAGATGACAGGAAATAGGAGACGAGGAGGATGACATGCAGCAAAGGGCTACAGGTCGGACTTGACCCCTGGGCTGTTGCAGCGAGGACAAAGCCTCTGTACATGGGATGCATGCTCTACCTACTGAGCTACAGGGGTGAATGAAACCAGGTGTTGTTACCAAGACATTGGGACATTTTCAGTCGCATTTGTGGAATAAAAAACGGGGTGTTTTTAACAAGATTTCAGGACATTTCAGATGGTGTTTGTGGTGACCAGCACAGGTGTTTTAAGCCAAATCTTGATGTTTTCCTGACCTCTACCAGGTGGTTGTTGTGCCTAAACCCAACCAGAGCATAAGCACAGCATTGTGAAATAGACCTCAGAAAATGTTCCCGTATTCCTGTATAAAGAAACTTAAAGTTTTAACGCATCTTTTGCTTTGCAGAAACATTTAGTCAGGCGATTGGGTTGGGTCCTAAATATGCTCACTTTGCCCCTGTTAAAAGTTCACAGAACCAAAAAGTGTAGATACTATGTGGTTAAAGCCAGAAGCCTATGAGATGAGATGTTAACTAACAGATCATGTGTTTGATACAGTCGCAGCACGTCAGATCAATCTACAGCAATGCTTCTAATGGTTTATATTGGCCTCGTGATCCTTTCCTCTCCAAGTTTCAAGGGACCCAACAAAAATAGAGGGCTAATAAATGTCATACATCAAATTAGGAAAAAAGTGATGTTAAAATACCAGGAAGCAGTTTATGAACCTCGAGCATCGTTTCCTCCTATCTTGGGAATCATCACAACCTAAATCTGTCAGCCAGCTTCTCTCCAGACAGCTTATTTATTTTTACACCTCCCTAGATGTATGCCTTTTCCCTCCCAACACATATCATCTATATTTGGCCAGTTTCACCTGCCGTGTAACATATGACAGACACAAAGATAATTAATAGTTTTAACAGTTTGGGAGAGTCTTGATTAAAGAGTGACTAAAATGAAACAGTCTTACACACAAAGATAGCAATAATGGTCTGACATTAATGACTGAAAATGGCTGCATCAAGGACAGATTTGGGAATGCCGGTTCTAATTTTCTGTCTGCTGTGATGACAAGCTGACTGTGGCCAATTCATTTAAATCACTAATGAATCTCAGAGTCATAATAAGAGTGGAGCTTGAAAGTCGAGGCTGTAGAAATAACAAGAAATATAAGCCGGCGAGCGGCTGTCTACCTGTCACTCTTCCCCTCCTCTCAGTCTCCTCTTCATTACCTTTCATTCACCTTCCTTTGTCTTTCTGCGCAAAGCTCTTTATTCTCAGGAGAACATCTATTCATTTGGTGGTTGGGGTGAGTACACTGTGGTTAGTGAGCCGACTGAATTAAGGCGGCTGGCTTTAATCCCCGTCTCACAGTGGAAACAGGCGGTTTCTCTGTGATAGCATAATCATGGAAGGAGCTCTCAGGATTACCAAATGAACAGAGCAGGTTCAGCAGATCGGCAGAATAAAGCGCAGCCAGGACCGTGCTAGTTTGTCCTGGTCGCAGAGACTCTTGTAGAGCGTGTAAGGGACTTGAATCTTTTGCCTTTTGGTCCTGTTTGTCGCTGCTCTGGTGTTATTTTGTGAGCCATGCATGATGGTGGGTCAGTTGATCCACTACTTTGGTCCAGATCGGAATGTTTCAATATTTCAACTGGATGTTGAATGGTTCCCAGAGGAACATTTACACTTTGTGCATCCATGGTCTTGTAGCCCCAACACAAATCAATTAACTTTTACTTTGGTTTATGACTAAATACCTGGAAACTAATGAAATTTCTTCTTTTCCTCAGCTGCACTCTGTGTTTCAGGCTAATTAGCGAACTAAGATAGAATGTGGTAAACATCTGATAAGTATCAATGTGTTAGCATGCACCGTCGGGTCTAAGTACATGTAACTGGAGAATGTTGATACTTTCAAGAACAACCTTAAGACCTTCCTTTTTAGGCTGGCTTTTAGCTGAATTTGATTTATTTATTGGTTCTTATTCTGCTTAAACCTGGTTTTATTCTATTCATCCATTCACTCACCACTTATCTACTTACTTTAATTATTCTGTTTTATCTTGTTTTACTGTATTCACGATTTACTTATTTATATTATTGATTTCACAGCAGTTTTAGACTTTTAACCTCCTTTAGTATTTTATCAGTCTTAGTTTTAGTGTTTTATTATTTCATCTTATTTTTCTGCCTCTAGTGTCTCCTCAGTGAAATACATCAATGATAGCGTTTCCTCAGTTCCGCAATACCTGTTGTTAATGCCTTGTTTATTTATTACCATTTATTCATTTATTATTACTCACTCTTTTATTTCACTTACTGTGTTTAAGTAGCTGGATACATGTGTGTGTGTGTGTGTGTGTGGGTGGGAGTATGTGTGTGTGTGTGTATGTATGGGGGGGGGTGTTGAAATTGTTTCTGTTTTAATTCTGTAAAGCAATTTGTGCTACATTACGATGTATGAAAAGTGCTCTATAAATAAAGTCTGATTGATTGATTGATTGATTGATAGCTAAGGTAAGTGTATACCTGGTGACCTTCTGCCTGAAGACATCAGCTCATCCTGTCAGTGAAGGATGTGGTTTGCGCTTCCTCACTGTCTCCTCAAATATCTCCCGAGAGAAGATGGGGGCACAATGCCAATTATTTTTCAGCCTTTCTGATCAGGATCTGGATCTGTGATTTGAGTTAACCAGACAGGTAACCAAACCATGTTGTGATACCATAATGAGTAATACATTCAGTGGCTGCCCTGAAGAACAATTAGCATCATGTTCTGCCTACTGCATGCACCATGAGTCTCCAGAAAAGTGCAGCTGCCGACTGATTCATGAATAAACATGTTCCAATTGATTAGCCCATTGTAACTGAGAATCACAATCAATACTGCAAATGTGTTGTGTCCCGCTCAATTCTCTCCCCAGTGATAAAAACCTGATCTGTGATTACCATCAGGCCTGTGGTCGAAGACTATTCTCTTCAGTTTGTCTTTTTAAAATGTATTGTTAAACAGTAACTAACTTAAGTAAGTTAAGTAGATACTTATTACTTAAAAGTAATTGTGAGGTACAACATTTTACTTTAACTCCATTTGTTTGCTACTCCTTGCTTTGATACTCCTTGCTTTGATATCATCATTACAAAATATTATCAACAAACAAGGATAGTATATATAATTATAGATTTAGTTACACAGCTGAACATGAAGTATAAAAGTAGCCCTGCATTTACCAGATGCAAAATTAAAGATAGAATCTGTAAGAATTATGCATCACAATATCCAAAAATAACTAGATCTTTGTTTGGCATGTTGCATGTGGTGAGATGTATACTTATAAAATCACTAATGCATCTAACAATGTTCAAACCCAGAGAAATCCAGGAAGTAAGAGTGAAGAAGGAAGTCGGCAAACATTTGCAGATCATTTGATTACTTATAAATAGCTAGCAACTGCTCACGTGTGTTTGTTCAGTTCAATCACTGCACTCAGCTCACACCAGAGACTCCAGTTCTCTCTCCTCTCTGTAGCTTTACATTCTTGAAGTAATTTCCAGCTCGAGTTAGCAGTTACATTTTGAGTAGAAAATGGAGGTCACCACAGTAGATTGCAGTTGCAGTGGGGTTTATAAATTGTATCGAAGATAAATCCACAATTTAATCCCAAAATGTCAAAAGTAATTTCCGAGCTCTTCTGCTGCCTGTAAACAGCTCAGAATCTGATAGGACTTTGTGTGTTTATTCTTCCAAAAGGTCTGGCTCTGCAGCCAGCGTCTTTTGGCTTGAAAGAGAGACCCATAGAGGAAGAAGTTAAATATTTTCAGAGCATATTTTCATGCATTTAAAGTGATACATAGATGAATTTATCAATTAGGATTAATATCCAATAATATCATAATGAATTTGAAACAGGCCACTCTACATAGTAGATACTTTTACAGTTGCTACTCAGCATACTCTAGTTCATATGCTCGAACACACACACTTTCAACATGAGCATGGGTGCCTCATATCTTATAGTGCAGGCAGTAGAATCCGGCCAATTATCGCACATTTTATCAGGATATGTCTTACATCTCTGATAGTGCATGCTCTCCTTCCTCCTTTTACCTCGCTCCATCTGCCCTCATCTCTCTTCCTGCCCAGCAGATGCTATAGAACATCACTTATTAGAAAAAGACCAGAGCTCTTTGAAGCCCAAGGCCTGCGTGTGTGTGTGTGAATGCGGGTCTATTAGAGACAAGGAGAAAGAGATAGAGGACATGCATGCATCGACGTCTGTAGCTGCGTGTTCTGTATTGAACAAGTACATGAATGATGACACGTGTCAAGTGTACTGCATGATGAACGTGACTGTCTGGTGTGTGTTTACTGTACCGCTGTGTTTCTGGGCATTTTTCTGTGTTTTTGTGCCCATGCGTGTGTGTGTGTGTGTGTGTGTGTATGTGTATGTGTGTGTGTGTGTGTGTGTGTGAAGAGAGAGAGAGAGATCCTGCCTTCTGTCTGACATTTTCTGGCTCTCAAAGTGACAAAAAAATGTGTTTTGCCTCGATACTTCATTTAACAGCTGCCATTTCAACTCCCACACAGCTATTACATTGGCAGGGTGTGCACACACACACACACACACTCACACACACACACAGAGTCATGCATAGAGCTGTTATCAGCATTGTTTAAGAGTGATGGTCGCTCAATAGATGCAGTGTTGAGCACTGATAAAGGACCATTTATTGTTCCCTTGTAGAGAATATTAAACCCTCAGAAGCACCTTTACCTTTGTTGGGGAGTTTTGTTTGAGTCGCTGCTTTCACTGGATTTTTATTGTACTTACTAAAAGTCATGTCAACTGCAGCAAGAGTACAAAAGGTGCCTTAAGGAAACTCACAAAGATTCAGGATTTAGTTTGAACATATTTACTTCAACAAATCATACTATAACATTTAAGATTGATTTCTTATCTTCTTGGCAGTGAATGGTTTAAATTCAGCCTTAAAGCTCAACTTAACTCTAATGTAACTCTGTTGCAGCACAGTCTGTATCAAGCTCAGTTGGATGAATGATGAATAGCTCCTTTTTTACACAGAGATTGCACAAAACTGTTGTGAAAAGCAAGCATTTCTATGCTGCCTATATTTTACACTGAACTAAACAACAGCAGGCTAATGTTTAGTCAGTTTTGTAAGCAAAAGAGGCACGGCATGTGACACAACAGCGTCTGCTTGCAAAGTGTTGCAATGCCTCCTAAACATATTTCCGTCTATATCTTGATGTTATCCTCTGCTTGTAGGGTAAGAAGTTCCCAGATCTTGCTTTCGGTTGCTCTTCTTCTTCTTTGAGTTAGGTGTTCGCTGTTGCTAGCTGTCTTTTTTGAAAACTTCAAAACATCACACCCCTGTCCCAGCCTGATGCTCTGACGAACCAAAACCCTCAGAGAATGATCACTCAACTGTGTTTCCCTCAGGGTGTTTTGCGGTCTTCAGCTCATTGTTTTGGTTTTAAGCTTTGCAACTGCCCCTGTTTCTATCACTCTCACAGAGATAAGAGCTGCAGACTCTGCTATTTTGTTTCGCAGCAACTGGTGGAGACCAAATCAGAGCTGGAAGGAGAAGGAATAATGGACTAGCATTTATCAGGTCAAATGAAACATGACTAAACTGTTTGCTAACATGGTCATCTTCACTCTCAACATAAGAAACCCTGATTTAGTCAACAGGTCTTATGATAAACTTGAGTTCTCCCCCTCTCTTCAGCCACTGTCTTCTTTTCTTTTCCAAACACTTCCCTCATACATAGTGATTCTATCACAATAGATTGCCTTATTGTGATTTTTCAAGCGTTATTCAAGTGCTTGCTTTTGTTTTGCTTTTCAGAGAGTTTTCAATCCACGGGTAGAACTGGTGCTGATTTTGTCAGCCAGCACCTGAAACTTCCGTAAGTGTCTGTGTGTCTCTTTCTGTTGCAGGCAGGAGTGTAAGAAGCTGCGCGAGGAGCTGAAAGAGGAGCACGAGGAGGACAAGGCCTCGGCCCTGGCTCAGCTGGCACAAAGCAAGGAACAGGAAATGAGCAACGCCAGGGAGAGCTGGCAGAGGAAAGTGGAGGACCTGCTGGAACAGGTACGACTAATGTCATCAAATCTGTATATATGTGCAGTACAGTATGCTGACCAGCCTCCTCTGTGGTCCTTTTAACTACACAGAGAGGAATGAAATGGCACCATGATGAAGAGCTTTTGGTGTTTTATGTTTTTTTAAAGGAGCACAAGGAATAATGTTCAAATTAAAAGTCCAAACCAGGCACAGAGAGATGATCTTTAGTCCTGGATATAGAGGACTTTAATAGAGATACTCCCATTTACTTGTTAAAGGTTGTTTTAATCTTTAACTCGGGCTGCGGATCTCTCTGAACACAATGTACTAGACGCCTGCAGCTTCTAGGCGAATGGCTGTAATTATACCTGCAGTAAAAAGAATCAATGGTCAGGGAGCGAGAGGATGAGGACGGCAAGAAGAGCAACTGCCTCCCTTCGACACTCATGTTGCCCCTATAAGACCACCTGTCGATGCCAGACTGACAGATTTCTGCCTCGCGCTGGTGGACAAACCCGCTCACACATTCATTACTCGATGCAGCGTTGACTACACCAGAGCAGGCTGCTGTTGCTAATGGCCGCCCGGTAATCTAAATGTAGCGTGACTAAGCTCTCCTGTGGTCATCATACGCCCCAGACAAGCTGTGTCGATGGCTTTATTTATGTTCATTTTTGCGCACATCGGCTGCCAGTCGTCGTCACGCCTGTGGCTTCCATCAGCTCGAGTCCAGTGATTAATGCTTCACGCCTTGCAGTCAGCTGACCCACATTATTTACTCTAATGTCAAATCAGAGCAGCGGTCAGACACACACTGACATTGAAGATGGTTTTCAGAAATCAAATGACGGTACAGACTGAGTAAACGTCTGTATTTTATCAGAATAATATATCAGGGACTTTTGCTCTCATACAAAATGCTTCACTGTTTGTTAACAAAAAGCAGAACTGCACATGTATGTATCGGCTTTGTAGATATAGGTGTGAGGCTGATGTTCGGCTGGAATCAGGGGAGATGACTTTTTTAATTATTAAATATTTATTGCCATGTGCACATCAGGTGAGAATTATGAGTCTTTTGCTGAGGGAGGGTGAAGCCATGAGCGGTGTAGGTAACCCCCCCCCCACCTCCTGGTGGAGCCTAGACACTGGGCTGAGACTTTGAATACCTCAGGTAGACAAAACAAAACAATGAGGTTGAATACATCCTCGCAGACTACACCACTCTCATGTTGTTAGCCCTTTCAGACGACACAGAGTTGTCTTCAGCATCAACACAGTTGAATCAGCAAGTAAACATGGTACTAACAGGGTCATAATACAGCTTGTATAACCATATGTTTATCCAAGCTCAAGACACAATGTTGGACTTGTTGTGGATCTTGTTCATATAATGCAAATTCAGGATGCAGCTATTGAGGCTGAGCTGCTTCTCTTTTAGGTGTCCAAGAGGTGATTAATTTCTCAATATTTATTACAACATCGTTTCATAGTGTTAATGAATTAGACATTCAAGGTCCATTTGGTCTCCTGCGCTCGAAGTTCAGGTTTCTTCCTGTCAGTTTGCTTTGCTACTTTGGAAGTCAGTGAAGCCGACAAGGTTATCATCAGTGAGAGTAACTTTACATCCTGCACAAAAGTGCTATTCAGCTTCTCTATAAAACGTCCTGTGTTTGTATGACCACAGTTTATACAGCACTGCCAAAGCAGTTTGTACAAGGCTGTACTTTTTTATCTCCCCGCTTTCCCCAATAATCATTGTCTTAAGTTGTCTAGACAGACTCATTTGGTGAATCATGCTGCTTCCTCCCAATAATGAATTCTAGCGCTACACTGCACTGCAGCATTAGCCACATTTTATTATGAAGCCTACTGCAAATTATTTATTTACAAACAGTAAGAAATTTTATTTGCTCAAGGCTTTAAATCTTGATATGGCAACATTTGTTTAAGCGTAATTGCCACCCCCTTCTTTGCCCTTTCTTTGTTATTCTGCTGCATAAAGATGCTGCTCCCCAGAGACAGCCTGAACTTCCTCCTACTCCTCTTGCACCTTCTACTTGCTTTTCATTTAATAAGTATATATATGCAAAAGTGCAAACGCAGCAGGTTCTTCAGCTGCCCCAGTTAGGGTCTCTCTCGCAGTCCATCATTTCTTTTTTTTTCATTTCGTGTTCTTCTGTAGATCTCCCTGCTGAAGCAGAGTCTGGAGATGCAGCTGTCCCAGTCGCAGTCATCACTGCAGCAGCTGCAGCACCAGTTCAACCAGGAGCGGGAGCACCTGAGAATGCAGCTGGACGAGCTGCAGACGGAGCACCAGAGGAGGCAGCAGCGTCTGCAGGAGGTCCACTGCTGCTCCATGCAGGACATGGAGCATGCCAGGCAGAGGGACCTGAAGGTGGGTTGTGAAGGTCACATACATATAAAAGTTACAGGGAATTAATTATTTTTTTCAAGGTAACATTGCTTTTTATTTGGTCACCTTTCACTATAATATCAGGGTAAATCAGACAATGTTTTAGCGAGTGACGAAGGAAGTCGGCAACCGTAACTAAATATAACATTAAACATTGAACATACCTGCATTTATCCGCAACAGTGCTTAATAAACAAAGGAGACAACACTCCCATAATCCAGCGCTACTCACTACTAGGTATTGAATGCAATTTCATCTTCATAAAACATTTGCAAAGTTGTCGTTGTTTTGTTCTTCCCTGATTTTAGCTGCCACAGTGCTATGCTTCTTTACAGCAAATGTTAATCAGTGCAATAGCATGAGAGCATGTGATGCACCTTTGCATCCTAATGCATGGTCTAGTAGAGCACGAAATACAAACAAAACAGAAAGCCCCTCTTAAAATACATGACTCCACTTGAGGCCAATGCTGATAATGATATTTATTAATTCAAAACATATATAATACCCCTTAGGGCTGGGTGATATGACCTTTACATAATATTGCTATGTTTTTATGCTATATCTCAGTACACATATTTTAGTCCTTGAGGCTAACGTTAACGCTAACGTTCTTGCCGACCAATAGAAAACCTCGGTTGACTATGTCACTCATCCAGACATGTTGAACCATCTGCGTTTGTTCTTTGTTTTCTCACTGCAACGCATTACTACAGCAAGTGCAAATTCCACCACATTCAACACTGCACTTCATTGGGTCCTCAGCAACACACCTGCCAACTGTAAAGTAGACCGGATAAACCGTTCCGTCAGGCAGACAGTTTCATATTTAAAAATAGTATAATGAGTGTAGAAATGTGACAACCTGCTTTAATCAGAGTACTGAATTGTCAAACCACAAAATAACGATTATCACGTAATTAAAATCAAACAATGTTCCCATTTTAAAAGAACACAAGAACTCTGAGCTGCAGCGTTTATGTCATCTCCTCTGCCAGTTAGAGAAGCTCCACAGAGGAAGCCATCCATGACACTTTAATCCAATAGAGCCTTGTCAGAGTCAAGGTTAGACTGGCAGTGAGTCATCAGCATCGTTACTCACTCTCCCTGACAGCAGACAGCTTCTATACCAAGCAGCTATACTGACAGCTCTCTGTTCCCTCCTCATAATGTCAAAATATGCATGCACAGACACAACATACACGCGCCTCAAGGTGCCAAGAAAATGTTCTTCAGCGCTAATCCTTCCATTTCACAGTCAAGGTCGATTTGGATCAGCCATACATCACAATTCCAAATCCTTTTTCCGTCTTGGACGCTGTAATTGTATTAATGCTTTAGGCGTGATGGAGGTCAGGAAGTGGCGTCCTTATGATGTGTTTCTGGCAGCTCCTTGAGTGCAAATGTGGAGGAAGAATATCACCTCTGAGTCACGCCGCACTTATGAAATCGGCAGTCTTCATTATTTTCCTGTAAACCGAAACTGACTGCATCAACAAACACGCTCCTCCCTGTTATCTCCCTCTCCTCCTCCACTTGTTTCTCCTCTGATGCAAACATCCCTCAATATAACCACAAAATTGACCACCCTTTTGTGTCAGGTACTCCCGAGTATTCTCTCTCCTGTCACAGTCTTTGTTAATAAGCAGGAAAACAAAGTGTGAGAAGCTTTACGGAGGGTTTTTATGGTAGCGGGGTGTTTATATTTCTGTCAGCAGTGCCGGGAGAGAAAACTCAATTATCCAGAGTGGAGGCATTAGAGGGATGATTTGTGTATGTGTGCTTTATGTGTGTTTGGGTGGATGGGAGGCACATTCAGATTGTCTGGTGTTATCAGTTCACACCTCGCAGACAGTGACATCCAGGGAGTAATAAAGTTTTTACAAATCCCCGCTACACAAACACATTCACATAACCTAATTTAGCTGTCCAACTTCCCGCCACTGAAAAGATACAAATAGAAGCAATGAGTGTGCGCGGAGCAATTGGCAGCTTATTGATTTGCTTTATCATCTTTTGTTCTACTTGTCTTATTTCTGACTCTTGCTCTCATTTCTTTTTGCCTGTAAGCTTTCAGAGGGAGGATATTGTTTTACCAGAATAGCATTTTAAACTGGCATTTCTACAATACGTGTTTCATCAAGTTCACTTTACATGTTTATGAGCTGGTGGTGGGATGACAAGCCAGAGACCCCTGTTCAAGATGATGTTTCACCATTTGTAAGTGTTGAAACCACTGGATATTTTAGCTTGACTGCAACAGTAAGTGACGAAGTTACAGCATTGGTCCAGGCAGTCAAATCTTAGCATTTACCCATTGCCCTTGTGTAATTACGTCATAGGTTTTGTGTTCAAGGCATAAGTATTTTAAACCAGAAGATGATCTTTTCCTAATTTTGACCAAGTGTTTTCGTGCCTAAATCCAACCAAACTATAAGCACAACTTTGTTAAAACAGAAAATTGGAAATTCAACCTAAGTAAACGTACAACTGCAACATGTAGAAAAGTGAAGTTTCAACATATCCATGGTTTGCAGAAACGTACAATGCAAACATTTATTCTTGCAATTGGGTTGGAAAAGTCTAATTTTCCTTAGGAGATGTGGATATTAAAACAAATCACTGTACAAAACATATAAAATGTCAAGTAGAATCATACAAATACAATAGAATATATGATACAATATAAATGTATGTGAAGGTAAAGCAACTAGTACCTTTGTGTTTTAGATACGGAGGCTGGGGTTAAGGGGTTGCAGTGTTGGTCAATCCACCACTTTGTCTCCATTAAAACAATCTGATGGATCGCAGTTGGATCTGGTACAAAGTTAAGTTCTTTGGAGGATGAATCCTAATGCGTTTGGTTATCCTTGGACATCTTATTTCAGTTCATTGTTTATTCATTATCTTTTGGCATGCAACATGGAAAAAATAAACACATTGAAACAGTCTGTCAGTCTCAAAAGTAAAAAAAAAAAAAAGGTATCAGTTAGAAAGAGTAGCTCTTACAAGTCAAACACAAATGTTAACTCTAAGTAAAAAATAACTAAATACAAATTAAACAGGAAACCAATAAAAAGTTATAAAAGAAAACAATAAGAGAATGATGGTCTTGCTGATAACTACAGAAGATGCAAACACATTGCTGGAGTACAAGTCAAGTTATTAGACTGCACATATTAAAATAAATGTTTGAATCAATAGCAGGTGACCGTGGGAATTCTGTACTTCCTAAAGGAACCATTTCAGAGTGTTATTTAAGATCTGATATATATAGCAGAGGAATTAATGGTTGCTCGGTGGCTGCCTAATGGCTTTTGCAAGGCTTTTATTAAAGTTTTAGGTGTTAAGTGCTCTAGACCAATAACCCTACTGGTTATCAGTATTAAATCTGACTTTCAGGTTACTGTACCATGCTATGAGACTATAACGCCACCACCAGGAGGTCAAAGTTTTCACTATCCTGTCAAATGTCTTGTCCTTTACTCAATGGATTGGACCTCAAGCTGTAACTGACATTCATGGTTTGCAAATGATGCATCCTAATGACATTTGTGATCCTCAGATTCTCCTTTACAGCCATCATTGGGTCAATATAAATTGAGTTTTCTCAATTACTTTGTTTTATGACCAATGCCTGGAATATCGCTAATTTGCTAATTTTAGCAATCCTAAACTAAGAAATTAAACATGATGAACGTTATACCTGATCGAAATCAGCATATTAGCATGTAGCTCCCCTGCGTAAGGGCAGACCCTAATAGCTCCCAGCATGACTGTAGGCTCTTAGTTTAGTTAAATCTGTAATAAAACTAAAGTATTAATGGTCTGCTTCTATAAATCACCCACTATGGTGATATTATTGGAATCTTGGGTGCTACATGTCAGTTCCCAGGATAGCTTACTTCTCGTTTCCTCCTCTGATCTGAATTTTGAAGCCCACATGAAAAAAATGCCACAAAAATAACTTCTCTGGAATCTTTCCAGCATGCAGTTATCTCTCGGTCAAACACTGTAAAGGTTATAAATGTGTTTATCTCTAAAAGGCTCCACTAGTGTGATCCGCTCTGTTCCGGTCTGCCCAAGAAAGCTTTGATTAAACTGAAGATCATCATTCTGCAGGAACAGAGAACATGTTAGAACTGTTTCAAAGTGTTGGCTTCAGGTTAGTTTAGACATTAAGATTCTGCGCTCTTTGGTTCTAAATCACACAACAGTCAAGCACCTGAATACATATCATACGCTCTTTTAAACTACATCCCTTTTACCGTAGATGCCTCAGTTCCTCCAGCAGGTATTTATGTTGTCCTCAGGGTCAGGATTAAGGTCAGCTGGATCAGCTTGCCAGACAACCTGAGGGCAACGGCCTCTCTTCTTGTCTTTGTGTATTTATGTCTCTCCTGTCTCTCTTGCTCTTGTTCATCACTATCCCCTTTTTTTTACTTAGTTAAATGGATTCAGCCACCAGCAAAGTAAGAAATATTGACCTTCCAGTAATGGAATGGAGATTGAACAACCAGGCCTCCACACATGAACAGCACAAGGAGGAGGAGGAGGAGGAGGTGACTGTACACAAAAATACAGTCAATTAGTAATTATACGAGTCACTGCCATTAAGAGTAATTAATGTTCTCCCTTTAATTAAAGAAATAAAAGGTGTGTTTTTTACTGACCCATGGCACAAAAAGGGCCAGTGATCAATACCAACGAATAAGAGAGATTAGAGGCTTTTAAAACTCACTTTTTCACACTGTGACTAAACGTCCCATTGGAGTTTCAACACGCATCTACTTGTGTTTTTACCAGTTCAGCGAACTGAAGGTAAAGACTTCTAACGCTTACAATTCAGAGTTGATGCTTTAACCTTGAAGTCACAGTAAAAGGGTCCTTAGCTTTTTGTTATGTAGCGTGTTTTAAGTGATAAGAAATATGTGAATGGGATAACGGTAAAGGATGGAGTTTTCCATAAAATCTTTAGAATTTGAACAGCAAATAGAGGGCCATACAGAGCTTTATGTTGTTGTGTATGTTGATAAATCAGAAGGATGAGTGAGACATGACTAAACTTCAGCTACATTCTTTGGAAACTTAAACCACGTTTTTGCAAACACACTCTTCTTGCTGTGATGTTGTTCTGCTGGCTACTACGAACTACGCGCTAACGGCCAAGTGTGATTTCATATGATGGGTGGTAAGCTGCTTGTTTGGTTTTTGGGTTGGTGGGTTGATAAGTTGATTGGTTGGTGAGATGGTGGGCTAGTTGGTTAGTGGGTTGGTTGGTTGGTTGGTTGGTGAGTTGGTTGGATGCTGGATTGGTAGGTTGGTGAATTGGTTGATGAGTTTGTTGCTGAGTTCGCTGTTACCTTTTGGTCCGGATCAAGATGACAATCCATGAATCTTGATGAAAAATATTGGATGTTTTCAGGTGGATGATATCTGTGAATGAATACAATTTCATGCTTATCCAAGATCTGGTGAGCTTGAATTATGGTTAAATTCATAGGTATAGGGTAAGGGTTAGGGTTAGGGTATAAAGTGTGATATTGGATTAGGCTTGATTGATTAAAGGGGACTGTTGGGCCTTGGTGGAGGTATGCACTCTACTGAGTGCCATGCTAGTTTTTAATGTGTCTTTAAACATGTGTCAGCATCAGAAAAATCATCATGTTAATCATGATATCTTGGTGTCATAATTATTCTAAACAAGTGAGTTCAATGTTACAGAGCAGCAATACTGACAACAACAACTGAAACTGAAAAGCACAACTCAAAGACAGGCAGGTGAGACAAGGTTAACAGTTTAAAGCAGAATACACAAAAGATGATTTTTGTATGTATTTAGTAGCTGATTATAGCGGTTTTGCAGCAAGTGCTCAGTTGGATGATAAGATCAGGTGGCGCTGAGTGTCAGGAAACACTGGGGACGACTGCAAAAATTACAGGATTCTAGTGACTGTCAGACTGATAATGGATAAGAGCTGCTACTTGAGACGAGAGAGGAGAGGCTTGTTGTATACTTGCTGCTTTTATTTTTAGTAGATACGAAGCTAAATACAGCGTGAACAACACTATCATCCCACCGCTCGCAAAGATCTTGTCATTAACGAACTGTAACGCTGTTGTTTTGCATTTGGGGGTTTTAAAGTGTTTCCATAAAAACAGCATGGTGCCCTGTCAGATGCTAAGAATCGGAGACTGATGTCCGCCGACTCAGAGCGAGGTTCATTTAAATATTCAGAGCTTGCTGCTTGCTATGAATCATTTCCCGGAGGCATTATATATTGCCGAATTAAAATGCCACAGATGTTGCTGTCAACCTCCTATGAATATCATTTTAGGTGTTCGTTGTTGATGGGTTCTAGTTATAATTTTCAAAATGGCATCTTAATAATTCCCTGAAAAGGAAAAATGGTTTGAAGTCAGTGGGAGCAGTAGTTTTCTTGTCTACAGTGGTGAGTTGTTAGGGCTTTATGTAATAATGAAAATGCGATCTCAACTCTATTCTGTTTTCTCCTTTAATATTTAAACAGGAGATATGTTTAAATATTAAACAAGCACCTATAACCTGTTCACTTACATCCAACTGAATTGTATATGAATAATTTATGCGGATATGGTATTAGAAAGATAAGGTAACTAAAGGTGGTTCAACATTTGTAAATATGTATTTGAGGAAGTGGCAAGGAAATAATCAGGCATATCCTCTTAACTAAGAAATAAGTGTACAATAGCTTGAAATTTACTACAGCAGCTGCATCCATCAGTATCAATAAAAAATCCGACATTATTTTTTTGATCAACTACAAAAACTATCATCATATTCCTTGTAAAAGAAAAGCTTAAACAGAAGCCTTTGAGGGTCAAATGAAATGTTGCTCTCACATTCGCTGCAAAAAAGGCAGATTGGTGATCTTAACAGACAAAACAAATGTGTATTGAATGGCGGATCGAGTCGAAAGCAGCACCGGTTGTGAATTTCTAAAAATCTAAAACCATATTTCCATTAGACTCACGGCTACAAAACACAAACCCTCAAAATGTGGATCCTCGCACATAAGCAACGGCTTTTTTCTGCCAGAGTAAACATTCCAACTGCCAGCAGCTTAATGTTAGTTGTCTATACTCAGTGTGTGTGTGTTTGTGTGTGTGTGTTGTGGCAGCCTTCCAGTCAGCAGTGCTAATACCTGATGCTAATACTGTGTATAAAAGTGCTTGTCAGTGTCAGTTTTCTTTGCTAATATTCTAAAATATTGTTAAATTCTTGTAATGAACCAACAACTGCTGAATAAATTGGACCATATTAAACAATCACCTAATTGAGAGAATATGCATACAGTTAAGAAATCTTGGAGAAATTGTTAGATTTTGATAAAAGTAAAAGTAGACTTGTTTCCTCCACTAATAGATTTGTTAATAACCATTTGTACACACATAAAAAAGAAAACATTGGGGTTTTATCTCCAATCAAGTCTGTCTGAACTCTGTTTTTTAAAAAAAAGTTTGGTGGATAATGGTTGGAAGTTGGCAGAGAGCCTAGCTGATGGGCACCATGCATCATTGGTGATCTGATCCCAAGGGGAGAACTCGTCAGTTTACACCTGGCATTAGGGCGTATTCACATGTATCTTGAGTGGCCATTTGTGATCGAATCTTTTTCTCCCCACTCTATATGAATAAGCACGTGCTTCACTGGAACAAACGGACTCATGTAAAGCTTCATAACATATGCTAGGGCTGGGCGATAAATCGGTAAAATCAATTAATTCGAGTTTAATAAAAATTTTAAAATTGATTTTCTCTTTAATTCTCTCCGCCGCCGCTCCCCATGGGCTCCCATAGTGGCCTCTGCCCTCCCCCTGTATTGACTTACCACAGAGAAACAAACACAACTACATGCAGCAAGCCAAGAGTTAATTGCTAGAAAGGCACTGTCTGGTCAGTTGTTCGCCTCTCAAACAGACGCATGTGTCACAGTAGGAAACTTATTGTTCACTACGAGATGCACAGGAGCGCGGTAACCCACACACACTCGCTAAAAAGCAGCCAACATTAGTGGAATCATTGTGTTCCATATGACAAGAAATTGCGGTGGACAGCTTTTACGGATGCAGAGACGTTGCATATCGCTAAAGATATGGTGCCCATATATACAGTGGAAAAGCCGGAGGTTCATCCACATGCTGAAAACTTTAGACCCCAGGTTTATGTTACAAAGCCACAATGGGGCATGATGTCTCAAGCCAGAGGAAGTGGACAGGCTCGTCTTCCTGGCCAAAAATGTGTACAATAGACAGCAAGCACACACCTCGTCCCGTACATCTACCAACATGTGATGTGTACTATGCAATGCATGCAGATGTTTAATTTAGTTTACATATCTTTAGGGATATAAAATACTTTTTGTAAACAAAAGGCACCTTTTTCAAAATATAGTATTTGATGAAAGTTGTGTTTTTATCAACACCAATGGGAAAGATTATCTGTTTTTTTTTTTAAAACATGCAATCTGACATGTTAAATTTACGTTTGCAAAAGCATTTTATCAACACTTATCGACACTGTCTGAAGGCGCACTGTTTCAAATGACAGCGCAATTTCGTTTACAAAAAAAGCATTAAAATAATGCAATGCTCTTAATTTCTTTGTCATTTGTCATTTGCTTTAGAGAAGGAAAAAAAAACGATTAAAATCGTAAATCGTGTTTGGTGTGGAAAAATCGGAGATTCAATTTTTAGGCCATATTACCCAGCCCTAACATATGCCGTAGAATTTACCATAAACAGCGAAAGTTTCTCCAAACTCACCTCAAAATGGAGGGATTTTATTATGGAGTCTGGGGAACTTCACTCCTTCATCATCTCCCTGCTGTAGTATTTTGGTGTTCAAATTGGCTGCCTGTTGTAGTGCCAACTATTCTAAAAATAGTTGGAAATTGTTGTACTTAATAGAAATTAATAGAAAAACATGAATCTCACGCACCATTTACAATATATTTACAAATATTTACTATATCATTATATAGACTCTGCAGCCTCAACTGTGACTGACTTCCTGTGTCCCTAACTAAAAACTAGTATTATAGAGGAAAACATGTAATTTAATCAGACTCAAGTTTGATTGAGTTACTTTAACTAAAAAGTTAAGTTTCGTTAAATGCCCTTATAACCAGGAATCCAATATTTTTAGATATGATTGTGAATGCATCATCTGTGTTGAATGCTGTTTGACATAAGAGGTGACCTTTCCTCGATTCTTCTCAAAAGCTGTACAGTAGAAATGTAATGAATTATCACTATTACAATGCATTTGACAGCATAGAGGACCTTTTTAATTTTTACTTAATTAATTTGGTTGCAGTCATAGGCCTTTCTGCGCAGGAAACCATTTGAAGCGTGGCTTGTATGAGACTTGAAAGAACAGGGACTATTGTCTGTGTTTTACAATGCATTTTGAAACTGGAGGTGTGACTGTACAGTAGAAATAGTCACATTTTTATTCTCTTTTTCTGCTGATGTTTCAGTGCAGTTTAAGTCAGTGGGTGACGATTGTCTAATTTCTCCCTCAGACTTTATAGAGGATTTAAAACGTTACTAAAGCACTTTCCTGTCTCTCCCTGCCTCACTTTTCCATTTTCATTTTTATATCTCCCTCCCCTCGTACTCTTCTCTCCCACTCCATCATCTCCTCCTACATCTTAAACTTTTCATCATCAAATTATCCTCCCATTTTCTCTCCTCACTCTTTTTCTCTCCTCACTCTTTTTCTCTACCCTACTTTTCCTGGATTCCTCCTTTCCCTCTGGCCCTCCCACTCCGTTTTCCTCTATCTCCCCATTTTCCTGCCCTCCCCTGTTCCCCCTGCATCCCACCACCATCACCATCCCCCTTCCCCCCACCTCTGTTCTCTCCATCAGGAGTTGGAGGAGCGTCTCCGCCACCATCACCATGCAGAGCTGCAGTCTCTCAGAGAGGCTCACCGCCAGAGCATCGAGACGCTCAAACAGCAGTCAGAGCAAGAGCTGCAGACACTTCGCTTTGAACTGGAGGACGAGGGCAAAGCCATGCTGGGTAAGGTCTTAGACTGTCTGTGTGTTGGGGGGACATGAATTATAAAGACTCAACCTCCCATTACCCTTTGGCACATTTTATTTTCAACCAAATTGTCCTGGGCTGCACAGATTTGAGGGTTTTGGTCACAGTGTGCACTAATTCTACTGTGGAAACCGGGGGCAATCAGAGTCCTTAAACCTCTCATGCCTCCCATGTCCCTTCATGTAGTAAACAGTGATATAAGCCTGTCACTTTGATGTAAGAGTACTAATTTTTCTGTCCAAAAGTAGCTGCAATTCAAGAAAGTACAGTTTAATATTGTTCAAATTAGGGGCGTCCTAATTTTGTACGTATGATAAGTTTCCAAAGTCAGTATACGATATGCATGCTTAAGTTTGTTGACATTGCCTGCATTTCAGGTCATGGAGAAGGACACACTGAAAACACTGTCCCTCAGTCATGACGGATCAAATACATAGACATAAAGATATTCTCATGTTTACCGGGCTTCAGAGACAGAAATAAACCCTTCATCATAGATTACACTGTGACTGCTTTCTTCCTTTCCTAAGTCAACTTTAGAAAAGACTAAAATGGTGCAGTCTGTGTTTTTATATACAGTATGATCTAATGTGACGCTGGAACAACAGTCCAAGTACAATGAGAACACCAGTAGAAATAACGATAGATCAACACAACTTGAAAGTGCTGTAGAATCTCAGTCCCTTTCCCGTTTTTGTGCTAACACACCAGTACTCAGCTGTGAAAAATGGTCCTCCATTAACCTACATGTCATGGTCCTGACACTGGAGAGCTGCCTCCATCTATTTCTCACTTCCCACATCCTGACATCCTTTTATTACCCTTTTTTCTCTCCCTCTCTTACCTTCCTCCATCTCCTCCTTGTGCGTGAATGTGTCTTTTTATACACATGTGTGCTCAGGTGAGATTTACTTTCAGTTTTCAGTGCTGTATTTCTTTATTCTGCCATTTCAAATTGGACCTATATACAAATACAAAGCTAATAGCAGTGTGTTCCTTCTCAGTGCTCCTCCAAACCATTACTGTTTGCAATGAAAGGTGTTCATTGGAGTGAAGATTAAAGGCCACTTGGGTAAAAGTAGCTAAAGCACTCAGCTTTATGTACAAAATAAAGAAAAAAACTTCATTTATTTATGTTGTATTAAAAAAGCCTGTGCATCTAATGAGCACTTTTTTCATGAGCAGACTAATGGCTGGAGGTTTTCATCAAGCCTTAAAATTCCTGAATCTGAAATGTGCAAATGCTCTTTTATTTCCTCATGTATGTTGTTGTATGTATGTTCTGTTCAAATGAAATGTGACCTCTTGTGTCCTTTTCAGCCTCTCTGCGATCAGAGTTGAACCACATCCACGCATCAGCCATCGAACACCTGAGACAAACCCACCAGCAGGAGTTACAAGCTGCCAAGGTGGAGCTGGAGAAAACACTGGAGAATAACCGGACACAGGTAGGACATGTCTGAACTGTCTGAATCAACTCTTTGGCGCTGTCCACACAAAAACACACGTCTTTAGAGTTGATTATAATATCCAGAACCTTATAATGTGACCATCTGCGCTCGCATCACCGCCTTTATGTTTTTGTGATGATCACCTCACCTCTGCATGGAAAGACAAAGCTACCATGATGAATGAGTCTCTAGTGAAGTATGACTCCTTTCGAACACAAACCAGCATGTTCTCTTTCTTTCGCAGCCAAAGTGAAGATTGTGTGATTAGAATGAATGAAATAATAAATCCACGATGCTTAGACACTTCTGAAAAGACTTTCAGGAATTTCACACTATTAACACATTCATCCACACTCTCCATGGAAGCTTTTCTCGTGAGAAACACAAGAAGAGACTGAACACATGCTCGGAACTGACTGATAAGTAATTTAGAAAGCTGTTTGTAATTCATAAGATTATGGTTTGATACCAGAGGCTCGTCTGGAGCAGCACCCATTGAGCAGACACATTATCAGGAATACAACAAAACTACTACTGCTGGTGAAAGCGTCAACATGATCTGATTTTATGTCAAAAGCTGCCAAAAATAACCAATTGGCTTGTCTTGTAAATGCATTATTGATCAATTATTGAACTAATCAGGTTGAGAAACATGTTGTATTTCAACAGGATTCACAATAAAAGCCAACTCATGTTTCGCTAGTTGGATGCTCTTAATGTGACATCAGTTAATTAATGTTATATGTTATAACACTGCACTGCACGTGTTCTTTGAGTTTTTAGCCCATGTCCCATCTTCTTAAATGGAGGGGGGGGGGGGGGGGGGGTGGCTTATAACTAACACTGTAACCATCCACTAGGGGGCGATCTCGATGTTTTGGCTTCCCTTTTGGGGAACCGTCATGATGGACATCTTTATATACGGTCAATGGTTAGATCCAAGCCCCCAGGAAGAGCGTCAGGCTCTGAGCCCAGTTTTCATAGTGGCCAAACCGTGTAATTACACCGTCACATGACTCACTGTGGCCCAAAAAGACTTTTAACCATAAGCTAACATTGTGTAAGAAGGGGTCTGCAATACGTTGGGTAAATTTTTTTTAGTGTCACAAACCCCCCAAAATGACTAATTTCACTATAATAGCTTGATCCATTTGCTCCAATAACATTTGGAAAGTCTAGAAGAGCCCCACAATTAAATTACTTTAACCCCACTGAAGTCTGCCGGCTCATTAGTCTCTAGTGGACTGTTAGACAAAACAAGCTTGTGACAATTGTTATAGGAAGGAAGTTTGTATTATTTTTGGCTTTTTTATAAATATTTTTTGGCCTTTTTGGGACTTTATTGGACAGGACAGCTTAATTGAAAGGGACAAGACATGGGATGATAGAGAGAGGAATACCTTCGAACCCTGGGCCACTGCAGTGAGGACACACCCTCTGTACATAGGGTGTATATTCAACCTAGTCATTGCAGCACCTAATTTTTTGCTATTTTAAAGACAAAACAAACAATATATGAATCAAAAGATGAAACTGATTTTTTTTTTAAATGTTTTAAATGTCTACCTGTGTCGACAGTCCAACAGAAATTTAGTTGTGGATGAGGTCTGTGTGAGATGTAGCCAGAGAGCTTCATCTAACACCTGCTGCAGACTCACACACACACACACACACACACACACACGGCAGGCTTACCATCTCTTGTAACTAATTACCCTAAACACCACAGGCTCTTCTCGCGTCACCTTGCTGTACAGATGTTCTAGCAGAGAAGCCCAGCTGGCTGTCTTTAATAGCCCCCACACACTCCACCATCAGTCCCTTTTATCTGTAGTTGCCAAGGTGATAAGGAGTCAATAAAGGCTAATAGTAGAGTGTTACAGTCTGAGCTGCCTGTCAGTCACCAGGCTGCAGGAAAGGCAGAGAAAACCGAGTATGAATTTAAGTTGCTCCTGCAGCACACAAGCTTCTTCAAAGCAGATTCAGGTTCAACCACAGGCCTTCCTTTACTCAGATTCTATCCCAGAGACACGAAAGAGAAGATTTTAGTTGTTCATATAGTCAATACATTATCCTGTGTATGGAAAACTGCATATAACTCAAGAAAAGAGGCAATAAGCTGACTGGTGGGTTTTTTTTCTCTTCTTTTCATTTCTAGCTCTGGCATCTGTAAAACTTTTTTCTCCATTGCAAATGCATCTCAAATCCCATCACACACATCACAGATCAAACAATTTAAAAGGTTCAGCTCAAACTCTGCTAGTTTTGGTAAAATACTCCTAAATAAATATAAGTATTTCTCCTTGTTTTTCACTTTATTTTATAGCATACAGCAGAGATTTAGACATTCCCTGTCCCAGGTTTTAAGCCCATCGCTCAAAAACCACATTTTGCCATTTATCCGATGGAGATACTGAACAGTTAAATTAGACAGGATAGTTCACTTTTCGACATGCAAAATTTGACAGTGACTTTATCCTCTCTGTCGTTTTACGATCTGCGCTTATCTCACTTGTGCTTTAAAATAATCGACCAGATTTATCGGCACAAGCTCTTACACAGCAAGGCAATTAAATTTATGGTAAAAAGGTTAAACTCATAAAATAAAGTGTAAGAAAGTCGAAACATCTTGTTTTCACTCAAGAACCTCTTGTATTTAGTGACCGTCTTGCCCCTTAAAAGACAGCAAGGGGCAGTTCTCCCCCAGAAATCCCCCCAAATCTCCCCCTGTGTAATGTTCACAACCCTTCAAGACCCTCATGCTTCACTGGTAGTCGTTCATGCGTTTATGTCAGAATAAGCATTCGTGTTCAGCTGCGATGATTTCACTTACATCACTGCGGCTATCCTGTTATTATCAGAATGCTATTTGTCATTAATGTGATGAAGACAGAAAAACATGGACACTCATGCTACATTGACAACTTCATGCTAAGAGACAAGTCATAAAATACAACTTAAGTTGTAAAAGTTGCGAAAGCTGATTTGTTCATGACAGTCCCACAGTTTCAGACATATTTCAATGTTGCATTCCAGCCATTTGATTTTATGTGATGCCCAAAGTTTAACAGCGAAGTTGCTGCACTCTGTACCACTCCTGTAATATCAGTGCAGTCAAAACTTTAAGTAAATGTTCCATCTAATTCTTTTACATGAGTTTAATGTTAAACTAGATTTGAACTTCATTAGAGGAGACAGAATATCCTATTTGAAATGAATAACTTTCATGTAGAATACTTGAGTAATAAGCACTTGAAAGACACATTATGTATATGTAGAAGTTCTTTTAACTTTAGAATTGAATAAACCCTTAAGGTTGATGAATATGTCCTCAATAATTCAATTTATTCAGACTACATTATTTAACTTATTCACATTGACTCAACACTTTACATGAAATAAAATCAGATGGAAAACTACAAGTGTACCTCTAGCAAACCTCTGTTTTGAGGCCGATGTGGTCCAACACTTCATTCTAACCCCTCTATCCCAACAACATTTAGAACAGCCGACACCTTTGCGTGAGCGGTATGGGATAAGGGCTGTATTGGGATTGGGCCAGAGAGAGGGATTTGAATTGGAAACATTACAGTAAGGACAGAAAGGATAGGTCTGTATCCAGCAGAACCAATTTGACAGTGAGTTTATCCTCTCTGACCTTTTACCATCTGCTTTTATCCCCCTTTGCATTTTAAAATAATCCAGCAGGGCACAGACTGTAACCCATCATATGAATTTCATTTGGGGTTATAAAGTTAAAATATAAAAGGGAAAAAATCCCATCATTTATATTTGTTGAATGACTTCTTAATGTTAAAACGCTGCACATACAATTGAACTCAGAGATGGAGACATGGAGATTTTGTGTTTACATTAATCCCTTGTTTACATTGCGGGAGCCATAATGGCACATAAACTGAAACTTCCTGTGTTGAGTCATCAGAGTGGAAGAGCTCAGCTGCAGATGGTCGTCACGCTGTGTTAAATAATGTTTTTATACCTCCAATTACTTAACAGACGGGGAAAAAGAGGCTGATGAAGTACGAGGTCGTGTGTCTCTGCTCGCACATTGTCGCCGGTCTCCCTGGAGATACGTACAGTAACTTGTTTGATATGACAGAGCTGTCGGATCAATTATCACATCATTGGCATCTCTTCACTCCGGATATCTATTTTGTTCTATTTCCATGGTATTGTTATATTTTTGATGCTGTTTTGAGTATTAGTGACAAAGTCTTTCTTTCTTGTTTCCACTCTGAACTTGAAATTATTATTTTTATTAAAAAGTGAAGTATTTTAGAAGTGTTGTCATTTTCTATTACGGCTCTTGTGTCTCAGTCCAATATTTTAACCTCATCATTTCTTTTCTTGCTGCTCTCTATTGCACATGAAATATGCAGCTGTGAGATGATACAGTTTTAAAGACACATTTGTTTATTGATGAAGAAACCTGTAAGTGGCCATGGCATTTTACAAATTTCAATTAACTTTGAAGAGGTCAATTGTAAAAAGTGTCCAGAATATGAACATTATCAAAAGTGTGAAGGAATAAAAGTGTTAATGTTATTTCAAAGATGCCTACAGTGCCTACTACCCGCTAGTCCCAGTTTGTACCAAAAGAGGCGAGAGTCCAATAACCCCTGTAGTTTAAGGTGGGAGATGTAAAAGTAGCGAGTTCATGACTAAGTCTACTAGGTCAACATAATAAACTCATAACAAGTCAAGAAAGGATATATTTCAACTATACACCTTCAGAGTTAAAAAAAAAAAAAAAAAAACGTTTTTGACAAACTAAGACAAGCTTATTTTGCTTGCTAACTTATTTTAAAACTCACTTGATTCAAACTCACCAAAAACAAAACAAAAAAACTCACGCAGACAGTCTTGGTTTACCTTCCCATAACCACCACAGGTTTGGTCAAAATAACTCCTCAGTTCACTCTCTATCTGTCCTCTGCTGCTGTCCTGTCCCTTCCTGCCATGTCCCGGAGTCACAGTTTTGAGAGCTGCTGTAAATCACCTCTGTACTGTATTCCCTGTTGTCAAACTGGCATCTGTCGCACTCAGTCCAAGTCTGGTAGTCCAGCTGTGTTCACCAGGTGATCAGCTGACTGAGCGCTGTTGACCACGGCAACACCCCCGTCATCCAAGGTTGCAACGCTGAAAGATTCTGTCCGCTAATAGGGTCACTCAGCTCCATGGCTAACTTAGATATTTGGTCACAGCAGCCAGACGCCACAGCCAAAGATGGCTTCAGCAAAGATTTGCATGGGTAGCGTAGTGAGCAATGAACCTAGATCATAATAATAGTTTTAAATACAGGACTTGGACATGAGAGCGAATCTGACCCAGTGACAGGCTTTAAGAAGAAATATAATACCCACACAGAAATAGCCTATCTTCTCTCTGGTTTCATGTGCACATGTAGGTCATATAAAGGCATCAGTATTTAATTGAGGTGGTTTTTTAACCAGTTGAAAACTCCTTGTAGTCTCTTTAAAGCCTCTGAAAATATAAATTTCCCTCAGAAGGGGAAAGTTTGGTATCAGAATTAGATCAGGGCCTTAATATTGAAACAAATGAGAGCCAGACGATTATTGGATGTGTCACAGAAGATCTGGTCTTCTGTTGACAGTCTGTAAATGCCTGTGAACTGTCCATTGAATCTGAGGTTGAAGTCACAATCTTATCATTCACATTTATGATATTGTCTAAGTGGCCAGTTCATTACTAACTCGTTCTATAATAGACTTTCAGTCATACTGGATATCAAATAAGTTGTATTCTCTCGACATCACTGATATACTTTAGGTATGTATTTTTTATTTTCAGTATATCAGAATACCACACCCAAATCCAGCCGAGTCACTCGATAAATATTTGAACAACTTATTTATTTTTCAAAGACTTAAAAATGAGAATAGAGGGACACCGGCATTAAAGCAAAAAAAAAACTGGTGCACATATCCTGCTTTACAGTGCTGTTTGTTTATTTATCAGGGTTTTTTGGAGAGGAGAGAGAAATGAAATTACAAAAAAGAGAGAATAGAGAGTGATGACAGACGAGGGAAGAAATAAAGCTCGATGCTCAAAACCAGCTCGCAGTCAACACCATCAGTTTTATATCACCGCTCGTCTGCCGTGAATGCAAACACCCAACAGATCTCCACTTCAGTCTGATTAGATCAGACTGTTTTAGAAAAGTGCATTACTTTTCCTTTAAATCCGGCTGAATGCGCTGAAAGGAACCAATTTCAGGTTTATCCTCTTTCGTCTTTGTTCCTTTCTTTTATTGTGCCAGCCCTCTTTTTTGTCCCTTCTTGTTTGCTTGTTGTTTTATTTGCTTTTGTGCGTCATCTCACCCCAGAATGAAGCCAGGAGTTTGATGAGACTGAGAGTAAAATGAGTAAATGAGTCATTAAAGATTAATCTGCCCTGTCCCTGCTGTGCTTAATTGCGCCGCTAGGTTTATTGACAGCTAAATTCAGCCAATGACATTAAATTAAACGTCGAGGTAGAGTCAGATAGAGACAGATACTGAGATGGAGGTGATTATACAGTATTATGGCTTTTGGATGTATGAACATAGCCCTTGGCATAAATTGTTATAGAGGAAAGTAGAATGAGATTTCTGCAGAGTGAGGAATCATTAGTGGACAATAACTCGACAATATTTAATCTGACTCTGATGGAGTTAAGTGGCCCTCGACCGGGAGACTGAAGATCACATTTTTGATTTTTTGTTCCCTAATTCAAGTCTCTAAAAACATAATGGGCAATTTGGCAAACAGGGCCCGCTCTGCCTCTGATCATAATGTGGAGTTTAACTCTGGACTTGGCAGTTTTGTTTGTTGATGGCTGGTTAATGAGATGTCTGTTTCTCTTTTGTCACAACGCTGTGCTCCTGCTCTTTACACTCCTCACAGTTTGTTAGGGTTAGGAACGGTGATGGTACAACTTGTGGTCCGCTACAAAAACAACAGGAAATGAGTGTAGGTTTCTTCTAGAACACACAGTTTTGTCACAATAATAACCACCTAGAATTGTCTTCTTAATAAAACACCGGGATTTGACAGTAAAAAATTGATGAAAATGCCTCTAACTCCTTTAAAAAAACACACAGAGGTTTGTTGATACTAAACCTGCTGAAAATGGTCCAGGTGTCCCTAAAAATTTCCAGTGGTCTGACTAACACTCTGGTCACCTGTTTGACAGCCTTGATGGCTTGTAATAGAAATAATGTCTTGTATGTTTTGTCTGGTTATGGTGAAGGGGAAGACATTTAATCAGTTGTAGTGAATCTGTCTTTCTCTGCATATTTTGGGTTTGACAAACATAACTAATCTGTGGCATCAAGTCCACTGATCCCTACTGAAGATATACATCTTTGAATACAGTTTTTTTTTTTTATGCTTAATAATTTTACTAAAAAGGACTTTTTCAGAAACATTTGCCAAACAGGTGGAAAAGGTTCTTTTCTACTTCATGGATTTTATGGCAGCAGGACGATAAATGTGCATTAAGTCCAAATAAACTACAGTGCCCATCTTCATCATTAAGAAACATGTCTCCCAGATGTTTTCGAACATCAATGGACCTCATGCACAGAGGAATACAATTTATGCGAGACCTCAGTTTTACCAGACAATACTACTTTTGCCAGCCCTATCCTTAAACTGGATGAAATTTTAGTCAAATTTAAATACATCTTCTTTAGCCAGAAATGAAAAACTTGCTAATCCTCTAAGTTTTGGAAGAAGTGAGTCACTAAGTTGAAGGGCATCTTTATACTGACTCATCTTTAGAGAAGAAAGAACGTGTTCATTTTCTCACTTTGAAATTGGGACGAATATAAACCAGATCTTCTGTTTGACGCTGGAGCTCTGCAGGCACATTATGAGTAATTTGGATAGTTGGTCATTTTATTCATTATTTTACTTCACTCAGGGATTTGGAGAACTTTGATAATTTATGAGCTGTCTGAGCGATTCACCTTATTCTTGTACAGCGCTGACGTTGGCTGAAATATGGTTTTTGTGATATCTGTGGACGAATTTAGTCTTTTTTCATAAGTTTAACTTGTTTCATAGGGTAAATTTTAGCAAGTTACTCTACGTTAGCCACCAACACACCAACAGTCCCTCTTCAGATAGCTCCTTTGCCACCATCCTTCCACAAATTAAAGGTCTGAGAGCTGTTATAACAAGTGGATTTTTGACCTATTTAAGTTTCTAAAATGGCCCTTAAGTAATAAAGTCAAGAGCGATATGTATTGTAATTCATACTTGAAAGCATTCAGCACAGTAGCGGCCTCTTCTACACATGGGGATTTGTTTTTACAATACATCGTTGGATAGCATGCGATGATGAATATTGTCAGTTCATTCATTAACATTCATTGTCAGTTTACCAGCTTTTAATAGCCGCTGTGGAACTGTGATCCTTGATTTTGACTCATTGTGGATTAATTATCTCATTAATTATGGGTAGAGTTTGTGTTAGCCTAAAAAAACAGTGTATTAAGACTGTTTCATAAACTCTCCATGAGAAGTTTGGCTTTAAGTTCTGAAAAAATGCAAAAAAACAAACATTGAAGTCGAATTTAAGAAGGTGAAAAATGCCTTATGTCAGTTTATCTGGTATTTTTCATGAAACAAGCGAGACGAGAGTCAAAATAGACTAATGTTCTGAGTTTAAAGCTCATTATGCACTGTATGCTTAAAGCCAGCGAATGTTATCAAACACAACAGCTGTGTATTAAATCCTGTTTTTGAAGGCTAATCATATTTAGCTTTTGTCTGAAGTGTTTCGGAAAGGTACTGATTCAGCTATGGATTATATCAAATGTTTTCCACCTACATTTACATAAATACAGCATTTTTACATAAGATGTAATACATTCAGTTGACTAGAAAAAAATAATGATAATTTTAAGAAGCCCTATTGGTGACTACAATGCAATACACAGTGTGTGCAATGTCACAAAGAAAAGTTGTTTTAAAGCTTAAAGAAGACGAGGCAAGGTTGTTTTTATAGCACTACCATTCTGACACAAGGCAATTCAAAGTGCTTTACAGAGACGTATAAAAAAGAAAATTGAAAGCCACGTTAAACAGTAATGTTTTAAGCTCTGATTTAAATGAGATCTAAGCTGGTTGCAAAGCTGTATTCAATATTCACTCTCTTATCTGTGTGGTTTTATTCTCATAATAGTTGAGAAAGAGTTGTGTAAACCACGAGATGTAAGAATAACCCAGTTTACGATTATGTTGAACGTCATCTAATGTTGATATTATGATTGATATTACTGTTAAATGTATCTAACCTCTTTAAAAGGTATGGTAATGAGTTGAATTTATATTATAATGATTGAATGCAATCAAACAAAAACAATGAAATGTTTAATCTTATTTATGTCTTAACTTCTTCTCAATCAAAGAAATATCTCCTCCCCATCACTTTTAAACAAGTCACAAGTCTATGTCTTCCAAGTCCAAGTCGAGTCTCAAGTCATTTACTTTCCATCAAGATCCGTGATTACTTTCCTGCTTCTTCAGTCATCAGATATAAATAAATCCTTACAGCATGAATATTTTATACTGTAAACCTATATATACATAAACTTAGCTGAAATAAGCTGTGTGTAAAGATCATATTGACATAATGATAAAATAAACAGTGCATGTCCGTTTATTGAATTGACCTGTCAGACTGTGGTTTCAGCTTTTTTGAGAAACCTGCTGAAACCGCTCAGTCCTTGACTTTTATATGAAATTCTGATCCTGGGGGTTTACACTTGAAATCAGTCAGAGGGAGACTGTAATTAAAAACCTGACATCGTCACGGAGGGACCTCAGCTCTTTAAACCGTGAAAATGAACAACACCGATTCTTTTTTTTCCTTCTATCCCAGGAGCGAGAGCTGTTGGGTCGGATAACTGAGCTGCAGGAGGAGGTGTCCCGGAGGAAGAACCACATCGCTCAGCTGGACCACCAGATCCATACGCTCAACGAGAACATCAGCACTCTGACTAAAGAGCTGGAGCTCAAGGGCAAGGAGGTGCTCAAGATCCGCAGCGAAGCCAATCAGCAGATCAGGTATGACTCAGCACTCGGAGCAGAAACAATACTAGATATGAAAGCCTCGGTGAAAACTGAGGGATTTTGCTGTTTCCTGGCAGCTCTGCTGATTTGATTTTGTCCAAAAACACTTGACAAGAGCAGACAAGAGTAGACGTTTTTTGCTAATGGCCTTCAAAACTTGTTCAAAAACTTCCTGTGTCAGTTAACCAAGCCTTTCTTACAGTAAAATTGTCTCTTGCTTTCAAATTTGTGGGTCAAGACCGTCCCAATTGTAATTTATATTAGAAAAATGACTTTTATCTTCAGTAGCTGCCAAACTGACATCGTCCTTTTTATCTATGTTCGATGCACAACGTCTCTTCTCATTTGTTTGTCAGATTTTGTTTCTCTCTGCGTGAAATATTTATAGCCACAGAGTTTCATCCTCGTCTCATGCAACTCCACAACCAAAGCCTCAGAAGCATAGACCCCATTGTGTTCACACTGCAGTTCATCTTAATACACTGTAACCTGGCAACAAAACTACTGAATATCTTCCTGATAATTTCAGAGCGGTGGTCCTTTTCACTCTCTCTGCCTCCATTTTGCATAAGCACTCAATATATTATTTTGTTCTGCCTGATAATTTACCATTCACATTGTATGGCGAGACAAATGTATTTTATTGTTAATTTTCTGTTGATCAAGACTTTGAGTAGGAAGAATCAGGAACATAGGTTTTACTTCTATTAAAGAAATACTTCCAACATGTTGGGAAATATACTTGGGTGAGTTTGATGAGAAGATTGATACCACTGTAGTTTAGTGTGTTAAAGCTGGGGTTGATAATGTAGATTTTGAAAATTATACAACCAAAGACAATCCCACGTTCTTCCTTCAGGCTTCCTAAACCTCTCGAACTCATTTGGGTCACAATAAATGATTGGATGGGCTTATAACGGGCCTACACAGCCACAGATACATCATAGCTGATTGAGCAAGCAATCTAGCGTTGAGGTTTGAGATTGCAACAAACTGAACTTCCCTCGTCTCATTCACACCTAAGCAGGGGCGGTTCTAGGGGGGGGGGGCAACAGGGGCCAGTGCCCCCGTGACTCTGAGTCTGGACCCCCCTGTGGCCCCCCTGACAGTCTGCACTAATAATACAATGACAGATTTCTTGCAATGATTTTGTTCTGAAGGGAAAGGCAGAAATAAAGTGTCTCAGCAGTTTACTACCCAATCAAGATTGCTGAAATTGTAAACACTGCTTTGTCTGAATGAGGGATTTGTCCTTTTTTCCGGGTTGTATGTGCCCCCTAACAAAAAAGAACCGCCACTGCACCTAAGGTAACTGCCAAAAACGCAAAAGACCCTCTGGAGAACTGTTGTTTGGTTTGTCCTGTCAGGGCTACTGTAGAAACATGCCAGTGCAACATGAAGGACCCAATCCTGCTAGCAGTTCCTCCCAGTTTCCAGTCACTATACTAACCTAAGCTATTACCGATGTTCCTTTTAGTTGAAGGTCTTTTTTAAACACGGGCTCACCCGTTGGATAAAAATTGTGTATTGACCTGTTTCCCACTTCCCGCAGGCAAGGCAGCCCATCTGTGATTTTTTTTCTCTGAAGTGTTACATTGTACATCACTGATGTCACATTCACGTCACAAATTGAACTAGAAGAGAAAATAACGATAGACCCATTGTAAAAGAAGCATCTGTATAAAGGTGGATCGATTCTGTTGAGTATCACAACCACCAATGAATGACTCGTTTCACTCTCATAATTCGTTCCGATTAACATTTGAAAAGTCTAGAGGAGTCACACGATTCAGTTATTTCAACCCCATTCAAGATAGCCAGATGGTAAACCGGAGGTCAGCCACCTTGGCCGGCAATCCAGGTATTTTCACAGTCAGGAAGTGGAGCTATCTTGGCTTTAAAACACCAGTGAGCAGCTTTCATAGGAATAAACTAGGCTCCAACTCCAGTGTGTCCAGTTATAAAACCTCCTTGAATAGACTGCGTCCCAACATCCTTCCTAATTTACGCACCAGCGAATGGTGATAACGCGTCATCAATTCATGTGGCAGAATTTAGCGTCTACACCCTGGTCTTATGTTCAGATCACAGCTGAAGCGAGGTGACAAAAAAACCTGGGTCTACTGCAGGGTCAATTGACCCAGCTGTAAATGCAGAGTTTACATATTCCCATTGCACACAAAAGCCAGATGTTAGCAGATTAAGGTGGGATTTTTGACCACTGGAAAAGGGGTATTAGACAATCACCTTCAGGCTCCAGTGGTATTGATCCTCTGAGCTCTTTCCGGGAGAGATTGAGAAGAAAAGTACTTCCCAGATTACTATCCTCTTAGATAAATGAGCACAAAGTAGCAACATTAGGAACATCAACAGGACATTATCACTGACGTCTTGACATCCTCACACACACATAAAATGCCCACACACATTCTCTTTTCTGCTGGTGGCCCCCTGTCATCAGCGCATGTTGCCGAATTGAACTCCTGTTGTTATATCTGGATGACGATAGGTCCTGCAATCCTGCTTCTGCTCCGGTCCCGAGGAAGACACAGCGAGATGAAAGAGAGAGAGAAGAACCAAACGAGGCAAATCAGCCTCAGTGTTTTTGTCTCCCCCCCTCTCTCTGTCTCTCGGCCAGTGTCAGCAGCCCATTGATTAGTAGATGTGAAGGTTATTTAGGGTAGAGGCAGAATGGAATCTATAATCATGTTGTCTCTCGCGGCGGGTTATGAATTTTTTAAAGTGCTGCGTGGTTAATATGGTCCGGCAACTCATTAGAATAAATCTGTAGCCGCAGAGTTATGTGTTACGCGTGTGTGTTGGAAGGTTTTTCATGCCTGTGTGTATGTTCGATGACTGCTCCCATGATGCTTTATTCTGTCTCGTTAATTCATGCGCTGCTAGCCTTCATGTATGTGCGTCGTCTCTCTCTCTCTCTGTGCTGGCTGGCAGGCCCATGCGCAGCACATTCCCCCTTTCTCTTACGTAACTCCCTGTCTGAATCCTGGTCACAGGGATAAAAATAGGATGATAAATAAATAAAGAGGAAGCAGAGAGAGATAAGATGTGCGCCCCTCAGGGAGAGTTGGCCCAGTCAGAGTGAGAGGCAGACAGACATCTATGTTTCTCCTCCATCCTCCTTCACTCCCTCACAGCCCTTTCATCAGTCTTCTTCTCCTCCTCATTTAATTATCATCATCTTTTATTCCCCCCCTTTTCTGCCGTCCTCCGCTTTCTTTAGCTCATCTCCTCCGGTAAAAAAAAAAAACCTTCTGCATTTGCAAATTGAGCACATTGGATCAGAAGACGAATTTATTACCACTTCCTCTGGATTTGCTTTTCCATACGTGTCGTGTTTTGCACCTAAGCCATTGCATATTCATGTTTTCGTACATTTTCATGTTGTCCGCGCAAAACCCCAAAAACTCATATTTCTATCACCATTTCATTCACAGTGTGTTTTCATGCAATTATGTTCGAGGAATTCATTCGGTGCATCTGTCGCCTTCCCCTAATCTCACCACCGTTTCCTCTGGGGAACAATCCATTATGTTCGCTTTCTCATGGGAGAGACGGACGGAGAAGGAGAGTCTGCAGGTCCTGATTAAGTCTTAAAGGGAAATGTCACCCATTTGAAAGTAAATGAATGAAGTTGGTGTTATTCCTAAGGCTTCATTCAAATGATGCCATTAAAAGGAACAGTGGTGGATGTCAAAAAAAGGGCACCACTTGTATGGAGGGGCGGCACCAGCGTACAGGACGGTGTCATATATTTATAGTGACAAAAGGGCACTTTACTTCTTTGTCTGCTAGAAGGGCAACCTAGAGAGTCCGTTTTATCTACCATATCCAAGAAGGAACTCTTGCTGTGTTTTTTTGAACATGGGGGCACCGTGGGGGTGAATACCTCCACCAGTGAAGATGAAGGACTTTTGCTTTTTGGCTGTTTTTTTGCGTGGGGGGGGGGGGGCATTGGTAACAGCCATGGTCACCAAACTTCAATAAGATGGAGCGTCTGTTCTTACTATAAGTACATTTTTAAACTGATGCCTCTATATGACCTAAATAACAAGTCTCAGCGCCTGAGGAAAGAAGTTGCTTGCAGTCTGGTGTTACAGAAGCATCTTGTTCTGTATCTCTTGCCAGACGACAGCTGAGCAACTGACTTCCAACTTGACAAATTATGTTGGCTTTGCTACTGAGTTGTATCATGCTATTGGCTTATTATTATAAAGACATAACATTTCTAGCAGATGGTAAGTTCAACAAACTTACTTGTACCAGCAACCAAATCTGTTGGCTGAGCAATTACATGTAACCGGTACATTGTGTCTCTCTTTCATCTGCTGCAAAATAAATGAATGAGCTAGCCAGATCAAGGCAGCTGTGCTCATACTGCTTTTGTCCACAGGGGCCGCCAGAATCAACAAAACAGAAAGTTCTTTGAAGCTGCTTTAATGATCCTTATGTAGTGTGGAAGATAATGTATGTTAGTAATTGTCCTCATATACAAAACCGGCGGGAGACAGGTATCAAAATGTCATTGGTTGGAGTATTACATTTTGATGTAATTTCATACTTCACTAGATTTTAGTAACTATTATAGTCGCTAGATACTTTACAGAAATTATTATTTGGAAAAATTGTGTATATTCTAAGACATATTTAACTATTCAAATTCAAAGCCGACGCGACCAGCTCCAGCATAACACACTGGAACTCGTCTGACCATTCTTCTCTCTCCTCAGGGCTCATGAGCAAGAGTTGACGAAGAGGCACGAGAGGGAACTTAACGAGATGAGTGCCGTCCACAGCAGGGAGACGCAGAACATGCTGTCAGACTTCAACAAAGCCCAGGAAGTGCTCAAAGACAAGATCTCCGCGCTCCAAATACTGTACGTACATACTGTAAACACATTGTGTGCTTGTGTGGTCTTCAGACAGCAATGCAACAACGGAGAAATAGGAGATTGAACACTTATCTAACTCTTAACTCATGACTGATGATGCGAGCAGGTCAACCTACTCGTCCCAGATAATGTAACTGTGAGCTGTCAGGTGCTGAATGGAGGCTGAAAACAACTGACAAGTTTTCTCTGGGGAAAATAACAGAAGACGCATTCACACCTGCCCGATCACTCCTGGTTTCTCTGTAATGCTCATCAGGTTTAAAGGGACAGGTCACCCAAAAATCAGAAACCCATCTTTTCCCTCCTACCTGTGGAGTTGTTTTAGTCAGTGTGAGTTGTCGAGATGTCAGCCATAAAGTTCTCTGCCTTCTCTCAAATATAATAAAACTAGATTTGTGCTCGGCTTGTGGTGCTTAGGCGCCCAGAAAACTCAACAGCAATGTCAGTCTAGATTGATAAATGGCAGGTAAGAGGAAAATATGTGAATTGTCCCTTTACTCATTTTATTCACATGATCTATACTTGCTTATAACCTGTCCTCTACTTGAGTAGATGATCAAATATGGGAAAATAAAGTGTACACTGTACTTTTTTCCATGCAGTGACCTAAAAAAAAAAAATGACTGCGTCAAACAGACAAATGGAGCATATCTAAACACACTCACAGTCGTAAGTTATGTCGGAGCAGACGGATCCACGCAGACTATTTTTATTTTCATTTGCGTCAGGTAAAGTGGGGTATAAATAGCAGGCTGCCGTGATGAATTCTCTTCTTCTCAGCTAATCATATTGCCGCTGTCATACGTTATAAACAGCTGCACCGAGCACGACGGTGCATGACGAAACTGGCTCACCATGAAAGGCAGCACCTGGAGAGATTTACCGGTGCGCCCCTCAGTCTGTACCGGAGCTGCATTCTTTAGGAGACAATGTATTCACATTGTCAAAACAAAGAGAAACAGCAAAAAGATAAAAATGACACCGTGAAATCAAAGATAAGAGCGAGCGAAACACAGAAGACTGCATTGTCTGGAGCTACATTGGAATCTTTGATTAAAGTAGGTGTTTTGATTCCAACTTAATGAAAGATTGATATCAAAAGCTTTATGAGGTGTCACGCCCTGGAAGCGTGTCTGCCTTGGCGACTGCTGCGTTAGCTCCTGGTGTGTGTCAACATGGCTGCGTCACAACAACTGCAACCAACTGTCCAGTCTGCCGGAAATTTGGGATTTCATTTGCAGTGAACGTTGCTGTGATGTGTTCATCTGTTGAGTCCAAACAGTGCCGTCGTATCTATGTCTTCACTGAAGTATGAAACCACAGAGGAAGCGCAGGAGATTTAGGGTGTCATCATCCTTTAAGCAGACGAGCACAAAACAGCTCAAATCATTGAGCATGAAATAAAAAAACATCTCTTACTGCCAAAATGCACTGAATTGAACTGTGGCTGGTGTCGGTGCTGCTGCCAGGATTTCTAGAAACACTCATTTTTGACAAACCAAGACCAAACTAGTCATTCATTTAATTGTTCGCTTGTATTTTCTCCACAGTTTTCTCCTCAAATGTTGTTTTAAAACCTTTAACACACCGCCAGGATAATATTCTTGATACTGAAGGTCCTTATGTAGTCGAAGCTGGTTAGCTCAGTTCACACTGCTAGCACAGGAGCTTTTGTTGCCAGGAGGAGGAGGTTTTTAATGCCTGCGACAGACCTATCCTGATAGTGGGTGGGGAATGGGGCCAGAATAGACACCAGAACCAGAGCTGTGCAAGCGGACAATGGAGCTTGGATCAGCAGCCTCTCAGTAAACATGGTTTGACCAGGGCTAAACACAGCCTCTAAACTGATGAAGGCCAGTCTGATGATAAGGAATACAGGAGGAGGGTGATTCACAGGTGCTTTGTGCAGGACTCTTGACTCCTGAAGACAAAGACATGGCGAGATCAGGCAGGGACGAGAATAGCATTGGTCGGGAGAGGACCGAGCAGGAGGTTGGGCATCTGTCGGTGCCCACTTCTGGAAAAACAAGGCTATTTGGTTAGCATGCTAGCTTCAGTTGATACATAGACATGACATCAGAACTGTTATTTATTCATGTTTTGGTTAAAAGTTATCAGTGTTTAAAACCAACATTTTTACATATGGAACCTTTAATGAGCAAACATGAACACTAAGGCCCATCAGCCTTGACTTCAGAGCACAGAATATGAACACGCAGGAATTTAAAAATGCTAGGTATGTTGGAATGAATAAGGGTAGCACAGTTTGTACAGAAGTTTAGCAATATTTCAGTCCTGACCAATCAGGAACAGGCTCAATTTTACTACCAGTCCATGACACCATACTACTTATTGTTGATGAAGGTTCTCAGTCATCCAGGTCATGGTTATTCTAAGTGCTGTACTGTAGGCAACTGGACGTGTTTCAGTTTCTGAACTGATGAAGCCTCTTGGGTGAAACATCTTCAAGCTTCCTACGGTACACCATTAGAAATGCATAGTTCTTATGAAGTGTGCCAGGCAGGTATTATTAATTTGTTAATTCAGTTTGAAAGATCATCATAATCATTCACCTTTACAGTAATCAGTCTTACAGTATTAAGCTCAACTCTGATATTTGCAAACACTGAGTTTTTTTTTACTCTAAAACACAGCTGAAGGATCACAGCAGTGAATGTACAAAATAGAAAAGTAAAGTTATACACCCTGAGATGGCCGGACTCCTGTAAATGTAAAACATCCATATGAGATGAACTACATATCCTCAAACTCAGGACATGTTCTGCCAAATGTTAAGCGTGGAATAACATCAAGCTGAGGAGAACTTGCAGGGATCAAAGGTAACGTATAGACTGGCATGAAGAACAGATCAAAGAAATTTAGCTTCGGAAGTAATGATACCAGGGTGAAAGAATCTAATTAGACGAAGGACATTTCCTTTATTACCCAAGATGAAGAAGCAGATATATATTATTGATGGCCTGCAGATGACATACAGGGAGGATAATGTGGGAGAGAGAGGTGGAGTTAGGTGTCGGGTGAAGCAAAGGGAGTGAAAGCTTCGTGGATGCAGTGTGTCGATGCAGAGAGTGAGAAGAGTGTGGATGAGATGTGACGTGAATGACTCCAGGTAGGAAGATTCAGAGAAGAAGATGGATGTATGGAGGAGGAAAACAGAAAGTAGTTGAGTTGAAAGATACATTTTCTTGCCAGCGGGCAGCGGATGATGCCGAGTCATGAGGGAAATGAGCAAAACCAAATCTCAGGAGGGACAGACAGAGGACCACAGATAAGACAGAGCGAGATAAAGAAAGAAAAGCTACATTAAAGTCAGAGATATGCAGCCAGCAAGCTTCCTCCTCAGAGCTGACCTCCTTTTACTCTGACTCAGCTGAGGGACAAGCACCACCTGCAGGACTGAAGAAGTACATCCTGATTTACACAAGATATACATTATAGTTGAATAGGATCTCAAGAACAACACAAGGACAGCTGGACAGATTTGTAGAGGAACACTTCCTAAAAATGTTCCAATATTGTTTCTGTTGTTTGATAAGGCAGAGGAATCAGCTCATTGTTCTGGGCGTTTTCTCTTTTCTCCTCTGTTATATTTGCACAAATACAAACAGTACAAAAAAATGAAAATCAATAAAATGTGCCTGCAGAGGCCAAGAAGCTTATCTTACATAAACAACACTGAAAACATACAGTGCTGCATAGTTTTCTTTTGAGTTAACTTCTTACTGATGTAGGTTTTTTCTGGCTCCTCTTACTGGTGTTTTCAACCTTATTTCTTATCAGAGGATGGACTTAGTTAGTTCAGTTCCCTGTTGAAAAAAGACCAGCACCAAAACACAACATATGCTGGTCTTGCTAGTGACTGGTCACTGGCATATGTTGTGTTTTGGTGCTGGTTTTAGTGCTGGTCTATGCTGTTTTTTCAGCAGGGTTATCTCAGAGATGAAAGTGATGACATTTAATCATAGAAGCTGTTCTGCTCTAATTCAAAGCATTTAGTGTCGGTCCGTTGATCGGTCCAGAAATATCTCATCAACTCCTCATCAAATACCCTTAAATCCTGTCTTTTCATTTTGCAGCACCATGAGGTCGACCTTTATGACGGAATTCTCATAATTGTAATAACTCCAAGGATCACTTAACTTTCCATGTTGTGCATTCATCAGGTTCAAATTTGTATTTATCCAAGACGTTGGTTTACGACCAAACACCTGTGAAACTCATGACATTTTTGGATGACATTTGTTACTAATCAGCAAATACTAGCGCGCTAACACACAAAGCTAAGATGGTAAACATGGCAAGCACATAACTGCCAAACATCAGCACTCACCAGTCCTCGTGCCTCAACCTAACGACAAATGCAACCACTCAGAGGCAGAGAAGGGCGAGTCTTGTGAGAAAGGAGAAAAGATTCGGAGTTTATGATAATGTATTAGCAGCTTGACGTTGACGATTTCAGCCCTGAAAAATCCACATTAGTCAATGCCTAACAAGCAATACTATCATGTTGTGTGAATAGAATTCACCCAAACATCAAAATGAACCCATCTGCTGACGTGATTAAGTTGCCCTCTTAAAAAGATTCTTGTACATATAACTAACACTATCCAACACAGTATTTAGTTGAAACCAACTCTGACAAGAATCTCTGAGAGGAATCTGAAACCTTGACTCGACCAAAGAGGCCAGACTTCGGGAAAACCTGTCAAAACAACTGCATAGTTTAAAAGATAAATAAAGTGGAGATAGACAGTCTGCACGGTGAAATAATCTTCCGGACTAAACATGCTGCCTGCTTCAGTTTTCTGGGACAAATTTAATTTAATGATCAGCAGTTTTTATATTCTGGCTCACTTTCCCTCGGTAAAGAAGCATTCCCTGAGCCGTCCCCGGAGAAGATCCACTGTCTTCCATCTAATTAACTGAAACACAGATTCATCTTAACCGGCAGCCCTGTCCCTTCCCGCCTCATCAATCTCTGCGGTGACGACAGCCGCTTCCCTCCCTCTCCAAAAGCAGCCACTGAGAATACGCCAACATTTAAGTTTCATCAATTTTTAAATATTTCCTCCTGCGTCTGTGCCATATTGCATGGTCCTATGGGAGTTGGCAAGCATGTGTGTGAGTTCAAAGTGTGTGTTTGTTTTGGTTTTAGTCATCACGCCAACTGGAGAAGCAGTATGTATTCACGTCAGCAGAACTCCAGCTCGCAAGTGTCTGGTAGAATCATCCGGACACCATCTGGAAATGTTACCATAGCAACAATGCTTTGGTTTCCTGCCAGATTACCCATTAAAAAATGACCAGTTGGGCACTGTTTAGCTCAGTTGGTAGAGCGGGCTTTCCACGTACAGAGGCTTTGTCCTCACTGCAGCAGCCCCGGGTTCAAGTCCCGGCCTGGGGCTGTTTGCTGTGTGTCACTCCCCCTCTCTCATCCTATTTCCTGTCGTATCTTCAGCTGTTCTATCAATAAAGCCGTATAAAGGCCAAAAAATAAACTTAAAAAAAAAAAAAACAGTTAAACATTTGTGAGTTCAAACAAGACTTTCTGGTCAGCAAGCGAGAGCAAAGGAATCAGAATTGGACCTGGAGAGTCATTGAAAAAGCACTCGAATTTGTAACATTCGGTCCGTTGAGTTTGCTAAAGCTGCCAGTCACTGAAGCAGCAGCAGCAGTGGGAGAAAAATTACAAAAGACAAGCAGGAGGTAGTGATGATAACGTTAACACACACCCAACACTTCCCTGTGACCGTCAGTCATTGTCAGGTTTGAGTTATAGCACCTTGAAAACAGACTCACATTCACCAAAAATGAAGTGAAGAACCACATCAGAACCTCGCTGCAGCTTTGCTACGGACGTTTGGAGCGGTAGTGTCTGTCCAATATCTCTTATCAGCTTAAACATGCTGCGGATGGATGTGGATTTTTTTTATCCCCTGCAGGTAAATCTGTCTGACAGCTGCGTATAAGCCGAGCAACAGCAGGTGCGTCTGTCCAGTCGCTTGAGAGACTCTGTTTATGTGATCTTAGACAAAACCCAAAAAGAAGATGGAAGCCGTGGGTGACGCCGGCCTCCCCCTGCCTTTCATGTGTCACTGACAGACCCGCTGGGTGTCACAGAGGATCTTCCTGCTCACTGAAGGGTTGCTGATGCTGCGTCAGTCGGGCGTAAAATAGCTGGACTCTATAAACATTTGGCCCCAGTGTGCTCCTGCCTGGAAGAAAAAAACGGCCGCAGTTCGACCGGCGAGAGCAGAGATACATTCAATTCAATTGGTTTTATTGGCACTAGAGACCAGACATTAAAGTGTAAAATTCAAACACCAAAAAGTACAGAAACAGAAGAATTGTGATTTTGTTTTGGGGGATTCAACATGTTGGAACAAGTGGAGTGAAAACCTGGATGTCTGGATCGGATCATGAACTCCCCACCAGCCTCAGTGGGAACAAATGAGCTCCATTTGGGGAGTTCACTGACAAATGGACTCTCTGGAAGTCTTTCCCGCTGTCAGTGTATGATTCTTGGCTAAAGCGTCTGTTCGGGACAATTAGGATAAGACTTTGAAACAGCACATCATTTATAGGCAGTTCCTTTGTCTGGTCTGGAGAAAAACCTCCTGTTGCGTTTCAGCTTTTACCAGACAAGCGTACCCGGTGGCTCGACCCAAAGCACCAGTATTTGACGACCTGGGAATGAGCCTCCATAATCTAGAATTGACTACTGCAGCTTTAAAATGCCATTATCAGACAAATCAGTAGTCTGATGAAAAGTTAATAGGTCTTCCTCTGCCGCGCTCAATGACATGCTGGCTGGCTCCTTAAATCTGCACTCACTCGTCCAAACTTTGACAACTCCTGTTTTAGAGGTCAATAAACTGACTAATGCAGCTTTAAAAAGGCCATTACGATTTGCTAAAATATCACACCTTCTGTTTCTCCGTGGCTGTTTAACACAGTTTTAAGTGGTTAAATAATTCAAATTCAGAATCTCAGTATGCATCATTTAAGCCAAAATGTTCCCTTGTCTTCGTTGTAAGAAAAAGCCAGACATAGACGCTGCTGGAGCAGCAAAAGACATCCGGACGTTTGAGCTGCTGAAAATGTTTGACAAACACGATGAATCGGCTATCAGAAGTCTGCAGAAGGACCAGCACAGCGGCAGCGGGCAGTGTATCTGATGAAACTGCAGATCAGTATGTATCAGTGTCACTGAGCAGAGCTCCGGTGGCTGCTCCTGCACGGCGGCGGACATTCCATGGAGAGAGCACAGTTTATCGGGAAGACAAGCTGTTCTGGTGCTCGGCCTTTAAGAAACTGTGATTTCACACTGTGGCGTGAATGTCACAAAGCGACCCCTCAGTGGTTTGTGCTGTGCCAGTGTGGGAGGTGAAAGGCTGCTTAAATCACTGTCACATAAGGGACTGGTGAAACAAGAAATGGGCTCACAGCTGAACATGCAGTGGAGCCTTGTTTGATCATAAGAAACACTGACAGAAGACCTCATCTCTATGGTCAAAAAATAACACAACATTTAACCATTTCTAAGTGAATGTGAGCCTAAAATGTTGTTTCTATAATGTTTAATTATCATCTGTTGTTCATAGTTAAAAGTGTTGGTATTCAAAGTATTTTTTCCTCCAAACTGTGATCAATTCATGTTTAAAACTAACATTATCAGAATGTGAAGAAACAACAGTGTTGACGTGTCGATGTTCCTTTTTGTAGAGTTGTCTGCTGAAGTTAGCATGCTAACCAGCTAGCCCTGGTCGTCCTGTCCCGTAATAGCACTTTGTACCAACAAGAGGCGATAATCTGAAAGCCACCTTAGTTTCATTTTAGTGTCAGAGTTATCAGGAAAAAAAATAAGTTGTATCCTCCATGGTAGTGAGATAACATTGTCCCTCCGGATTTGAATGCATCATATCTTTCATAAGACTTGCACTGTGAGCAGCACTCTGTTGTTAACGCACTCGGTTCAGTTTGTCTTTTGTTAATTTATAGTTATACATATACCCTGTCCTGAGGGAAATCTCTGTTTTCATGTGTTCTATTGCTCCGGAAAACAACGTTGACATCTCGAGCCTTGGTTTCCTAATTAATATTCCAGCGTTTTGTTGTTTCACCCAAACTCATTGTACTTCAGATGTAATTTTTGTTTGTTCCTGTTCAGTTTAAACTTGTATTTTGGATCTTGGTGGGCGTCTTGAAATTCTCAAAACCGAGGGGTGAATACAACAGTATCACGTAGCCTGCTCCAAATTATGTTACATTTTTATCAAGTCTAAAAATTGCAGTATTGTGATAAATGCTTGAAGCTTCTTAGTACTCAAAACATGCTTTGATGAACAATTTCAGCTCTTCCCTTTATCACATTAAAAGGCTTACACAATGACGTGATATGAGGTATTGGGCAACTGATGACTTGAAACTACAAGAAACTTTCCAAAGTGCATTTGTTATCTACACTGCTCTAAAATGTGCTGCTGTTGCCAGATGGAAGGGTTCAAATGTGTTGTGTTTCTTTTTTGTTACAATTTTGAAAAATGAGTCATTTTCCAGGCAACGGTGTCACTTGTGATTGGTCGTTCTCGCTTGAAGAACATTTCAGCCGGCTAATGCCCACTCCGCTCAGCGATCTTTAGCATGTGTTGCATTAGAGAAAATGTCACCGAATTTTAAATGAATCGGAGGTTTTTACACAAGTGGTGATTTCTCCGAGGGGCCGCTCGGAAAGCAGCAGAGATCCATTATAGAGTTTTTTGAAAAATTCTCATAACTCACAGAACAAAAACAACCTCCGGAGGAACGGCGCAGCTCTGTTTTTGATTTGAACGCCCCACTGCTTAATGGTTTTTGTGATGAGAGGAGAGGAGGGTGACAACGGGAAAGGACCGGGGACAATTACTGTTTTATTGATCAAAAGCTAATGAAAAAGGAAAGCCCATGAATCACTCATCTCTTTACTCCTTGTAATATATGCGTTTTATTCTCTTAACTAACAAAAGGTTCCACCCAGTACACACACAAGCAAGAGCTACACCTCACCCTTTTTGATGTGTAATTGCTATTTGATGTTGCATATTTTACACACAACCTGCTGAGATCACATCTCAAACTGAGCATTTTAATGCATTTTCCCCCTGAGGAAGAAGTTATAAATGCTGTCTACCTTTTTCATTACTTAATTATTGTATTTACCTAAGAGTCTGAATGCTGCTCAGTGGATCACTCACACAGAATATTAATGTTTTTGTCGCTCATCTTACAGGCTGGAAGGAACAGAGGAGAAGTTCAGGAACAGGGAGAGTCGTCCTGAGGATCTGCAGATCATCGCTGAGCTGAAAGACATGGTGTCTGAGAGGGAATCTTTAGTCAAGAAACTTGTGGTAGGTAACTGCTGATGAGGTAATATGTGTCTAATATACAGGAAGAAGTATCCGTATCCCACAAAACCAAATAGTTCTTCAGGAAAGCATTTTGTAAGTAGAGTTTTTAAATATATTATCCACCTGGTCAATTGAACATTTCCAGAAGATGCTTCATTGAGGGAATTACAATAGTTTTCAGGGAAACTGGGGTGTGGTTTCTTTTTTTGAGGTTCACAAAAGACATGTACGGTTTTATTTTAGATATCTTGATTTAGAGGTTCAGTTCGTCTTTTGAACAACCGCCCATGGAAAAAGTTTTTGGGGAATAGCTCAATAGCTTATTGAGTAAGATGAGTGCAGACTGAACATGTCACATACACGATGTCAATTTGTGAGCTTTATAGCCATGTTCGCACTTGCATTTTTTAAAGGTCCAACATAGAGGAAGTGAGATTTTCTCAGCTGGTGATCATTGTTTTATTGACATTTTGTTCATCCCTCAATTTCGTTTGGGAAAGGCTTGTGTTCAGAGTGTAATCGCAGTTTCTTCAGCGATATTTGATGCAACCGGCCCCGTTTAAGCACAATTTTATCAGCCCTGTCAATTGATTGGGAACATAATCCATGTTCACCCTACTTTTTGAAGTGTGTTCTTTCATTTTCTGGAGGCATTTCTTCATCAGAAGTAATATGACATTGATATGTTGGGTTTTAGTGTGTTTCACCATGCATCTCCCATAGACTTCAATACAGCTGGCACCACAGTCTGGCCCCGAAGCAAGACTCGGTGACGTAATGAGCCTTCGTTCTTTTTAAGGTTCCTCGCATTAACACGACCGACCTTAATTTCTGTCTTTCAGACAGTTTGTGATCCAGTGTACTTCACCTCATTAACACTGTGGTTTTCACTGGGTGTGTCTGGAACACCGTTGACAATAACACAAGGCTAATGCAGTTCCACTGCTCTGATCACATGAAGGTGACTTCATAAATCAGCTTACAATTTGTCACGGTGTAGTGCTGCTGCCATTGAGGGGTCCTGAGTCACGGGCTCTTGTCTGAGATCCACAGTCTGCAGTCATTTCAAGGTGAAGAGTTGAGTGCTTAAAAGGTAACATTCAAGTCCCGAATCCAGGTAGGAAGAAGAATTTCAGGAAAGCGGTTTTCAAGAAGGCATCAAAATGCAGCGTCAAATATGTGTGTACCTCTAAAAAAGAACACTGCAGACAGAACTCTTAAATGTGTGATTTTCAGTCATTTCACAGTCCCTTGAGTCTCCTGCAGCCTTTCTGGCTGTCAGCTAACATGGTTTTCTCCTCCAGGACGATAAGAAGTTCTACCAGCTGGAACTCGTCAACAGGGAGACCAACTTCAACAAAGTGTTCAACGCCAGTCCTAACGTAGGAGTTATCAACCCGCTCATCAAGGTAGGCCCTGATATCCTGTAACACACCACACACAGGGGCACTCTGATCAGCCCGTCGCTTTATTTTATGACATAGCAAAGATGATATCCACTCCATCTTATTTCATGTCCGTCAGTGCTGATCGATCAGAAGAACAATCAGTGCTGAAGTTTTAAAAAAGGTACGATTGCATTGTAACAACCATACATCATGTAATTTTCAAACATTACTCTAATTGCTGTTAAGAAAATTAGACCATTCTGAGCAGACTGTCAGCCTCCACCAGAGCGTTTGCAGGTCGAGCTGAGCAGGAAATCTGCTGCCACAACAAAAAAAGGAAAGTTGTTTTACAGCAGAAGACAGGATTATGATGTCCCTGCAAAAAATAACTTAAACTTTCACTGCAGTGTTGGATGGTAGAGGGCCGACGGAAAAATCAATTTTTACAAGTTTATTCTTTTTAGTACAAACAAAGTTGCCAAGGACAGTGAAAGAGGACAGGAAACAGCACAATTAATGGGAAATATGGGGTGTTTTTTTATTTATTTCATTGTTAAACAAATGGAAGCTGACAGTTGTACAAGGTCTCATTTCTTTGCAACAATTAAACCAAAGTGTCACAGTTCAAGTAATCTAACAGTCAAGCGTCACCACAGTATAACATTAACTATTAATGTTTGTTAAAGTGAAATAACCTTCAGCTTTTATGAAAAGGATCCACAGTATACAGATACATAATACTGTTGCGTCTCAAATCTACTGAATGTATCAATCAGCAGCTTTTGTTCACAACAAGATCCATTAATTTAATTTTAATGAAAGAGTTACTGTGTCCCATTTTGTCTCAAAACTAAAGGGATACAAGTGCTTTTTTGTAATTCAGTCAAGTTAAAAGTGGCATTAATGAAGTGTAAAAAATCTTCAAAAGGCCCTGAAAACATATTTAAATAGGCAACTGATTACTTCATGATAAATGATAAACACTCAAAAACTAATGATTGACATTGTGCTGGCAAAATGACCAAACAACCTCACAGTTGGAGGCATGTCTGTTGGTGACAATACAAGGAGCTTACGTACATGACGTCAAGTATGTTAAAAAGTTAAAGGTCTAGTTTGTATGGTATTTGATTTTTGAGTCTCATTCCCAACTCATCAAATATAACGCTTTGGTATGGTGACCGACCCGACCTATGATCCCAAGGCTTCAATATGTAATAAGTTGGAAATGAGACTCAAAAATCTTCTTTTTTACAAAGTGGACCTTTATTGTTGTAAAATGGTTGTGGGAACATTTAGGCCTCAAAACCACTTGGTTTTACGTCTCGGAAAAGATCATGGTTTTGGTTCAATTAAGTCATCGGAAGTATGAAAATACCAGTAAGGAAAGAAAAACGGATGCAGACCTTTGTAGATGAGGAAGATTTAGGAAGTCCTTTTGGTTGGGTTCAAAATAGCTACGTCACTCATGTAACTTCAGTTACGAAATGTGGGGTGCTCATGAGTTAAAAAAAACTCCACTTTGTCTTTCACACTGGATACAAACAGGGTTCTCCTGGGTGAAAGTCCTTGTTTGTCACAACCATCTTTATCTTTTAACCCATCCTACTCAATTTGCGAACTTTGTTCTGCATCTGCCTGATTTCTTCTCTGGCTGCTGTAATGATTACTGCGGCCACTAGAGGTCGCCAGCTAATATAAATCTGAATACTGGTCGTAATAAGCTGCTTTCAAACTAAACCTATGTGACTGTTTTTTTTGGATTGACTGACAACAGCTATTTTAACTTAAACCATGATTTTTTTGTCTTTCCCACCATTTTTAAATATGAAAACAAAGCTAACATGTGTAAACTGTTGCAATCTTTGCCATACTAATTGGGTTTGGCCCTGAAACACTGCCACAACCAAAGCTCCACAACTGCAGCCACATTTTTATTAAAATGTTGCTAAATCCTGATTGGTGCATAGTCATCACATTTTTCCAGCTGAGCCCCGCCCACTTCATACCAGTAAGAAGTCCACCAAAAACAAAAATGTAGAAAAAGTCTTTGATTAAACGACTAAAGCTGTTCTGGCATTAGCAGAAAATTGTGTGGTCATGTAGGATCCCTTTACTGATATAAAGAAGCAGTTTGAGAAAATATGTTTTCAGGGTCTTTAAAGTTTCTTGTGCTCCTGAAAAACATATTTCACCTCCCACAGTATGTCTGAGCTGAATGGTCCCCTCTGCATGATCAATATATAACTGTTGACACCATGTCTCAGGTTCTATAACTTCCAGTATTTATGTTTCCTGCTGTTACATGTATTTATTCCACATATCTGTATATGTGTTGTGTGTTCGCCGTGTGCTGGTTTTTTATTTATGTGTTTTGTGCGTCTAAATCTGCGAGTGACTCTTCCTCCCGGTTCGATTGTTCTCCCTGACTTTTTCTCCAGCTTTCCTTTGCTTTCCAAGCCATTTGTTAGTGTGAGATGTTTTCTGCTCTGACACATCTCTCTTCATCTGAACTTCCATTCTGCCCAGAGCGACTGATGCTTTAAGACTGAGACTGATTGATGCCAGTCTTCAGATTGATCCATTCACTCTGCTTCGATCAACATCCAAATGATCAAGTTAGCACGCTGCTCTTTTTCTGTCTCTCACTGGATGGACCTCTAGGGCTCTGCCTGTCCTCCATTTTCCCTCTTTTTCCTCCATTTCCTCTTATCTTTTATTATGATTTTGTTTGAAACTTCCCTTTTTTGCTCCTTTTTTGACCCCCATGCCCCTCCTTTTCTTTTTTGTCTGTAGCAAAAGAGAAAGAATGAGAAAACAGCAGCCAGCAGATTCAGCAGCTCTTCTAATGTCAGGGCTATGGAGGCATCGGGTATGGGCGTGGGCGTGGCAGGTTCGGGAAGTGGGCAGCCCCCACAACCCCCACCACCACCCCCAGCCCAGCCCAGCCGCCTAGAGCCCCTCCCCAACTCCCCCCTCCACCACCTTGAACTCAACTCCAACAAACCTCTTCCCCCGCCGACCCCTCCCACCGAACCCAAGAAATTCATGAGGTGAGACCTTTTCAGCCCCGACGGGCAGCAGCTGGTCAATCCACGCATCAATCATCCAATCACAGACTTGGGTTTAATTGGAAAAATCCTGCTGGTTAATGAGGGTTAAAGCACTTTTACTGATTTGACTCGTAGCCTGAGTCAAACCTTGAATGTAGAAACTGTATTTTAGGCTGAGTGTTCTCTCACAAAAGCCTGAAAATAGAAACAAATCCTACCAGAACTCTCTGTTGTTTCTGGCTTTGAAAAGAAACTCCTCAGTGGGACGGTAACTGGTGTTTTACATTTTCATCCATTCCTGCCAAGTGTGGCCCTTTCATAAAACATAAGTAGCATGAAATCATTGTCATCACAAGCTGCAGAGGGTAAAATAACAGCTTTCAGACACTCTGATGTGTTGTATACGAACGCTGTTCCCCACCTACCTTAGTTACTGTTACTGTTGCGCCTGTCAGGCTCACTCTCCTCACATATTACATGTGTACTTTACAATGATAACAGTGGCAGATTTACCAATTTGAAATTCAAAAAAGTTTTGATTGATTCCAGCTAGCGTTAGACAGTAGCACCTTACATTCTGTTTAAGCTTAAAAGACATCTGTCGCTATCTTAGCTTACTAAGCTAGCATTAGCTACATGAGTTGGGATTTTTTTGTGTTTCCAGCTGACAAGCTTTAAAACAAAATCTGTAAAATTGTCTTAAATATGCACTTGATTAATACTGTGCTAAACGACTGAGGCTAAAGCTGAGTATCAGAGGCAAAAGTTAGCATCCTCACCAGCTCATGATCCATGTAGAAGACATAAAGTTGCTTGATTCTTTTTTTATAGTGCACAAATATTGAGACATCTGTGGGAGATGACTGTTTTTCATTCAAACCTGGCCCTATTTACTTGCAGTTTACACACTCATAAAAGCATTACAGAGGTTATTTTTATGCTTTATTGTTCACATTTACAATCAGTTTTACTTTTAGCATTACAAGTCTGGTCATTGTCTTTGGTTATCATAAAAATTCTAGGAAACATACAATGTGCTGTGATACATAGCAAGACAGAGCTGCTAACATTAGCTTAAACTCTGGATAGTAATGTTAGCATCCAGACCGCCATCCAGGGAAAGTGGGAAAATACCATACAGTGGATGTACTGAACAGGAACAATGTTAAAGTAACTTGTAACCTCATACATGAAAGTATGAAATGGCTTTGGAAGTAATGCTATGGTAGCATGCATGTCAGCCGGATGTGCTAAGATTTGCATATATGTAGTATTACTTCATTTACACTTGCCAAGCTTTACACCTCGTTTCCACATAGCACTTTGTATGTATGCGAGTCAACCGCAGATGTATTTGTTCCAATGGTAACATCAGTGATCGCCAGGAAAATGATTCTATCTGTCATGCTTTTGGTGCCATTTGTGAAGAAATCAATTTCCTTGCATTGAAGACAAGGGGCACACTTTTGTAAATACAGATACATAACAAAACTGTGTGGAAACGAGGCAATGATTGGTGATAAAACAGACTCATCAGGTGCTGAGGTTTATATCACAGTATGGCTGATCCTCATTAGATAAAGCACAGGGCTGCATTTCCCTGCAGCACATTTGAACTGAGAGACATCAGCAGCATCACGGGTGTTTCAATAAAAGCGCTAAGTATTTAGAAATTGACATTACAACCAGAACATCAACACAAGAGTCCCATATGTGACTGAAGCTTCAAAGAATGGCCTTGGAATGCAAAAGGGGCATGTTTTTATTTATTTCCATTTTGTCCTTTCCACGTGTCCGTCCGTCTGTTAACAGTGTGCATGCTGTCAGTTTTCCATTTTCTGTTCAGGAAGTTATTCAACTTGCTGTTAATACCTGTTGTGGCTCTTTGTTGTGCACTGGGTCATTTTGTGGCTCGTCATTATTCATCTAATTCCCAGCATGTTGCTCACGCTGCACTTTTCTACTCAACTCGAAAATGGGATTGACTTTTTTGTACAACAAATAAATAAAAGATTTTTTATGTGAATTTATAATGACGTAGATATTGTCTTTTGCTATAATGGACTGTTCCCTCTGTGTGTGGTGGTGTCTTATTTTGAAAAACCGCTTTACCTCTCAACGCTGTGCTCCAATAATCGCTCTCTTGTTTCTCGATACTGGCTGTGATTGGTGGCAGTGGTGTGAATTTAATCCTGATTATGAATTATGTAACATGCTTTTCACATGAATACATGCAGTTTGTGTATCGCATGCCAGGAAATGTGTTTTTAACGGCTGTGTTATTGAAGTTTCTAGCATGTGTGAGCGTGTGTGTGAGTGAGCATGTTTCTATATCCTGCTGCATGTTCTGCTGCCATCTATGTAAAGAACGAGATGTGGTGGCTGCTTTGCTAAAGCTCGGAACAAACCCCTTACGACGGGACCTACCTCTTACTGTTATAAAATGCACACACACACAGAAACACGCTCGCAACAGAGCCGAGCCGAGCAATGACAGTATGAGGTCAGATATCGTAGATCTGCTTTGAAATGTTTTTAGACTCCATTAAACGATTGGTCCCTCCTCCTCTCCCCGCATGCTCTTTGTTCTTGACAAACATTTGTAGTTCGGCTGATCTCTCTGCCCTGACATTAACCCAGCTCCCCAACTCACTGATGAGCAATTTGTTCTGCTGACCCCTTTAAATTAGTTGGTCCTCAAAGCAGTTTTATCTTGAAGCAGAAACAAACCTCATCAAAGTGGACTTTCAACATTAATCAGAACAGGAATATTACAATTGATAATGAATACTAAACAAAGAGCCAAACAGCAGCGAGCAGAGTTACTTAATTATTTAGAACTGTTTTCTCTAAATTAAAAAAAACAAAAAACAAAAGAAAGGATGCTGTAGACCAACTACGGACTAGTGCTTGAGCAAAGCTCAATGCAGTAGATTTAAAGAATGTTTTTTAATATTACCTCCTTGTACTGTACTTTCTGTTCTATTACTGATGAAAGACATGGGAATGTGAATTAAACATACACTAAGTTAATGTGAGTCAAGGTTTTTGCCTGGGACATAACACAAATATGCTGACACTGATTATAAAGCTGGCACTTACTGCTCTCTTACGACTAATCAGAACACGGTTAAAGCTAAACGTTTCAAAATTAGATAGGATGATATGAAGTGTAAAGGTCGTGCTACAGACTGGCCGTTGCTAAATGTAATCAAAAAGGGAAAATATCTATATCTATATGAAAATGATCACCTGAAAATGCAGCTAAGAGGTTTCCAACATCTGCATAATTCAGAGAATCAGACCGCTAAAAATTTGAAATTGCAGCATTAAAGGAGATCATCCTGTTGATTAATGGCACATTAAGAGGGTTTGTGCTCCATGTAAACATTAGTAAACTATGTGGTCGGGAAATGAGAACATGTTGCAGCTTTAAAGTCCAATTCAAATAACAATTAGTCATTCTTTTTTTGTCGTCAAGAATAAGGTTAACTAGTAATGTTGCATCATTTATTCATCATCAATTAATGCTCAGTTGTTATGGTAGATAATATGATAAACAACAGGTTTTCATTTTTAAACAGAAGATAATACAAATACAGAACAAAACCACGTTGCTCCACTCCTGATCCTGATGGGACTGTTGGGCCCGGCAGACATTTGTTGCCTGATGACAGCAGGGTAAGCTTTTGAGTGTCTGGGCTTTGCTTTTCAATCAGAACCCGACTTATAAGATTTCTTGCCGGCCCCCGAGATCTCATCACAATCTGTAAAGAGTTAGTCACATCATTACCTTCTCTCCTCTGATTCTGTGCTTCCGTCTTCATCTTTCTTATCGTCTCGCTTCTCCTCTGACCTTGACTCCTCATCACATCCTCTTGCCAATCTCTTTTCACGTCCTCTCGGTCACATTGCAATCCCATATTGCTCCGTTCATCCGACACCTCCGCTCACATTCTCTTTTCCTCTCGCTTCTCATTGCTCGTTAACAAAATCTTAACCTTGATAAAGTAAATGTAGCTTTTTATGACAACTTAATGCCCATACATAGATTATATAAATTCTCCTTTGACCTTCTGATGAGAACATAACAGCTGTTCGTATTCTTCAATCGTTTTTAGACATCTTGATTTTCTTCTGTGCCTTAAATGTTCTCCATGGACAAATCCATAGATATATCAGCTTTTTCACACACACTTTTTTTTCCTTTTGGTTTTGTCACAGCCCAGCTTCTCCTCATGGATCAATAAAGTTTCAGTTTAGCCTTTGCACACCTCCTGTAATTGGCGTCATCGAGCGACAGGAAAAAAGAGATTTCACTGGCGTTATTTTATGATGAATGAAAAGCGACAGTTAGACAGCGGTACTGTACTCCAGTGTTTGTTCAGTATGGGAATGTTGAACGCAAATAACTGTAAATATCCCAATTCATATTTTATCAACTTGAAACAGAATCCTTGTGACCATGAAAAGTATAAACCCGATTTATAAGGCTGCACAGAATAAAAGATTTTTGGGAAGTATTCGACTTCTTGTGGCATAGGAAAGAACGAAAAATACGGCCATCGAACTTTAAACCTTACCCTGGGGTCATGAGTATGTTTATTTAAGGGTCAGCCAATTAAGAAAGCGGACAAGGCCCCAACAGGTGTTTGTTTTGTTCGACCTCATTAGTTCAAACTTTGGGGGACTGCATGTTTCCCCCTGAGGACTCGAGTCAGGGAGTTCATGAGGGTTGGTAGAGTCACACAGGGTTTCTTTGTCCTGTTAAAACATTGACATCCTAGAATGGAAGATGAACACCAGCAAAATCTGCAGACGAAACATGTGTAAAGTGTAAAGGCTGTGTCCGGATTCCATGCTGGAGAGTTGACAAAACATAAAATGTAAACTCTTCAAACTTCAAGCTTTCATCACATCTAGGTCTTCCTCAGGTTACGCTAAAAAAGTCTAGCACTGCCAAGCAAAAATCATTTTAAATTCCTTATGCCAGCATTCATACTAAAACGTAAGTGTCAAGCTACTCAAAGCTTAAAAAAACGAAAATAAATTAAACGTTTTTAAGATTATATCTGGTGATCAAATCCTTCGAAAAGACCAAAATCAACCTTGTGTTAGTCCATTAATACTTTCTGACCCTCCAACCCTATCTCTGGCTCTCGGCCCAAAGCCCACTGTTATCTGACGGAGACATACATAGTATATTTTAATTAAAAGAAATGACAGTAATATCCTCAGCCAGCTTTGCCCTTTAGTTTTTAACAAACATACTCAAACAGGAGGAAATAGTGATTTGGTTTGGCACTGTTTTCAGCAGCGGACTAATTAACACAAACGTAATAGTAGCAGCAATTCCAATGTATAAACATGAGGCACAAAAAATACTTAATAATCTGTCTGATTCATCTGCTACGCTACAGCGAAAAAAAATAGATTCAGAATGCAAACAACTCCACGGGATGCAATGAATATATATTACAGTACATGAATTTCCTGCACTGTGCACCTGTTGCATCATTTTTTACTCCCCCAAAAAAGTACAAAGTTGACTGTTTTCCTGTAAACCATCTGCAAAAACAGCTTGTTGGGACAATTAGTGTATGAAGACAGTTGGTATGTAGGAGGGAAGTCTCTGCTCTGCTGTGGCTCACTGGATCTTGCAAGCGGCTCTTATGCCTCCCTGTGGACAGAATAGTGAATTACACCACAAAAAGCTATATTAGAAGGGTTTAGATTAATATTAATACGTAAAATGAAGCTCAAAGTGCCTCGCAGACACACTAGAAACAAAACGATACAAAAACAATACAAAAAGTTGCATACGTTCATAAAAAAAAGAGAGAGAGAAAAAGAGATACAGACGTACAACAGTAACTAGGCGCCTGTCTGAAGAAGAGCGTCTTAAACGTAAAAGAAGAATCCACCGGTATTCATATAATCTGATGGTGGTGCTGCTGTGCTGTGTCAGGCTCGATAAATCAAATCCAAACAGAAATTGATTTTGTGCAGCGCGGCAGAACTGCGGCTCACTTCTGTGTTCGACTCAGTGGAAGAATTACAGTTTGAGCACAAACAGAGAAGAGGAGGGCAGGAAAGTGGACTGAGCCTCAAATGTCAAAACAAAGACCAACTTTACGCACATTGCTCCCACCGCTCAGTCATGTGTAGCGCAGCGCTGAACGATCCTCTGGCTTCTCCCCTGACTTGTCTTTCTCTGTGTCTTTTGTTTTCCTTTTTTCTTTTTCTTCCTGGTGGGGATTTTTGCGCCCGCAGCCCTCCTGAAACAAAGACTGACTCCGCCATCGACTCCCCGGACGCCCAGCGCCAGGAGTGGTTCGCTCAGTACTTTTCCTTTTGATTGACCACAAAACCTGCAAAACACAAGGATTCAGCATGTCAACCAAACTTGAGAAGAAAAAAGAAAAAAAAAACTGAGATCAGAAAAAATAATAATAATAAAAAAAAAACGCTGAAAAAAATGAGAAAAAATGTTCAAACTATTTGTTATTTATTGTCATTGATCGGTGTGGGGATCGGTTCACTTCAGACGCAGTCAGCTGGAAGTCTAATTCGTGGTTTGAGGATTAAATTTGTCATTGGTCAGTTCGACGGAGCTCGATGTCCTTCATCCTCGCTCCGGTGAATGATGTGAAGATGAGCCGCTTCCTGTCGGTGGCTGAGGGGAAAGTGAACGGATCCTGACCGTCAGACGTCATCACTCTGATCTGATTTGATTGTTTGATTCTCTCTGATTGTTTCACTGTGGATGAGTTTCTCTCTTAGTACAGTGACAATGATCATCAGTCTGTTTCGATGTTTATTTGATTTCTTTACTTCCTGACTTATTTTTAATTTTTTTTTTTTTTTGCAGTTTCATGGAACTAGAAAAAAAAATTGAGTGGTGCATTATCATGCTGCTAATTGCCATTGTTGGACTCCAGTAAGAAACATATATATAAAGAAATATACGGTAGGTTATTGTGCTCTCTCTGTACGTGGGCCCACTGCATACAGCATCTTAGACTAGGAGCGCTGATCTACGACCAGTTCGCCCTCCTCATCAACGGTGACATTTCCACGGACCTGATCCTAGATCAGTCACACTTCTCTGATATGCTCCATGAACATAGGCTCTGGTTTTAGGACGGCACCATCATGGCGAGTTTGTTACAGCTGCATAGAAGTTTCAGCAGATTTTGGTAGAATATTAAAACCTGTTTGTATGGTTGTCTGTCTCAACACAGATATAATGATGTCTCACCAATTTTAAAAACAAAAATAGCATATTTTATATTTATATTATAATGTGTATGCTTAATAAATAATTATTGTGACATTTACTTGTGTTTGTTTGTCATTTATTTGAATGAGTAAGTGGTTCACACTGTTTAATGTTGCAGAATTTTTAAAGAGATGGAAGATCATGGAAGGTCATCAGTGACTTTAATATTGAGCTACAGCACATTTTTAAGGCAGAAAAGGTTTCAAATGTTGAAGTTGTGTTAGGTTTGAATGATTTTATCGCTGTTGTGTCAACAGGCTTGATCACGATAGTTTTTGTATTTTAGAAAAATTTAAAAAGCTGATTTATACACATAACACCAACTACATTAATAGTAATATAAGCTCCATTTTGATAGATTACACTTTAAAGTAACCATCATTAATGAACGGCAAATTTTAAGTAAATTCGGCTTTAGTAATATATAGTAGAATATAGTAAAGTAAGATTTACCTTTACTTCATTTTTTCATGATTTGCCATTTTTATTTTATATTATTCAAATCAGTCACATCACAAAATATAGATAAGGTTACTTAAAGTTATACATAAATATAAATAAAATAAAAATATAAATAAAATCCGTTCCATTATAATAGTGAAAATAAGATAATAACTAAATAAACAAATAAAGATCCAAATAGAATACAGAAATGCTAAACATTAGACCGGGAAAATAAACACAGAAAAATGATATTTAGAAATGATTGTAATAAAGCAGCAGGGTTATGCCGGGGTGGCACAGTATCTCTTGACCGCTGCATTCGAATGTGATCGTGCACACACACACACCTGGTTGCTCTGAAATCTGAACCTGCAGTCTGTTCCAACTTGGATTGTGCTTGATGAATTCATTTGACATTCATGAGAAAGTAAATCTCTCTCCGGGCAGATTGCAGAGACACTACATGACAGCAGCAGTGGCTGTCACTGTCTTCATCACTAGTTTGACATAAAAGTCTTTATAACAGGAAGTATAGCTGACCCACAGAAACAATTTTGATTTTTTTTAGATTTAGTCTGCAGTGTTGGGTTTTTTAAGTATATTGTTTTAAACATAGATTGAACTGTTTGGTCAAGACAGCACCGTGGAAAACTACACAACATGCAAGGTGAGACGTTGAAGGAACAAACAGGTTTTCTGTATAAAATATAAGAAAGTATATAAAGATAAAGATAGAAAGTGCGCTGTCAGAATAAACATAACACCTAGTCAACTTCTGAGATGAAAGACAGGGAGTGACTGTGAGATGACGCACAGAAGATGATGATGATGATGATGAAGACAGAAGAAGAAGAGGAGGTACAGAGACAATGACAGATGTGTTGGATGCAGCTGTCTGAACAGCAAAGAAACTATAAAGTATAGTTGTCTGTCCCAGGTTTGTTGAACTTTATGGACACATCTTACAACACTTTTTGCAGTGGTGGAAGAAATATTCCAATGCAATAAAACACTGTAAAAAATAACATGCAATAATGAAAAGCAGCTCATAGGCCTGTTATTAGATCAGACCTGTCATAACTCCTAACATAATGTTTTAACTTGCACTGAGAGGATTAGTATTAGTACACCCAGGATAAGTAATTGTGCAGTTTTGTTTTGTCAGACACCGTGTTGTAAAAAGCCCTGAGTGTTAACTTTAAAAAAAAAAAAAAAAAAAGAAGACGTGAAGTTTACTTTCTGTCTCTAACTTTCACTTTCACTCTCTGGTGACGCAGAACTAGTTGCTGCCTCCACACCAAGAGGTATGTTTGTGTTTTTCATGTCAGATTTCTTCTCTTGTCTCCGGCTATGACTCATGTTATCTGAATGTTTTTGTCTCGCATCTGTTTGACACAGCTAACCGTCGGTGTGCAAGCTGGTTGAAAGTGAGAGGTGCTCAAGGGGTCGAGGTGTTTTCATAGCTCTGTTTGTTTTTCAGAAAATACTTGAAAAGAGGTCACAAACAGGGCTGACTACAGTTAAAGTCAAAGTACAGGTGAGCTGCTTCTGGAAAAAAATGCTTTTTATTTAACATCTAAGTAAAAAAAAAGAGACTGATCCTTGTTCTTTATCAGGATTTCTCTTCACATCACAGTAAAAGTACTTCCTTATACTTCTACATGTAGTCTAAGTGGCACTTAGTCCAACTTTAATAAATAAAACGGCTGACAACATTTCTGTCATGTAAACTGTCTGATTTGTGTGTTTCTGTGTGAGCTCTGTACCTTTGTCATGTGACAGAGAGGAGGACTATAAATACCTGACATGTGACAGCATGTTGCTGTGTCTGTGTGAAGGTGTGGACTCTTTGTGAGGATGAATCCTCGTGAGGAGACAGAGGAGGAGGTCCGTCTCTCTACAGCCACTCTGTGTGAGGAACACGACGGCCGGACCGGAGCTCAGAGGTGAGATGAGGATCTCTAACTGTCCAAGACTCTCAGATAGAATCACGCCACCATCATTATTCACAGTCAAAGCTCTGTGTGTGTTCTCATCAGGGTTCACCAGCAGAGGTCGGACTCTCCCGCACCCAGCGGTGTGTCCATGAAGAGTGACTCATCCATGATTGAGCCTGTAACCTTCAAGGATGAAGAAAAGTAAGAATATAGAGCAGAAGAGTTTGTTCCTCTGCAGCGTCAGCTGATAACGTTTTCATGTTGTGAGCAGGGGTGGACTGGGACAAAAATTTGGCCCTGGACTTTTTGGTCCAGACCGGCCCACTACAATCTGCGCGCAGATATTGTGCCAACTCGCCCAGTTGATGTACATACAAACACACAAGCTCTTAATAATACCACCATACTAAACAATATCCCTTTATATTCTGAAGCCTTGAATAAAATAAATGATAACTACACAGTGTGTTGCTCACTTGCTCTTAGGAGGGATACTGGAGAAAGGATTTAAGATTCAAGAGTGTTTATTTGTCACTCACTCACACAGGTACAAGCAGTGAATCATGGCACTGGCAGGCTGGCAGCCAGGTACTGTAGGTCACTCAAAAACACACAAATAGAGAGCCCTGTGAAAGACAGACAACAAAAGATGTATACATTATTTAAGTGATTACTGAACACTATCCATTCAAGTTCTCACGTCTTCACTAAAATAAATGTATAATAGACAGCCAAGAAAAGAGGAAAGTAAGTGTATTGCTCTTACAAGGAGGATGCTGGCTAAAGAACACCAGGACACTGGCAGCACAACTGTAGGTTCCTCTCAAAGCACACACTGGAACAAATATAAAGCCCTCCTCAGCCCTGTGAAAGACAGACAACATTATTTAAGTGATTATTTTGCAATATCCATTCCATTCATGTTCTTGAATCCTAAATAAATGAACAACCCAGTACTTAATACACTAACTCACAACAATACTCACAGAGTGACAGGCCATTGATGAACTGCCTGCTTTAAACATAGTTTTCATAAACAGGAGGGGAACATCTCCTCAAACAAATGGCCAACCTGTGTGAGAGAGACGGAGAGAGAGAAAGAGAGGACTAATGATTGGGTCAAATTATGACATCGCATTATCTTAGATTTTAGTATTAAATGTGTCTGTATGTGGGCGCGCAGGTTGTCGAGTGGTTAGAGCGCATGCCACATACGCAGCCGACCCTGGTTCGATTCCGGCCGGAGGTCCTTTGCTGCATGTCACATCCCCCTCTCTCTCCCATATTTCCTATCTGTCTACTGATTAATAAAGGTGTCTATGCCAGAAAAAAATCTTTAAAAAAAAAAAAAAAATTTGTCTGTATGTGGCTCACTCTGGCCACAAGGGTGCAGTTCGAATTAATGGGAACACCACCCAAAGAAGAACAGTCTTTGACATTGTTCATTGTAATACTCACTGAATCAACATGGTGGAGAGTCTTCCTCAACACTTGTGTTTTCAGCCTCCTCCTGCACCATAAGCTCAGTGGTAATGGGAGCCTCACTCTCTTCAGACTCACTGTCAGACTCACGTGAAGGACCCGCTGCTGAAGCTGCAGCATCGGTGCTGCACGCCCCGGCCAGGCCGGACCCTGCAGCAAATATCTGCGGAATTGTTTTACATTTAGCAGCCTGTGCTGCTACAGCTTTTCTTTTCCTTTCCCTCAATTTTTCCAATAAATAAACAGAAATAAAATGAAAAACGGCCGTCCATCGGCCCATTAGTGACCGGCCCACCGGGAAAAGTCCCGGTACTCCCGATGGACAATCCACCCCTGGTTGTGTGTGTGTGTCATCATGGTAAAGTGTGGTCCTGGAGACACTGTTTTTGGCGGGAACTACCAGAGAAGTGACTTTGATTCTGTCTGTGGACATATATTGTCACCACGATAACATCACAACGTCAAGATGCAGTCACAAAACTGTACAGGCGTGTAGTTGAGATCAAAATGCAGTTTTTAGATGGGTGACGTCGGAGCAAGAGCGAAGTAGGAAAGAAGTATCTGTACAGGGTCAAAGGGACCTTGAATAAGGAAGGCTGTCACTCCATTTGCAGCACCATGTCCTAACCTGTGGACGTTGCTTGAGCCAACTTCATCCTACAGCAAGACAAAGAACCAAAGCACAGATCCAAACCATGCAAGAACTACTTAGAGAAGCAGTCAGCTGGTATTCTTTCTGTAATGGACTGGTCGCCAGATCTCAAACCTATTGGGCTGTCGGGAGAGCGGCTTGGCTGTAGGACGCGTGTGGGAGGTGCTTCAGGAAGCATGAAGTGAGATTTCTTCAGATTATCTCAAATTGCTGTAACTGCTGCAGACAGAGGGTTCTTTGAGGTTTGGATGAGAAAATTATTATTTCAAGCAAAAATCATTATCTAGAACATTTACCATGCACGCTTTTTACCTTAAAATAACGGCTTCAAAGTCATTTTGATGGTACGGTGTCTTGTAACAGGGTGGATGGTGTCTATGTGTCAACCACTCCACCTTGTTGCAGATCTGGGATTTGTATATACGACAGCTGTGTGCACAAACTGTGAGGAGTGCCAAATCACACACAAAAAAACGCTCATTTCTACATAATGTTGCTTTAAGAGATGCGTTGGTTTGTCTGTGTGTTTGTCATCAGGGTTCACCAGCAGAGACCTGACTCTCCTGCACCCAGCGGTGTGTCCATGAAGAGTGACTCATCTATGATTGAGCCTGTTACCTTCAAGGATGAATACCATTCTGACAAAGACAAGTAAGAACCAGAATTGTTTGTTACGCTGTAGATCTCCGTCAGCTTTCATACTCCACTGATCGATCATCCTCATGAACCCTAAACTCATCGTCATGGTTTTCTGTGCTGGTTCAGTTTGAATCAAGTTTTTCATGATTGTGATACATTTGATCATAAATTTGTGGTTGAAAGTTTAAGAGGTGTGTTGTTTTTTCTCCCAGGATTCACCAGCTGAGAGCAGACTCTCCTGTACCCAGCAGTGTGTCTATGAAGAGTGGCCAGTCCATGATTGAGCCGGTTACCTTCAAGGATGAAGACCACTCTGATAAAGAAAAGTAAGAATTTGAAGGTGTTATTGATAACATTCAGCTACTAAATGCGGCATTAATCTACTCCCTTTCATTGCCTTCCAGTCACAGCACTGCTGATGTTCGAATCATCTGCCCCCTCAAGTGGTAGCCATTTTTTGATGGCTACCACTTGAAAATGAGATGCTGAGCTTCTTATATCAACCTGAATTTATCATCATTAACACCAGAAAACTGAATCACCGAATCGATCAGATGTCCCCAGAAGTAGGTAGCCTATGCACAAATATGTCCCTGTCGACTTTTGTAATCATACTACTTCATGTTTTCTCTGCAGAGTGCAGCAGATTCCCGGTGGTCAGCAGCATCCAACAGACCTGGACTCCATATTCAAGGTGAGTAAAAGTCAGAAAAAAGTTTACTTCAGCTGCAAATGAAATTAAAAACCTTCTTTTACATTTTTATTCTTTTCAAGCAACTTGAGGAGAACATCGCCACCTATGTGAAGAATGAGCTAAAGAAGTTCCAGAAGGCTCTGAGTCCAGATTACCCAGACTGCTCAGAGAGGCAGAGTGAAGATGAGGAGGTATTGGGTTGTGAGGAGGAAGAGCAGAGGAGGAGCAGCAGTGAGGCATTTCTGAAGATCACACTGCACTTCCTGAGGAGGATGAAGCAGGATGAGCTGGCTGACTGTCTGCAGAGCAGTAAGAGGATTCTCCTCATTAGACTTTCTTCTTAATCACACAAACTTCCACTCACTGATTTGTTGTGTCTTCATTCAGGAACCAGTGTTGCAGTTTGTCAGCATCAACTCAAATCTAACCTGCAGAGGAAGTTTCGGTCTGTGTTTGAGGGGATCGCTAAAGCCGGAAACCAAACCTTTCTGAATGAGATCTACACAGAGCTCTACATCACAGAGGGAGGGATGGGACACCTCAATGATGAACATGAGGTCAGACAGATTGAAGCAGCGTCCAAGAAACCAGCCAGACCAGAAACAGCAATCAGACATGAAGATATCTTTAAACCCTCACCTGGAAGAGATGAACCAATCAGAAGAGTGATGACAAAGGGAGTGGCTGGCATCGGGAAAACAGTCTTGACGCAGAAGTTCACTCTGGACTGGGCTGAAGACAAATCCAACCGGGACATACAGTTCACATTTCCCTTCACTTTCAGAGAGCTGAATGTGCTGAAAGAGAAAAAGTACAGCCTGGTCGAACTTGTTCATCACTTCTTCACTGAAACCAAAGATGCAGGAATCTGCAGGTTTGAAGACTTCAAGGTCGTGTTCATCTTTGATGGACTGGACGAGTGTCGACTTCCTCTGGACTTCTGCAACACTGAGATCCTCACAGATGCCACGGAGTCCACCTCAGTGGGTGCGCTGCTGACAAACCTCATCAGGGGGAAACTGCTTCCCTCTGCTCGCCTCTGGTTAACCACACGACCTGCAGGAGCCAATCAGATCCCTGTTGAGTGTGTTGACATGGTGACAGAAGTCAGAGGGTTCACTGAGGAGCAAAAGGAGGAGTACTTCAGGAAGAGATTCAGAGATGAGGAGCAGGCCAACAGGATCATCTCCCACATCAAGACATCACGAAGCCTCCACATCATGTGCCACATCCCAGTCTTCTGCTGGGTCACTGCTACAGTTCTGGAGGATGTGATGAAGTACAGAGAGGAAGAAGAGCTACCTAAGACTCTGACTGAGATGTACATCCACTTCCTGGTGGTTCAGTCTAAGGTGAAGAACGTCAAATATGATGGAGGAGCTGAGACGGATCCACACTGGAGTCCAGAGAACAAGAAGATGATCATGTCTCTGGGAAAACTGGCTTTTGAGCAGCTGCAGAAAGGCAACCTGATCTTCTATGAGTCCGACCTCACAGAGTGTGGCATCGACATCAGAGCAGCCTCAGTGTACTCAGGAGTGTTCACACAGATCTTTAAAGAGGAGAGAGGACTGTACCAGGACAAGGTGTTCTGCTTCGTCCATCTGAGCGTTCAGGAGTTTCTGGCTGCTCTTCATGTCCATCTGACGTTTTTTTATTCTGGTGTCAATCTGCTGCCAGGAGAACCATCAGCCCTCTGGTGGTCGAAAGTATTCAGATACAAACCCTATCCCAGACAACTCTACCAGAGCGCAGTGACCACAGCCTTACAGAGTCTAAATGGACACCTGGATTTGTTCCTCCGTTTCCTCCTGGGTCTCTCACTGCAAACCAATAATACTCTTTTGCAAGGTCTGGTTACACACACAGGAAATACCTCACAGACTAATCAGGAAACAGTCGAGTACATCAAGAAGAAGATCAGCGAGAACCTGTCTCCAGAGAAAAGCATCAATCTGTTCCACTGTCTGAATGAACTGAATGATCATTCTCTAGTGGAGGAGATCCAACAGTACCTGAGTTCAGGAAGTCTCTCCACAGATGAACTGTCTCCGGCTCAGTGGTCGGCTCTGGGCTTCATCTTACTGTCATCGGAGAAAGATCTAGAAGTGTTTGACCTGAAGAAATACTCTGCATCTGAGGAGGCTCTGCTGAGGCTGCTGTCAGTGGTCAGAGGCTCCAACAAGGCTCTGTGAGTACAGATACTAACTATATATAAATGTTAAATGGGAGTCTAAAGATTTAGTCAACTAATTAATAAGTTGATCAACTGAAAAAACATTCATATTGTTTCTTTTTTTTATCAAAAATGTTCATTCAAACACAAAACAAATAATGATGTACAGCCACTGAAAATACTGTTACATCAATTCCCCCCCCCCCCCCCCCCAACAAACACACACATAAAATGAAAAATAATAAACTATTTAAAATAAATAAATACTTAAATAGATCAAATAAAATAAAATAAAAATAGAATCAAGACACAGTGGCTAAAACAAACATCAATAACAAAAGGAGAAAAACAAAAACAAAAAAAAGGGACTTGTGGAAAAGTTAATATAGACCAATTGAGTGATTCAAGATGCATAAGTAGATCAGAGTGAGCCCTTCAATGCTTCAGCCATAGTGAGCCACATATTCACATTCGCCTCTTTGGCCCCATTTATATGGGCTGTCGACAGCTCTATATACGTAACATCAAGAAAAGTTAAAACCCATTGTCTGATGGTCAAAGTGTGAGGGGGTTTCCAGCATACTGCGATCGTTTTCTTAGCAGCTGTTAAACCTGCCAACATTACATGTTTCTGACATTCAGGGACTTGAAGTGCCGAAAGATCATTTAATAATAACACTGGTATGGTCACAGGCACTGTCTCCGATATGAGTGCTGTCTGCTCAGCGGCCACACCCTGCCAAAATCGATCAACGGGGGGCACTCCCACACCATGTGGAGGAAAATGCCAGTGGTTTTTAATGTACACAGTGTGCACGAGGGATCATTGATAACTTTTATAAAATGTAGCTTACGAGGGGCCAGGTAGGTCCTGTGTATGAAATTATAATGGATCTGCTGGTGGTCGGGATTTCGTGAGGCGAGTTTGATATTAACCCACACCTTGTCCCAATCAAAATCCTGATCCAATCCGGGGACATCACCCCTCCATAACCGGTCTACTGGGAGCGTTTTGTAGGTGGCCTCATCATATTGTTTCTTCAGTTTAATTGAACCATCACAGATTAATGCAGCCATGAAATGAGTAATAGAAAAATCCATCACATTGTATTTCAGATAAGGCTCAACCCCAGAAATCTAAGGTAGAACTTGTGAAATCTTTGTTATAATAAACTAATATATTTAATTAAAAAACACCAAAAATCCCCCCTTAATATCTTAAATTATTCAACTCAGTTAGGGCAACTACAGAAATGTGATGTGTACAATAGAACAATACAATACAATAGAAATCAGTATGTATCTTTGTCACCAACTCTCCTCCAGGCTGAGCGGGTGTAATCTGTCAGAGAGAAGCTGTGAAGCTCTGTCCTCAATTCTAAGCTCCCAGTCCTCCAGCCTGAGGGAGCTGGACCTGAGCAACAACAACCTGCCGGATTCAGGAGTAAAGCTGCTGTTGGCTGAGCTGGAGAGTCCAAACTGTACACTGGACACCCTCAGGTTGGGATTAATAAACCTGCTCACAAAAATAAAAGTAAGTCAAATCAAAAAAGGAGTCAAATGTCTTCACATTTATCCTCTGCATGTTTTCCAGGCTGACTGGCTGTAATCTGTCAGAGAGAAGCTGTGAAGCTTTGGCATCAGTTCTCAGCTCTCAGTCCTGTGGTCTGAGAGAGCTGGACCTGAGTAACAATGATCTGCAGGATTCAGGAGTGAAGCTCCTCTCTGCTGGACTGGACAGTCTGCACTGTACACTGGAAACTCTCAGGTCAGGATTGAACTTCTGTTTTAGCAAGAACTCTTAAAATGTTGCTTGCAGGATAAAGTGTATTTTACAAAAGAAACCCAACCTGTAGAATTAAAGATATAATATGTCGTAATTCTATTTTAAATTATCTGAACACTTTGTCATTAATTACGTTGAATTGTGTACTTATTTTATCCAAAATGTTTTTTTGTCCAATGTTGTTTTTATCACCACACCTTTACAAGTAGCTGCTTTTATCAAACCAGCTCTAATAAACCGACTGAACGCTATCTGCCCAGGAACAAACAGCAGATAAGAGTATAGCTGGTAAAGAAAGTAAAACATCTCTCAGCTAAAGAGCCTGATATTTTTTGTAAGATTTGGTGGAGACTTCCCCCTTTTTTAACCATAGAACTCTATGATCTCACAGATAATATCATCCATAAATGATGAAGGCATTTTTTTTTTTTTAAGATTTTTTTTGGCATAGACACCTTTATTAAGCAGTAGACAGATAGGAAATATGGGAGAGAGAGGGGGATGTGACATGCAGCAAAGGACCTCCGGCCGGAATCGAGCCGGGGTCGGCTGTGTTTATGGCATGCGCTCTAACCACTCGACCACCTACGCGCCGATAAAGGCATTTTTTCCAAAGGCAAAGCCAAGTTTTGAATCGAATATTTTCACAAACTCGGCAGCTCCATTTGGTTCATCTTCTCCATTTCCAGAGCTAACACATGTTAGCTTTGACAAAGTCGCAGCAGAAGTAGGCAACTGTTTGCTAAGATGAGCACATAATATCAACTTTATAAGATGGAAGTGTGTCAGTTCTTTTGTTTAATAACAGTGTGGTCAAAATTAAATTAATGAAGATTCTATTCAAAACACTCAAGGGTTCCAGTGTCATATCACTGTGTAGTAACAATGAATTTCAAATCAGTGAAATTATGAAATTTATGAAAATAATGTGTGTCTCCAGACTGTCAGGCTGTTTGATCACAGGGAAAGGCTGTATTTCTCTGGCCTCAGCTCTGAGATTAAACCCCTCCCATCTGAAAGAACTTGACCTGAGTTACAATCACCCAGGAGACACAGGAGAGAAGCTGCTGTCGGCCGTATTGGAGGATCCACACTGGAGACTGGAGACTCTCAGGTAATCGTTTTTATATCTAAATTTTTTTTTTGTTATATTTTAAATGTTTGTGTTTTATTGTTTCAGTTTAATAGACTTTTCCTTTTGTCTGATGTTTGTATTATTTTGTTTCTGTTATCTTCTGAATATTTGATGTTATGTTGAATTTAGTATATGTATGAATTGTGTTTTTATAGCTGTCGCTGAGTGACGGTTCATTAAGATTATTAATGATAAAGCTTGTGAAGGTTCATTCTGACTTTGTTTCTTCCTCCAGGGTGGAACACTGTGGATGGGTGAGGCTGCAACCTAGCATCAGGAAATGTGAGTATGTGTTTACAAGGCAGCGCATGTTAAAGTAGTTTAAATCAAAGCGGCTGGTCACATTTGGTGAGTGATCCGATCACTAGTGGACAGCTTCAAGCCTGTCAATTCACACTGGCTATATATGCAAATGTACACCTACATCTCTGAAACAAATGAATCTAATGTTTTTTACACAAAGAAAGACATTTGTTTATGAATAACATCTGAATTAACAGTGGGCACAAATTGCTAAAAATGTAGTTGTAGACAATTTTTCAAAAAGTTTGTAAAATTTCTCCTAATGTCTTAAAATAAGCATTTTGTGAAAGTTTGTTTGACTTTCTCTACAGATGACAAAGAATTAACTGCTGATAACTGTTTGTAAAATTTGACATGTTAACAGTCAATATGTTATATTCTTTAATAAATTTGGTGTAGGTGAATTAGTTAAAACACTGTTTTCAAACAGCTGCTGGGTGGAACATCGATGCAATGATAAACTCACGATTTTTATAAGGAAAGAAACATCTTGCTGTATTGTATTCGATACTGAATTTACAAGAAGGCACCAATGATTTAGAAATTGCTCTATCAGTTACAAAAAGTTTGTTAAGTTTCTCCTCATGCAAACAGCTCTTAAAATCACACGATTTGTTAAGGGAGTTTGGGATATTGCCATTCATTCGAGTTAAAACAGACAGTGTGTTTACATGTTGATATCAAATGTGAACAGGGCCAGAAGCCTGTTTATCAGCGTGAGTCATTCTGAAGTTTTGATCTAATGTATAATAGGTGTGTTGGATGTTAAACTGTTTTGTGTCTTGTCCTCTCCACCAGGGGCCTGTGAACTCACAGTGGACACAAACACAGTAAACGGACTCCTCAAACTGACCAACAACAACAGGAAAGTGACAGCAGTGAAAGTGAAGCAGCCGTACCCTGATCACCCAGAGAGGTTTAACTGCTGGGAGCAGCTGCTGTGCAGAGAAGGTCTGACCGGTCGCTGTTACTGGGAGGTCGAGTGGAGAGGAATGGTTTATGTATCGGTGTCTTACAAAAGAATCATAACAAAACGAAGCAGAGCTGAGAGCTGGTTTGGAGGGAATAATCAGTCCTGGAGTCTGGAGTGCTCCGATGATTTTGCTGTCTATCACAATAAAAGAAGGACAACCCTCCATCCCTCCTCTGACTCTGACTCCGACTCTGACTTTGACTCCAACAGGGTGGCAGTGTATTTGGACTATCCTGCTGGCACTCTGTCCTTCTACAGAGTCTCCTCTCACACACTGATCCACCTCCACACCTTCAACACCACATTCACTGAACCTCTTTATCCCGGGTTCTGGTTATGGTCACCTGGTTCCTCTGTGTCTCTGTGTGAGCTGTAGGAGGGAGAGTCGCTTCATGTGTAGAGAAACAATCACACACCGCTAATAAACACGCACACACAAACTCCTAATTAAGTTGTCTTTAAGTGTCAAAAAGCCTAATTTCATGTTATTTGCCAGGGAAAAAAAGGAGCATGACAATTAGTAGATGATTTTAAACTATCCTGGAGAGAACAGGTTGGCTTCGTCTGCAGTAAGAGCTCTAAATCTAAAGGCATTCTAAGGGAAATTAGAGGTGAGGTACACAATACATGTTCATAAACGTTATATTTTGATTCGTATTTGACAAATTGCAATATTGTATGAGTGAGTACATTTCTAACTTATCCGTTCAAAACACTGCTGCTGCTGCTACATGCACATTAGCCACCTTTTCTAAAATGATTGTACCAAGTGCACCTCACTTTTTTTTTACCTGCAGTTGCTGACTATATTTGAGAATAATTTTCTTTGATATCATTTTGTTCATAACTCAAATTCCATCATTATCAATTTAGACAGGCTAGTTATCTTCATCTTTCTTTGTAGGAAACATCCCCAGTGTCAGTTTTCTATCAAACATTATGGAATGTAAAAATGTTTATTACTGGATTCTTCAGTGTCATTGTCTGTATACAAGAAGACTTTCAAATGCTTTGTTGTCAAAATTATTTTATTTGGAACACTAATGTTCACTGTTGATGTTCATACTGCCAGTGTGACAATTAATCTACATATAAATGTAACTTTATACTAGTACTGTGAATTTGTGTTAATGCTAGTATTTAAAATGTATTGATTGATTTGACTGTGTCTTTTGAATGTTTTCATATAATCCAGTACAGGTGTCTACCACATCCTCACGTGTACTTTTTCTATTTTTTTATCACCACATGTGTTTTTATATTCATCTATGTGAAACAAACATAAACATTGTCATGAAAAAACTCAGAAAAATACGAAATGCCATAATGTTTCTTTGCCCTTCTTGTACTGTCTCAACACACAAAAAAGCAGAGTTATATTCAGATTCTCTGTTGTATACGCTTATGCAGTTAGCCGTTGATGTTTCTATTATTCTGTATACTTGTTGTGCACTATGAGGACATTTTTTCCTTGTTTTGCTGTTGGTTCTCATGGCCCCTGTGGACAGAAGTGGTATGATCAGCACATCCTCCTGCAATAAACATCTTAAGACTAACCTGTCTAGCTGTGCATTCGTTATGAAAACATGTGAAAGAAAAAAAATATCTGAGAAAAAATTAAAATCAACTGTTTGCAGGATGCATGACAATGACGTATATATCTCTTTGTGGTAAGGCAAGATTAATAACTGTAATGTGACGATGCTGTACCAGCAGACTACAGATCAGCTTCTTTCCTCAGGATGTGATACTCCTCAGTTCAGCTTCAAGACGGTGAGGTGGTTATTTTGCTTATGTTGGTCATATACAGGCATCAGTATTAAAACGAGATGTGTTCATAGACAGTTAAAAGTTCCTTACATACAGTTTGGTTTTGAGTTTTTGGGGGGAACGTTGAGGGGGAATGTTAAACAAAAATAACCTTCAGGGAACTTTCCCTCTCGAGGGTCTTTAAAGGTTACAGAAAAAATAGCCTATAGTTAACCTTTAGGGAACATTCCCAGAGGGTTCTCTGAAGGTTGCGTCACCCATCCACCTGTCCACATGACTTACATTACTAGACATGTTTGCATTATAAATGATCTGAACAATTACTCAGTTACCAAAACAGGCTCCCATTATTTCCGGAAAATTGACAAATCAACTTAGCGATTAATTGGCAAATTATATGCTAAATTTGTAGATACTGTTGTCATTTTTTAGAATTTTACAGTGCATCTTGTTTTAAAAGTTCTTCATGTGTTTTGTTGTCAGATCCAGGTCAAGTTCAGTAACCGATGGTGTCATATAACTGTAGTGGAGGTATGAGTGCAGTAACACCCTCTGCAGTGAGGTGCTCAAAGGATGTTTCTCCTGGAGAACACGTTGTTCTCTGATTGTGCCGCAAGTAGGTCGACTGTGTTTCAACCGTGCAGTGTCAGCATTGGCCGGCAGAGGGCGGTGGCGTTTTAATATCGTTTAATGAGAAACTCCACTGCGGCTGAACCGGAAAGAAAACAAACCCTGAATCCGTTCCTGTTCAGGATAAACATGGCGGCTACAGGAGCCGGGTCCCCGAGCCGGCTGGTCCAGTATGTGGTTGTCCGCTCGGATCTGGTTCACAAGCTATCCTGGCCCCTGGGTGCTGTTATAACTCAGGCCTGTCATGCTGCTACCGCCGCCATTCACCTTCATTACGGGGACCCGGAAACACAGCGGTACCTGGCAGAGTTGGACTCCATGCATAAAGTGGTGCTAGGGGTGAGCGCGACACGTCACGCCAGACTCCATTCAAATATTGGTCAAATAAGCGCTGCTTGGCTCGTCAACGACGTAATTTCACTGAACACAATTCATTTGATAACTAATTAAAGTCTAGTGTGGTTAGTTTTATTCTTCGGCGTTATTCAAATGTATTTAAAATATCATTTTTTAACTGGTTTCTACTAGATATCATCCGCTAACTAAGCTTTAAAAAACTCATGCAAGAACATGTGATCACCTTAAGTAAAGTGACGTAAAAACTCCTCGATTTTATATATTTAGAAGAGTTCTGTCTATGCAAGCTTAATGCCGAATTTAAAAGTACGTCCTCAAGAATATGATAACATCTTAAATGGTGTCTAGCTGTCGCCGATAAGCAACGAAATAATGAAAAGAGCGAATTTTAGATGGAGTTTGGAGTTATGTATTTATTCAAGATTCACATCAGTAGTTTTACTGTAATCAACCAAATGATAACGATGTCATTCTTACTAGTTGTTGATCTAATTATTTAATTAATAATGATTGAGAATATAATCAAGTCCAGCTGCTTAAACTGTGTTTTTCAATTTCACTACGAATCAGAAAATGTCCTATGTAAGTCATCATCTAGACGTTTTGGTGCCAAATCAACTACAAATATGTATATGTATATCCTCTGGAATGGAGGCTCCAGTTAAATGTGAAGTAATGATAATCTGTGTCCTGGTCTTGGACGTTAAATTCCTATGTGTAATTTTGTTTTGTCTCTGTAGGCTCCGGACGAGGCCGCCCTCTCTAGTCTATCAGAGAACCTAACACAGGCCGGTGTGGCTCACAAGCTTTGGATCGAACAGCCAGAGAACATCCCCACCTGCCTGGCTCTAAAGCCATGTCCAAAAGAGACTGTCCAGCCGCTGCTCCGCAAGTTCAAACTCTTCAAATGACGGCATTAAAAGACATTGTTCATATGTGAACTACAGTGCATGTCAGCAGTGAGGAGGAGGCCACAGAGGCTTCAGTATCTAACTTCATCTGTAAAAGGACGACATCTGAAAGTTGTGCTCCTCTTCTCAGTGAATCCTGTAATCAAGTTTAAAGTTGGTAAATGTAAAGTCTTTTCTGGATTAAGTTCTTGCGGTGGTTCAAAATAAATGTTTATTTTTTTGTGTTAATACTGAAAGATACAACATTTAAATACTAAACTTAAAATTCAGATTTTATAAAAAACTGTCGACGTGTTCAGGATGTCACTATATTATCAGAAGTAAACTCGGATAATATAGTGACAAAAATTGATTTGTTGTTTAAATAAAGTAAATACATCATACTTTTATCTTTTATTTTATTTTGTTTGCACACATAAAACTGCAATAAAGTCCAGAGAATGAAAAAACAATTGTGTCATACATTTTAATTGAAATATTATGTTATTACGTTGTCAGTCCCCGACTTAACAACGGAAAGCTTCCTGCTTTGTCATGTTGTGCTTTAGTCTGACTCATGTTCGCGAACAGAACATTTACACTTCCTCCTTAAAAGGATAAACTCATTACCTTTACATCAAGTCTCTTTTCCAGTTGTACAAAACTCAGGCCATATTTCAACACTATGAACCATCATGGCAAGACCGCAAAACACATATATAATTTTTAAATGCTGCTGCGCCATGTTATTGTTAAACAAAATTAAAAAGTACATCTGTCTTACAGAGGGTTACTTTGTATGTGTATGTATTTACACAGTATTAATACACAATGTGGTACCTGACATTGTATTACCTTCAATCTTTTTTTTTATCAGTTGTGTTCCTTTTGATTGTTTGAATGGACTCAGATGGAATAATCTTAAAGAAGCCTGGTTGTACTTAAGTTATAGATACAAACTTATTTAGTATCATTTCTAAGGGCTCAAACTAGAGATTATTGTCAGTATTGATTTGTCTGCCAGTTGTTTCCACGATTATTTCTTTACTGTCTTTAAATGTCAACAAACTGTTACAAATGCCCAAAGTGACATCTTCAAATCGGTTTTCTCTCCAACCGACAGTCCAAAACCCAAAGACTCTTCATTCACCGTCATAAATAACAAATAATGACAGCAAATTCTTTCATTTAAGAAGCTGGAACCAGCAAATTTTATTGCTGGAAAAATGAGAATGGATCATCAAAATAGTTGGTAAAGTAATTTTGTTTTGATCCACTAATCGTTGCAGCTCTAATGTAATGTTTTAAAGTACAGACTTTGATCTGTGACAGTCTTGAGTACTGAAGTCAGCAGAAGTTTGGGCTCTTGAACTCTGGAATAGTCAGTTGTATGTTAAATCTTAACATTACCATCTGACAGTAGCTGCACTGATTCGTAGTTAAGAAGCACGACGCTCTCGTATGTATAATAGCAGATCCTGAAATGGCAGGTTTTTTTTGGTCATCGATGAACAACAGGACAGAGATCAAAATGTGATATTCCACCAAAACCATCCAGGATTCATCCGTCTTTTTCCTCAGTCAAAAGATCGGACTCCCAGCAGCCATTATTGACTGTTAAGATGAAATGCCTCCAATAGTCTTCATTTACTTGAATCTCAATGCTTTGAATACAGAAAAGATTACCTTCATGTGACTGATATAATGAGGGTCTTACCATTTTTCCCTTGGCCGCAATTGACACGTAGACATTTCATGACAGACTAGACAAACCTCTTTATCTCTGCCCCTGTTGATGACTTAGATGATTTTTCAGAAACAGCAGCTGTGACCTCGCTAACACGCCAACGTTTGTATAAAGAAGTAGGTTAAATGACTGTTGGTCTTTTTGGACTCTTAAAGGAGGCTCAAACTAGGTGGGACGGTCTCTGTCTTCTTTGTCAAAAAGACATATTTCTTTTAAGTGAATGATTAATATAAGCATCTGGTTGAAACTCACTGTTGCCATATTTCCTATGGATCCAACATGTTTCACAGCTGACCTCCACATATCAGCTGATTTCCGACCCTGTAATAAACAATGAACGATGACTCCCTGCGTTGTCATGGTTATTTCAAGAGGAAAAACCAGTTCAGTATAAATCAGTGTCCAAAGTGCAAAAACTCTACACAGCGTCTGCATATTAGGGATTAAATAGAAAGGCAGCTGCGGCTCTCCAGCAGAGACCCAGCACATAATTGCGTCCTTTATTAAATACAGCAGTGTTCATCTGTCTGATGTTTTCCATGAAATGCTCATGTGCTCTTTCCATATTATCCAGCAGTTTGTGGTATCACTGTCGGCTCCGTTTCTCAGCGTAAAAGGGTCAAATATTATTTATTTGCAGGGAGTTCTTTAGAATTGTTCACCATGCTGCCAGTGAAGCATTGGAAAGATGAGTCAGACTTTTGCTCATATTTTCAGATATTAAATAAATCTTAAGTTTGTCTTCAGACTTGTTTTTAGACATCAAATTGTACCCGGCTTATGTTTTTTTTTTTGCTCACAAAGATGTTCAATCACCTTTTTAAAATTCTTAGAATTGCATTTGCTACTTTTGAGTGGAGTGGGCCTTTAATAATAATGTATTAATTTCAATATTATTTGAGTGTGTACCTCAGTGCCAGACGTTTAATACACATCATTAATCCTGTTTGAATACATTAATGATACCAAACATGTGGACAAAAGGCCAATGAAGGAACTATAACTGATGTTCTTACACAGAATATGTTTAGATTACATATATTAGATGTTTATTTTTTCAATAAAATATCAGAAAATAGCGGGAAAAATGTCTGAGTCCAAAGTTAATCACTTCAAATGGCATATTTTCAATTTAAGTGTCAACGTAAGACTACCAAAAAAAAGATGCAGCAAATCCCAATAAGTAAGATGCTTGAAAAATGACTTTCAGTGATTAATCAATCATCACACTAGTTGTTTAATAATTTTCTGTCAATTAACTCACCGTCTGAGCTCTACTCAGAAGCATCTGTTCAAAAAAAAAAACACAACAAAATGACAAGCTGTGCGACACAGCTTCATATCAGACCGTACTTAAATAACAAAATGTGGACTGTGGCTTCAAAAAAGGCTGCAGGATTTATTCATGCTGCCACTAACCCTGTCAGTCCTCGCTGCATGATGGATGACTGCATTTAAGAAAAAGTAATTTATTCTTAATCGCTGGTGCCACTTACTCCAAAGTGCTTCCGGGCTGATGTTTTAAATTAATGTTTCACCGAGAAGAAAATTAATACCTGAGAATGAGTATTGAATCCTTGTATGTCAGGTATCTCAGCTGTGACCTGTGGAAATATCTAAAAAATCCCCTTGTTTAGTAAATGTGTGAAGTTAGGGAATGTTTTTTAGCTCGTACGCCACACGGCATGTGTTCCTCATCTTTGACTTCCATCGCCCTTTTCAGGCGCGCTTTTAATGAGGCCCTCATGAGGCAGCCATCATTGAATTTGAAAAGTAAAACATGAAAACAGTCATAACAAAGGGGGTCGGAGCTCCATCGGATCCAAACAGCAGCTTTCGTGAGTCACGACCTTGAACTTTGAAGTGAGACAACACACTGTAAAGGAATGCGAGTGACCAATTAACATATTACACACAATGTAATTACTTCTCAGAGTATTTCCCAGAATACCTCCCGAAGACACGCCCATGCACACGCTATTCTCATTCTCGCATATAATTTCATCGTAATATTCAGAGTGAAATGAGCATGAGAGGCAGCCCTGGAGGAGCAGATCAAGAGTCTGCAGTGGCGCTGCTTCAAAAGCTCATACAGCGAGGAAGATTTGTTTCAACTTACATTTCTTCAAAACAGTTTTCTCTAAGAGAGCTGCTATGAGGGAGAGTAAACAACTAGATATAAACTGTTTACAATCTATATAATCTGAAAGTCCATTCAAGTCTCCGAAACATTGTTTCCTACCAACATTAAAGCTGCACTCATCAATAAATCACATAGACAGTGGCTCAGATGACAGTGTAATGTGAAGGTTGTTGCTTGCAGCGATGCACCTACGATGGTCCTCTCATCTCTGCAGAGCGTTAAATGTTCTTTCAGCTCATAGTTTTGCTTTAAAAGATGTAATATTTGACAATCTTACCAGAGAAATCAGTCATTGTGTTCAAAGGTCGAGGTGCATTTCATTTTGTCACCCATCGCTTTAAAGCATCACCTCATCTGTCAACATAGATTTTCATTAGTGATGGTAGTTCCTCAACGATAAAGACTACAACTCCCATGATCAAACAATATCTAATTTGTTCTGTTTTGATTGAGAGAGCCCTAGTGGGAGAAATTACTTAGGTGTGCTCAAGGCTGCATACAGACCAAATCCATGCAGCAAAAGAACAGATTTGGTATGAGAGTGTCAGTCCGTGGTCCGTGTGTGTGACGAGTTGGGAGCCCTGCATGATTATGTTTGTTGCCATGATATCAGCCTGCTGGTCCTGCCAGGCCTATCATTACAGCGTGTTATAAGGCACAAGCCCAAACCAAGTGTAACATGATGCCACACAGAGAAATGTCTGTCTTGTTCCCTCTGTAGCATGCATCCATGCTAAATGCCCCCGTTACTGAGCCCCTCTGCTCGGCCTCCGAACTGATCTCGGGACTCTGATAATGCCCCATTGAGCAAAAAGACATCCAAAAGATGACGTTTCAACGTATTTGACGATGAAAAGATGTCGGGAGGTGCCACAGAGGAGGGATCCCTCTCCCGGGACAGACAAGACATTCAAAAGATGTAACATATGTACAGAATAGAACAACAAAGTCGCACTGTCAGATACAAGTAAATTATATAAAACACATGCCAAGAGTGAGAGTCCAGGAGGACGCCTCAGCAGGTTGAGGTGTCGCCAAGTGGTGCCACACGGCTAAACACTGAGAAAACGTATGATCGTCCCCATCTGCTCCAGTTGTGCAGAAGAATGCCGCAACGCTGTTTGACGGTGAAGCTCCAGAGACTTCACCTGACCTTCCATCACCATGTGGGTGAGTGTAGATAGAGACTGAATGTTTCATTTTGGGGTTAACTCATCCTTTAAAAACCTAAACTCCCAGAAAATCAGGAGGACATGGCCGCCAGCACTGACTGCATGCATGTTGTTTTATAACCTTGTTATTTAGCTCCCACATGTGATCGATCAGATAAAGTCAGGATTTGAATTGGGGCTGATCCTGCCATTCTTAAGGCTTTGTATTGATCCCTGAGATGAATATGAATGACCCCCATCAGCAAATACACGACACACACGATTCTGTCAATTAGATGGACAGGTTAGCGGTGTCTGTTTAATTTAAAGTCTAATATTTTTAGGTGGTGTTTGGTTGAAGCCAAAGATAACAAAGTTCCTCACCACACAATGCTTACACACTGTACCTGTATCCAGCGCACGCGACTCCACTTACTCTCTATAGGGCCCTTCACACACAGCATTTCTGAATACCTTCTGGATTGAGTTGATGGACAATCTTCTCTGTTCCAGATCAGGAGTCAGCTCCTCTGTTATTGATCAGAAGTCAGCTCCTCTGTTATCACCACCGTGCACAGAGGCTTCTGCCCGCTGCCCTCCTCGTGAACGCGCCCCGACGCTCCGTGCGGACGAGCAGCCCTGTTTGTTTGTGTTGAGAGATTGGAAATGGCGGAGAGCAGAGACCAAAGCGATAACTTGGGTTTGAAAACGCGAGTGCGCCGTCATTGAAACACAGAAACCGCCCGCAAGTGATCCCGGGAGTTACTTACGACCCGCTGCTGCCGATGGGATACAAGTCGGACACGGCGAGGACGGATTTACGGGACGAGGTTTGGACTTAGCAAGCTGGTTAGCTGGCTAAGCTAGCCGTGCTGGCAGCCTGGCGTTAGCTAGCCTCAAGTCGTGTGTGATTTTAACTACGCAGGCTTGTTTGTCAACAGAAGCTGGCGTTGAATTGCTAGCGAGCCAGCTAGCGTGCAAGTTTTACCCGGCTCCCCAGCTAACCCGCTCGGGTTTATAACATGCTCGCCACAACGGGTCGCAAATTGTTTAATCCAAAGTAAGAGTGGATAAAAAGTCAAGACATCTGACTATCCTTGTCGCAAGCAGTAAGTTAAGCTGGTTAGCTAAGTTAGCTAACTGGCTTGTTTTTTGGGGTCTTTTTTTGCGCACAACCTGAGCTGCCGTTTGCATGGGAATTAATTATCCAACGTGACAACGTACAGCAGGACCCCGCTGCCAGGATTGTTATTTACAAGTTCAACGGGCGACAAAACAGGTAAGACATCCGACACACACACACACACACACAGCCTGACAACATGTCATCCTGACCATCCATGATTTTACTGTCCGCTGCAGCGGGGCTAATGCTGAGGGCCTCCTAACATGCCTGACTCATTGTTGATTTTTCCACATAACGTCGCTACAATTCACCGACACCATCTTCTCCGACTGAATACATAACGTGCAGTGGTCGCTGGGACATTTTGCTCCTTCGCCACCTGCAAAGAAACCTACGAGGCTGTCCTTATGTAAGTCAGTGTTGACGGCCTCCAGGCGTCGCTGCGATTCACTTCATTTGCCCGCAACTTGCGTCCTGAACGCGAAAACTTAAAGGACATCCTGACCTCTTGGTGTAGGGCAAAAACAAAACCTCTGGTCATCATTAGATAACAGACATACATAACTCGTGTGTAGTGTTGAAGATGCTCCAAAGTAGATGAAGAAGATGCTAGTCTTGGGTAAGCGATTATTTAATGGACAAAATCAATTTTCTGTTCTCATTGTAGTCCTGCTGCTGATTTAAAGGGGCACTATGTAGTCAGAAATGTCATATTCATAATTTCTGATACAAACTCAGAAATATTTATTTTTGCCATAACTGAAAAAACACGCTGTTCTCAGAGGAAAACAAGGTCCCAAGACATCGTTTGAAGCTAGAAAGATGGCAGGGTCCGCCACACGTAAATAAAGTTTGTTTATTCAGTCATGAAAACAAAGACCGTTTGTTTATTTACTAATTTCAGCATGAAAATCAGTCAATGAAGATTTTTTCTTCTCGTGATTAAAGCTACGCAGTGCACCTTTAAGTGTGTGCAGCCTGTTGTGTAACATTTCAAATAGAGCATTTGTTTTCAACACTTCTGAGTGTAAAATGTGAATCTCAGTGTGGAAAATTGTCTTCAACCAAGTCAATTAATAAGGAATAAAATCAGTGCTTATTATGTATTAGGAAAAACACACTTGCATGTCAAACACTGAGTTGCACTGATTTCTAAAACACTTTACTGCAAACTGACAGTTTAGAATAGCTGCTTTTTATAGACATGTTCTTAAAGATTGTTTATGCCTAAATTAGGGCTGCACAATAAATTGTTTCAGCATGGTCATCGCAATGTGCACATGTGCAGCAGTCATGTAGCATGACATGCAGTGTCAAGTCAAGGCAATTTAACTCAAACATGTCAGGCTGCAACTTTTTTTCTGTGTGAAACAAAACTTGCAAATTGCTGAATTGAGCAGGGCTGCTCACAATTACTCTCATTCTCAGTTGATTTGTTCTTTGTTTCCTTGGTTAATTGAATAGTTTTTTTTTCCATATAATGTCAGAAAAAGAGGAAAAATGTTGGATAATTTTTTCCTTGAAGCCCAAGATGAAATCATTAGATATCTTGTATTGTTCACAAACCAGATATTTTCACATTTAAGAAGATGGAATCAGAGAATTTTGACTTCTTCTGTCAGTTGATTAGTTAAACAATTATTAATTTAATATATATTATATAATTTATTGTCATCTAAACACTGAGCTTGTTTGGAGTGTGTCGTCTTGAGTGACCAAATAATTTTAACCTATGTGTTGTTCCAAAAAAAAAGTATTATTAGTACTGCAGTAGTTTGTTTATGAAAGCCATTTGAGCGTTAGTTACTTTGGAATTTGGCCTTTGTGCACTTTAAAGTGCTGTAGGCTAACAGAGAACAGTTTGGTGAATGATGGACATGTTGGTGAAGAGTACTGTCTTTGAAATGTCAACAATAATCTCTGATAATAAGGCTAAAATGCGACTGTTTTCTTGAACATCAATCTGTTTAATCTCCAGTGGACGGGAAGTATATTTCAGTATAATTTATTTCAATGTGTTAGTTTCTTTTAAGTTCTTCTTTTGGCTCAAGTCAAACATCTAAAGCAACAACAACTCATGTATATGTGAGATGTGTATATGTATTTATTAATGCCTATTTTTCCCACATATTTGTGTACATATCGGTCCTGCCTATTCTTTGCCTTTATTTGTTCAGCTTAGTTGTCCTTATTCTTAACTTTCTTAGTATGTCTATTCCTGTATAAGTAAACTGAGAGCAAATCTAAAAACAGCACTCAATTTCCTTGTATATGTAAACATGTTTGACCATTGAAGCTGAATGTGATCCTGACACCACTGCTATCAGACTACTATTTAGTCAGTGGCATTTAGCTCACACTATTTGTTAAAAAGCGTTGATGTAAATCTACTTTTTGTTTTGCTTGAGTACATTTGCTGATAGCAGGGAAGTATATTTACCAGTATTGGTGTAGCAGACTTTATCATGTTCTGAGTTAAAGCATTGTAGCGGGGCCCCCCAGGCTAAGATGTAGACCAGATAAGAGCCAGTATAGAGTTCAATGTAGACCTCAGTTATTCAGTTCAAGGTTTGCTGTGACTGCTAGAGTACAACCGGTAAACGATGGAATCAAAACAATGAAGTTAGAATAGGCATTAGTGTTTTATATATTCCTCAAACTTTGAACAAAATACCATGTCTTCATGAATCTTGTCTTGGCATATAAGAAAGAGCAAATAGTCAATGAAAACAAATGTATAAAGGGTGGATGTTCTTCCACAAGAATGCAGGAATCATTCAAGTGCTAGAAAACCCTTGAGAACACTTGGACAAAATGCTTGAAACTGGTTAAACTACACTATTTTGTTAAAAAGCTGTTTAATATCAGCACAGCTAGGCTACAAAGGGTTTCAAGTCTACTTTTAAGCAGGTGACACAACTTTTCTATGTTTCCCTTAAATTTATCACCCCTCCCTAGAATGCTAAAGCTCGCTACAAAACAATTTTAGTGGTATCTAGCACAAAAACGTCAGATTTTTTTTTTTTGTTTTTTTACAAGTATGTATTTTACCACGGATGTTTCTGGTCGGAAAAACCTTGAAAAGGCACTTTGAAAGAGCTTGAAAAGTGCTTGAATCTGACTGTAAGAACCCTGACGTGGAATGTGGAGAAGAGATGATCCTTAACCAGATCTTGTCACAACACGATGACACACTATAGTGCTAATTACCATCACCTCTCTAGATGAAAGAGAGTGTTTGTGCACACTGATGGAGATGTCGAGGTAGATGAGGGAGGAGATTATTGCTGCTTGATGATTCCAGAAGACTAAAATAAGTCTTATACGTGTTTAATATTTATTCTATTCCAAGCAGTGGCATTTCCTTTATTAGCTTCTCACACGAGCTGTTAAGCCTACCTAAGGATGAGCCACATTTGAGGCAAATTGTTGGGAGTGGGAGCCCTCCTCCTCCCAGCTAAACTCTGTGTCTGTATGGAGAATGAGCAGCCATTTTAGCACTCAGCACTGCTGCAGCCTGCCTGCGACTGTCACGGCATTCTTCTGCTGGTGCTTGAGTAGATTTTCATGCTGTTTGTTTTGACCCCCCCCCCCCCCCCCCCCCCCCCCCCGGACACCTGCAGCCAACCTGTGATAATGTCACTCAGATGCTTTTACCAGGCAAATGCTGATGGATGTTATCTGTGGTGGCAGATGAGTCAGTGAGGCTTACCTGCCACACTGGCTGGTAACTTTTTGGGGATGATGGCTTGTGAATGTCTCAGAATAAACAGTTGCCAGTGTTTGCCTTTTTGGTGCTGGCATATAACTGTAAATCTATCTTTAATAGCAGCATGAAATTTGATATTTATGTGGAACCACTTTAGCACTAAAACTTTACATAATCTGAATCAGTTCCTCTTTATCTCCATCTTTGTCTGTATTTTCTAGTCACTTGTACATTTCTTTTGATTTTTCTACATTTGAAGTTTGTTTTTGTCATATTTCTAAATGAAATGATGTCATCTCTTGCTCATTCTGTGAATAATGTTACCCTCTTAAGATGATTGAGTTCTATATGCAGTGAGGTGATTGGTTTCCATCATCAACTTCTGGCCATAGTCAAAGTATTTTCCTATGAACTGAAACTCACCTGTGTGATATTCCCCACACCTGTTAGCTCTGAGCAGGATTAGTTTAACTTATATTACAACCCACATATCAACAACCGTTTACGGGGCCAGCTACATCATACTCAAGTGGTTTTGAAAAGAACATGAATGAACAGTTGCACTATTAAACATTGTACACTGTTCATTAGTGGTGTCAACAATAATCGAGTAGGTGATGCATCGCAATGCGGGGCATGCACGATTCAGCATCGATGCGGCAACGTGCCATAATTGATAATGTCACTGTTTATTTTCTGGCCTTGAGTGGACAATAAAGTTGTGAAGTTTCAATTACTTCCGGGGGCATTTCCGGAGCAACGTTGCAATGACATGCGCAGCCTGTAGCTACATGCTAAGTGGCAGCACTAGCTAGCATAACAACAACATCAGGGCCGCATTATTGGTGAGCCGTCCCAGTGTGAACGGATAATCCGGAGGCGCAGAGCGAGGGCGTGTCGGTCGTGCAGTCTGATAACTGCACAGGTCCTTCACTCAACTAAATACAGAGAAATGTCCCACAAAGCAACGTTACAGGACCGAACAACAGTAACGTAGTAACTGTAACTGTCTTTGGCAACTTGTATGAGGAAAACAAATACCACAGCTGTACGTGGAGAAGCGTCCGTCCTCCTGTCCGTCCACCGCCTGTCCTCCCGACTCTTCCTCACATTTTTGCTCAAAAAACAGCATCTGTCACCGGCAAAAAAACTTTAACTCACCGAGTGTTTGTGACGAAAATAGATCACCACGACCGTCAGCTCTCCTGACCGAGACTTCAGGGAACTTTCCCCCAGAAAACAGCCTCCGTCCCCGCGAGTGACAGAGTCAGACAGTGTCCTGTTTACTGATGGTGATAATGTATAATTATGTAATTTAACTCGAAAAACTTAACTTGGTCACTTTCCAGGATGTTTGGTGGGTCAGGATCTCAATCACTACACATTATAACAGCATCTATATGATTAGAAACAGTCCGCGGGTTTGGATTAACAGAGGGGAAACAGGAGCGTGATAATACACACATAGCAGCCAATAAAATCTGTTGTTCAATATCTGACTGCTTGTATTGCCTCATGACTGATGAAAAGTTTGCCTTGTTGTGTGCAGTAGAATTTTGATGCATCGCAATGCATCGCAGAATCGAATTGAATCGAATCGTTACCTGGTGAATCGTAATCGAATCGAATTGTGAGGGCAGTGCCAATGCACACCCCTACTGTTCATGGAACAAAAGATCAGACCTTTCACCCCTAAATGCATTACCTGTGGTGTTGATGGTTATTAAAACCCAGAGCTACAGGGAAAAGGACGCATCATAAAGGAATTTGGCAATTTAACTATTTTTTGTATTTTTACTCTTCTTACACTGGCTGCACTGGTGCACCTAGCTTTTTATCTAGGTGATCACATAATTAAAGGGATAGTTCGAGTTTTTTGAAGTGGGGTCATATAAAGTACATATCTATAGTCGATCTGTTTCCTACCGTAATCACCGATCAGCGCAGCCTCAGTTTGGAGAAGTAGAGAGCCGCTCCAGCCCAGAGGCTCAGCTTTGTACTGCAGTGAACGGGGTTCAGCAAAAAAGCAAAATTAACCACCTAAAACAAGGCTCACATAAATTTTTTTACACCAGTTCAAGTGTATGTTGTATAGGTAAAATTCACACCGCTTTACATCACTGTCAGACCGCGCTTTCTTTTGGCACTACATTTTCTCAACCGCAGAACCTCCGTATCCCTACGCATTAGCGTAACTGGGCAACAGCTGATCTGCGAGCGGCGGCTGGACGAGAGGTTTACTTTCGATAAAAACGAAACTTAACTCTCCATATCCTTCCGCATTAGCGCTCATGCGTAGGGATACGGGGGTTCTGCGGTTGAGAAAATGTAGTGCCAAAAGAAAGCGCAGTCTGACAGCGATGTAAAGTGGTGTGAATTTTACCTATACAACGTACACTTGACCTGATATAGATTTTTTTAAGTGAGCCTTGTTTTAGGTGGTTAATTTCGCTTTTTTGCTGAACCCCGTTCACTGCAGTACAAAGCTGAGCCTCTGGGCTGGAGCAGCTCTCTACTTCTCCAAACTGAGGCTGCGCTGATCGGTGATTACGGTAGGGAACAGATCGACTATAGATATGTACTTTATATGACCCCACTTCAAAAAACCCGAACTATCCCTTTAAGGTGCACCCAAGAAATTATGATAGCCTCAATAGTATTTTTTTAATGTAACATATCTCAACAAGTAGGGGGTGGATTTCTATGAAATGTGGAACAGATGTTGATGGTGCAAAGAGGACGAAACCCAATGACTTTGGTGAACTTCTGGCTTTTTCTGGAGCGCCACCTTCAGGTCAAAGTTCTCAATTCTTTTGTGAAATAACTAAAGGTTGACTTTATTGGTTGTTAGAATGTCTCAAAACTATTGGACGGTTTGCCATGAATTTTGGGACAAACTTCATTTTCCCCACAGATAATAACTTTGTTAATACCCTTGCTTATTTTCTAGCGCCATTGCCTGATAATCATTTTGATAAGGGCAGTAAATAATGATCAAATAACTTAAAAACAAATGACATCCCCATTAGCTTCAGGTGTTATGTGTGTTTTGTACTAAATAGCAAATCCAAGCATGCTAATTCTCCAAACAGAGAAGGTGAATATGGTCAACTGCTAAACATCATCGTGCTAGCATGTATTGTGATCATTTTAGAGTGCTGAGTTTAGCATTTAGCTCAAATTACCACCGTGAGTCACATTAATCAAAACAGATGAAATGTACAGAATAAGATTTGATGTTACTTTATTTCAAACAATTCATGTGATGTGATGACTTTTTGTTACTACCACTCAGGGGCACCAAAGTTTAAATCTAACATTCATTTGACAAATACTATACCTAGTGGTTTGAAATAAGAATTCCTGTGGCATTTTAAGATAAAATCAAGGAAATTGACTTCATAAATAGTCTTTAATTCACTGTAATTTTGCTGTAGGTATTAATGCATTTGAGGTTGATGGGAACAGTGTCACACAAAGAAGCTTATTGTATTAGTTTGATTTATTTAGTATTAGGGGTGTGGTTGCTAGCTAGCTTATTAGCTCGGGATGAGCCATGATCGGGAGAAAAAGTAACAAAGTTTAATGATAATGGTTGAAAGAATGTTGAAGAATGTGACGGAGACTCCTCTGTTTTTAAGTGACCTTAAATATAAACTATTTGCAGCATTTTTGTGCGGACATTGCTTTTTATTTTGGTTGACATGACAACTAAATTTGGCCACCATATTGCCTCAGCTTTATTCTGTTTCTGAATTAAATTGACTCAGTTATGGCTTCATACTTAATGTAATTTAATAACATTTATTTGTAGAGTGACCATGTACAGTTGCCATTTGATGCATTGTATCAGAGTTAGCTTAGAGCTAATTTAAATCTGCAGTCTGTTGGCAGGTCATGATTAAAGCTGCGCATGGTTACAAAACATCACTGAAAAATAATAATCTTAAATAATAAACTATAACAAACATAACACACTTGCTTATGCATGTTTGAGAAATGTTTGTATACAGTCAAGCCCAAAATTATTCAAACCCCTGGCAAATTTTGACTTAAAGTACCTTTTATTCAACCAGCAAGTTTGTTTGTTTTTTTTGACCGGAAATGACACAGGCTTCTCCCAAAAGATAATAAGACGGTGTTCAAGAGGCATCGTTGTGGAGAAAAGTTATTTCTCAGCTTTTATTTTCATTTGAACAATAAGTGGCATGTCCAAAATTATTTATACCTTTTGCAGACTGTCAAAAATAGTCCACACTGTTCTAAAGCATCCTAATTACCCTGATTCATTGGGAACAGCTGTTTTAATCAACTCAACAGGTGAAAAACAGCAGCACTCTGCAGCTGGTTTGTGGACAGTCATGGCTAAAACAAAGGAGATCACTGAGGACCTGCGGCTGCACATTGGAGCTGCTCACAAGTCAGGAAAGGGCTATAGTGCCATACCTAAATGTTTTCAAGGTCCAGTGGCTACAGTGCAAAGTATTATATTTGAATATTTATTATTATTATAGTTATTATAGTATTAAATATAAGACATTCTGCACTGTGGAAAATCTCAGAAGAAGGGGTTGGAAGACAAAAGTGACACCTGTGCTGGCCAGGAGGATAGTAAGAGAGGTGAAAAAGAATCAAAGGATCACCACCAAGGCCATCCTGTTGAGTCTGGGATCTACTGGTGGCAGCCTCTCAAGGCAGACAGTCCAATGGACACTGCACACTGCTGGGTTCCATGGACGCAGACCAAGTAAGACACCACTTCTCCAGATAAGGCACACAAAAGCCAACTTGGCCTTTGCAGATGCTCATCTGGACAAAGAAGAAGACTTCTGTTCTTCCGTTTTATGGTCAGATGAAACAAAAATTGAATTGTTTGGCCACAATGATGTATCCTTCATTTGGTGTAAAAAAGGAGAATCCTTCAACCCTAAGAACACCATCCCCACTGTCAAACATGGTGGTGGGAACCTAATGCTTTTGGGGTGTTATTCAACCAGTGGACCAGGGAACCTAATCATAGTAAATAACACCATGAAAAAAAGAGCAATACATCAAGATTCTCAACAACAACATCAGGCAGTCTGCAGAGAAACTTGGCCTTGGGCACCAGTGGACATTTCAGCACGACAGCGACCCAAAACACACAGCAAAAGTGGTGAAGAAATGGTTAGTGAAAACATTAATGTTTTGCAGTGGCCCAGCTGGAGTCCTGATGTGAATCCAATTGAGAATCTGTGGAGGAAGCTAAAGAACAGGGTGATGGCAAGGAGACCCTCCAACCTGAAAGAGTTGGAGCTCTTCGCTAAATATGAATGGGCAAAAATACCAGTGTGGACTTGCAAATTAGCAATTATAAAAAGCGGTGGCAATTATGATTGCTGTAATAACCAATAAAGGTGTTTCTATTGATTATTGAGAAGGTATGAATAATTTTGGACAAGCCACTTTTTGTTCAAATGTTAATAAAAGCTGAGAAATATTTCTTTCCACAATGATGCCTCTTGTACATTGTCTTATCTTCTGGGTGATGCATGTGTCATTTCCAATCAAGACAAAACTTGCTGGTTGAATAAAAGTAGTAGTAGTAGGCAACATTTGCCATGGGTGTGAATAATTTCGGGCTTGACTGTATCTGTCTGCACTAGAAAGCAGCAGTGGATGAATCGTATCATTTTTTTTGGCAGGTGAAAAAAGGAAAAGACTAATCTAGACAGAGCTTGTGGTTTCTTGTTTGTTTACTTAAGGGATATGTATGAAAGCTATCTTTTGATGCAGCACCCTTTAATCAAGGTGTGATGTCTACATTCTGGCCTAGATTCAGCATACAGTGCATGGTGCATTGGTTTACATAGCCCTGGCAGATCAGTGTTATCACAAATCAGAGAATGTGGATAAAAAAACAAACAGTTTCCCAGAGTGTTTCAAATCATCTTTGATAATATGCAATGGGACGTGCAGGAGGTTTAGTTTCTGCAAAGCTGAAAAAAATCTGCTCTAAGCGAAACCTGTGCAGGACAGGCTGCTGTATGCTGTGGTTTGTCCCTCGACTGTGGCACTCTGAGTCACTGTAAGGCAGCAACACACACACACACGCACACTCATACAGTACATGCGTACTGTCTTCAGCTGCTGCGAGCGAGCAGAATGCAGGGAAGAAGAGAAGAGCAGCGCTGCTTCGACTTCTCGCTGCCTTCCTGCTGTCAGAACGATGGCCTATATTCTCGCATGGAGAAAAAAAAGCTTGTGCAGCAGACTGTGAGAATCTGTGAGGGTTGGGAGGAAATGGAGGGAAGGAGAAAAGGTAAAGGCAAAGAATGAGAGAAACAGAAAGATCACATTCAGGAAGAAATTGATCGGCTAAGCGAGGAAACAGAGCAAGGACATGCACATAGCATCACACAACAGTTTCATTTTGCTGTTTGGATTTGGAAGGTGTGATGAAAAATGCGTTTGCCAGAATGGTGAAACTTGGAATAGAGAAAGTGATAAAAAGAAGGAGAGAACTTTTTCACAGGTATGTAATCCTCTTCTAGTGCGATTGGATGTGTGCCTGAGCCCAGAGGACACTGTGAGGTAAATAAGAGGAAGTTTAACAGTTGTGGGTATCTCACCTCAGATGTCAGCAGTGCGTATTGAACTTGTAGTGTAAACACCTCGTGTGAAGTGGAGTGTAAAGGTGCCACTGTGCCTGGGTTTTATTTTCTGACGGAGAGACACTTGGCAGTTTGACTCAATGTGTTACCATGCAAGTTGCAGTCGGCACTTAACACTTGTCTTGCATATTTGTCATTTCTGCATGTGAGAATGCCCCAACTTGGCATCACATTCACTTTTTTTGTGTGTGTTTTTGCCATATCACTGTCAGAATCTGTAAAGCACATGAATCGGCGTAGGGCTCCAATATTAAAATTGTGTTTTTTCAAAGACCGCTGCATACAACATTGGTTGCAAAAGCTGGTATGTTCACTATAACTGGATGTTTGTCTCTTCCATTTCAGTTGATGGGGTTAAGATCCAGGCAATAATAACATTTCAAATGAGTGATATGATACTGGAATTTTCTAACTTGGATACAATTACTAGATCTAGATATTGGTATTTAACATTTTTGAATTCATGGGTGAAAATTTACACCACCTGGAGGACTTTTAGAATTTAACAAGACATGTGTACTGTGTTTTAATCAGAACAGTAATATAGTTAATTTCTTTCTTTCTGAACTCGGGAACATGTGTATCCATACTGTGGAGCTTGAGTATTGAAACCATTTCAACCCATAGTATACAATACATATAGACGTATTACATTTACTTGTTCTTTTGATGCTCAAGTACATTTAATATCAGATACTTTAGGTCTATTACTGAACTACTTTCGTATGTAATTTTGTATCGGTTACTTTCAAAGTACAATTTTAACGCAATATATTAACTTTTACTCTGATTTGAGTCCTGCTCACACTGTGACATACCAAGCTCAATGCAGGCTGCGTTTTAGTCACAAATTTGCTGCATTTTCTTTGAGAACATTTTCACTTTTGTGTGGCTTAGGACTGAGGGATCCATGTGACGTAGTAATGGGTGATGTAAATGATACAAAATTGGCCTACAATAGAGATTTCAATTCTATTGCACTATCGCGATAATGCATGTTCATGATGGAATCTGCCCGTGTAATCTAGAGCTACGAGCTGCAACGCATCATCATCATCTTGAGTAACAACAGTTCCGGGCAACAGTTCCTAAGAGAGGTAACACAACTAATCTGTTCTACCATCTCAAAACGAAACATGTCACTGAATACCAGCATTGCCAGGCAATGCAGCCAACCCCAAGATCCAGTCTGAAGAACGCAGGACAGAAAAAACAGGAACTGATCCAGACCTCCATCCAACAGTCATTTTCAAAAGGTACTACTTACAGTAGGAGAGCCCACGATGGATTGAAATTACCAGGGCCATAATCGTTTACTTGTGTAAGGACAATGGTCCCTTTTCAAATGGTAGCGAGACTTGGCTTTAAAGCCATGATCAGATCTATTGATCCATAATACGAGTTGCTTAGCCCAAATACTTAACAGAAACAGTGATGCCAAAATTGTATGCCGAGCTCCACAAAAAGGTTGAAAAGGAGCTGTGTGACTTGAAATACTTTGCCACTACAACGGACTGTGGTCAAGCCGTACCATAGAGCCTTTCATCAGCCTGAACATTCACTATATCATGGACAATTGGATTATTGGCAACCGGTGTTTGCAGACGTCGTACTTCCCTGCTGCACATACAGCCGAGGAGATAGCACAAGGGCTCAAGGAAGAGCTCGAGTCATGGGGTTTTAAAGAAAAACGCCAAGAGTGCATCACTACTAATAATGGAACAAACGTGATCAAGTAGGGCTGTCCACGAATATTCTAAATTTGAATATATATTCGAATATATATATATATATATATATAATATATATATATATATATATAATATATATGATATAGCTAGATTCTATATATATATGTATATATTATGTATATGTTATATATTATTATCTATCTATATATATATGTTATATGTAATGTTCTGTCTATATGTATAGTCTCTGTATCTATTTCTTTATCTCTCTCTGTCTATCTCTTATTGTTATGTTCTATCTGTTATGTCTCTGTATATTATTCTATCTGTCTTTCTATGGTCTCTGTATTCTCTCTCTATCTCTATATTCTATCTCTGTCATTGTTGTCTCCTTTGTGTCTCTCTTTTCTCTTTGGTCTCTTCTGTTTCTCTCTCTCTGTCTGTGTTCTCTCTGTCTCTTTCTCTCTCTCGATCTCTCTCTCCTCATCTCTCTATCTCCTGTGTGTCTATCTGTGTGTGTCTCCTCTCTCTCTCTCTGTGTGGTTCTCTCTGTGATGTGTCTCTCTCTGTGTACTCTCTCTGTCTGGTCTCTCTCTCTGTATCTCTCTCTCTCTGTGTCTCTCTCTCTCTCTCGTGTCTCTCTCTCTTGTGGCTCTCTCTCTCTCTGTGTCCTCTCTCTAGGTGTCTCTCATCTCTCCTCTCTGTGTGATGTGTGTCTCCTCTCTCTCTCTCTCTCCTCTCTCTCTCTCTATCTCCTCTTCTCTCTCTCTCTCTCTCTCTCTCTCTCTCTCTCTCTCTCTCTCTCTCTCTCTCTCTCTCTCTCTCTCTCTCTCTCTCTCTCTCTCTCTCTCTCTCTCTCCTCATCTCTCTCTCTCTCTCTCTCTTCTCTCTCTCTCTCTCTCCATCTCTCTCATCTTCTCGCTATCTCGCCAGCAGGCTGCAATGTATATCGCAATATGGATTTTAGGCTAGATCGGCCATCCCTAATGTGATGCAAAGTGAAAGTGTAGAAAGCTGTGGGAGAGGGAGACAGTACAGTGAGAGCAAGATTAAGAAGACTGAAACCATCTTCTATTTATCATCGTGAGCAACTTGTAAGGTTTTGCTTTGCTCAGGAGTCAGAGGGAAAGCAACCTGATTTATTTATTGCACAGCAGAAAGGGTGCAGAGCAGTATACCTATTGCGTCGATGGTGTCTAGACTGGCCATTGACAGAGGGAAACAGAGCACTAAGAGGAAAGGATGTGGTCTCGGTGTGAAGTGTAATAAAGTGATTCTCACTACTGGCTGTGGTCTAGATATTCAGATGCTCCCTGCAGGCTTATTCCGCAGGTGTTTTCACATTGATATTCACATAGCTTACATCTGTTTTTTTAGAGAGTGGTTTCAGCAGTTGTTTCAGTCCGTGACAACTTTCACCTACTTACAGCATCCCAAAACCAGGAATTGTGCTCAGTTCTCAACAAACATTTTTTATATTTTGAATGCAAAACGGACAACACAGTTCTGGATTTTGTTTTTAGAAATGCATAAGATTCCAGATCATGTCTAATGTCTAAATAGCTTGGGTTTTCCAGACTGTTTTTTTCTGAACTGAAACCAAAAACACAACAGAGACACAAAGAGCTGCAGGAAAACTGTAATAACAGGCAACCGTTTTTACAAAGCATGTGCATGCTTGAGACTAGCATGTGACATCTATTTGAATATAGCGGTTGATCAGACATTGATAATTATCGATGACTTTTACTGTGAAGAAGCAGACTTGCTTGGTTGACATGATTTTTCAATGAATAGCAAATATGCCTGAGGCCATGTTGTTGGTTTAGGAACAATAAAAATGCTTTTAGCTTGCTAACAGTGTAGTAGGGAAATGGATTTTCAATCTCAGTCAATCAAAAGCAAGATTGCAGAATCTCTGAGATTTTTTTTCTCACCATCCCTGTAGTGTAACTTACCAGTAGCCTGCAGATGCACTTTTCAACTGGCTATCATGTCCACTGTAGCAGTGAGAGATGATGGAGAAACAGAACGAGAAAATCCTCCTGCTTTCCCAAAGTCACTTCGTCTGGCAACATTTAGCATTTTTTGTCATGTCAACGCCAAACTACAGTGTACAGGTAATAATGTTACACAAACCCGCTGTATCTTTTTCAAGTAGAAAAATAGTTTTAAGAGGGAAATGACAGTCATCAGGATGTATGAGTAGTTTTTCTTCACAAATCACGTTCGGTGGTCTGATAGCAGCATAGCAGTCAGAGCTTGGGAACATATCTTTAAATTGAAAATCAAATTGATAGAAGTTTAAAGTCAAATCATATTGTGGATTTGGACAGCGGTAACACCCCTAGTCTGTAGGATGGCACTGTTGCCCAGCCAGTTGAGTTCTTCGGTCGGTACTGAAGTATCTCAACCACTGTCAGATGGTTTTGTAGGGCCAACAGGATGTATCCTAATGGCGTTGGCAACCCCTAGAGTTTCCTGTGAGGAACACCAATTTAAGTGAAAATCCTTGGTCCCTTTGCACCTTTTAAATGACAGTTTAATCATTAATGAGTAACATCCCTAGGCATTCATATTTACTACAAGATGAATTATAATAAGTGGTTTGTTCAGTTCCATCATGAGGTCTTCTCCTTTCATTTTCCAGTACTTTGGTAATAAAACAAACTCCTGTCCGTAACATACTCCAAACATCTTCAGCTATAATTTGTGTCCATTACTAATTTCCAATGTTAGCCTACAACCATCATAAATAAAGAGAATGGTGAACCTTTTACCTGCTTAATATCAGAATGTTGGCACTGCGATTCTGAGCATGTTTGCTGATATGTTCAGTCACCTCTTTTCCTCAGTGAGTCGCTCTCTTGTGTTCCATATGGCCATGTATATTTATTTACTGTAAATTAAGTGTTAAGTATTACCTGCTGAATACGAAATGAAGCATCTTACTTATGGAGTAAACTGAGTGTATTTAACTAAACGTATTTAAACTTCATATGCCATTATGCAAGTGTTGTAAAACTGTTGCATAGTTTCCTTGTGTCATGCATTGTTTGATACATTTTGCAGTTAGTATAAATTATGCAGTACATTTACTTTCATAAAAATATCTTAGTTGTATAAAGCGCCTTGCAAGAGACCCAAGGATGATTTACATATGGCAGGGAGATAACTTCATTTTAAGTCTATATTACAGGTCAGTGATAGTTGGTAGGCATGTGTTTGTTATTTGACTTAGAGCCCTATATTTTACCTGGCTCAATACGCTAAAGCGGCTCACCTTCCCTCTGATAATATCTGAAATGGTCCATTCAGCATCCCTTACTGTCCATTCAACTTCCCTTACTTCCTCTGTTCCACCTCTCCTTGTCCCATTCAACTGAAATACGGGCCACTGAGGTGTGGTTTTTCACTTCAGGATCAGTTGCCTGTACCATGACTTTTTGGCTGCACTTGACAGCTAAATATGTGTAAAGAAAAACAGGTTTTGTTACAAAGCTAGTGATGACTGCCATCAGCTGTGTCCACACAAAGGGAGTCATGTCACTGGCTGCACACAAGAAAACAACTTACTGTGAAATCAGCTTAAGATAATATACAGTGTTTACTTGTTCTGCTGGTTTACCTGCAGCTGGTGAGTAATTTATTTCCTCCTAACATGCTTTGGACCTAAAGTTGACCTTAATTTGAAGAGAATTACAAATGAATATGTTATGAAGAATCTGCCTAATGACGTGATGGAGCTGATTAACATTCACAGTTCTAGTCACAATTTTTCCTGACTTGTACACACGTGTTTGATTTTTTATATAGCCTAACTTTCAGCTGTGGGCATTAACTTATTTAGTACTTGAACTTTCTGTAACAATTTCAGTCTTTGTGTGGATTGAATATTTTTTCATAGCAAGTATTTACAAATGTAAATATGTAAAGAACACTTGTGAGAAACCGCATTAAAGCATGCAGTTGATATACTGTCATACTTTAGATTGGTCGATGGAGGTGAAACAGACTTTTGAAGAATTATAATTTGATTATACCTTCTGCGTCTGCAAGGTTCTGTGTGATGCTCTGTAAGGTCATTGTGCCTCCAATTTATCATGACCACTGTGCCACAACAACCTATGGAATATATCTCTATATGTGTGTAATGCATCCTCTGAAAGAATGCCAGATACTGCAGAACCTGTCCTTGGTGTCCACAGCTCTGGAGTATAATTCAGGCCTAAATTGGAGTCAACAGTAGCTGATTACTCTTCACAAAACGTGATCTTAACTAATTTATTTGTTATTTGTCTATAAAACGTGAAAACATTTTGAAAAAATGGTGACATAGGTGAGGTCAAAGGTAAAATATTCAAATTGCTTGTTCTCTCAGACTAACAGTCCAAAATAAAGATATTCGGTGTACTATTTATATGACAAAGAAGCATAATATGCTCTCATTTGAGAAGCTAGAAACTGCAAATGTTTAGTATTCCTACTTGAATACTGCCTGCAATTATGAATGAATTGTAGTGCATTGAAAGTGCTGTGTAAAGCAAACCACCATCATTACGGGCCTTATATAACTGTAATTACAGACCAGCTTAACTAAAATAAGCCGAATGGTGAGCCATGACATGATTTGTTATTGTCGTGATTGGAAAATTTCACCTGAAGTGTGGCTGCATTTTATAAAGTTAGAGAATGATAAACATGTCATTTGCTACCAGTTTTCAGGTAATGCAATATTAGTCGCAAAAGATTTGACTCTGACTCGTTCCTAATGTGAAGTTATGCTGAGGACCATCAAAGACATCTTTGGACATGATGATGGATGATTGATCATCCAAAGAAGAGTTCTTGTTCCCAGGATGTGATCATGAGTACATCAAATGCTCATCAGTTTGGAGCAGCCATATTTTGGTATCAATAATGATTACAAGTATTGTTCCTAATTTTTTTTCCTTTAGGTTCACCTAAAAGTCTTTACCATTGCAAGGAATTATGACTACCAGAGCAAAGTAAATATTCCTCTCTTTAGTGTCATGCAAACCTTTTAAACAGTGCGACTTATTACAGTTCCTCCTTTAGACCGTTAAAGTTTTCACATACAGATGGTAAATAAGTGCAAATTAAGGCTCCTATAACTGCTTCTACAGCTCTCTTTTATAAACTTGCTTTCTGGATAACTTAGATCTGTCTTGGAAGATATTCTTGTAAATTTTGCTAGAGCATTATTGGAGGGAGGCTGAGAACAAGAATTGAATTGCCAATGACAGCCTCGCTTGCATGCCAGTAACAAAAAAAGGGCTAAAATAATGGCAAGTCTAACAAATGCCGTGGGCAATGTGTTTGGGATAAAGGGATGAGCTCCCTCTTAAATTTTATTTATGTTAATAGGTCAGTCTTGGCTTGAGGCTGCCTTCAGACATCAAGACATTTTTCTTGGCTTCCCACAAGGTACAACGCAAAGCACAGGGAAGACACTTGCAGAGACAAAGTGCATTGAGTGCATGCGTCATCATTTCATCGAGTCTTACATGCTTCTACTGCAAAAACAAATCAGAATTTCTATGTTACAACAGGATCGGATTTCTTAATATTGCTACTTCTGATGTGGATATGATTTTTACTGTTTTTGCCTGGCATAGCTAACATTTATAAACAACTAAGCTAACTTAAGAATGGGATTCATCAATCAGCAATCAACATGTGGTTGGTACCCATTTCAACTAGTGGTAACAGAGCCACCTCCGGCTGGCCTCTTTACGTCACCAGCTGCCTCGGCATTCAAGAAAGATGGCGTATGAAGAACGAGACGAAGCTACATCTTTGTACACTTCATATATGGTGTACATGATAATCACACAAACTAGGGGCACAATGGCGCTCTTTCTTGCGGTGATTTCGGAGGAAAGACGCCGCCGTCGTCCGTCTACTTCCGGCTCACGGCCCCGGCGAAAAATCTTGCGCCTGCGCAGAACGCAAAATCCGATCCGATCCGCTGGAACACATACAATAGTAGAACGTCTCTAGGAAACATGCAGGAGTAATGCAACTATCAATCGAATAATCTGGGTGCTTTAATTCGACTATGAGAAATCCGATCCGGTCCAATTTTAGTCAGACTAACTCAGTCAGAATGGTTCAGACCAAACGCGATAGACGCGAATGGAGTGGCAACTCCACATTGAAAATCAATGTAAATGGCGCGATGACACGCGATTCAGGCAACGGCGGCGGAAATGGAACGTCTAGCGCGGCGCGAATGAAGCGTCTGAAGCGACGCAAATAAAGTTGAAAATATCCAACTTTTCAGGCGGCATCGCGCCACGACATCCAATCAGCGACGACGTCACTTCACTCACGTACCGTTGTTTATGGTTGCTCAGAGCAACGATGGAGGAGAAGCTAGTTGTAGCTGTGTGTGGGCACCCGGTGCTGTACGACACCGCAACTCACCTCAGACAGATGGACAGGCGCTCCGCAGCTGAGATGGAGCGACTGTAGTTGGTGTCCAGGCGGGAGATCCTGGCACCGACTCGAGCTAACAGGTCCTCGAACTGGGCTCTGATCAGCCTGAGGTACCGCTGGAACCGGTCGTCATCCAGACGGAGCTCGTGGAGGAGACGGTGAAATTCCCCCAGCTCCGTGTGTCTCCGGAGGACTTCATGAGCCCAGACACGACGGCGGGTGGTTTTCCGGCGTTTCTGGGACTTGTACAGCAGGTACAGTACAGCAACGGTGGTGATATCAGCCATAATAGACATGGAAAGACAGCGGGTTGAGAAATACCGGTTCAAAAATGAGCGGGCAAGTGGGCAAGCGCGAATGACGCAAATGACGCGAATGAGGCGAATAGTCCAAAATGATCACGCGGCGCGAATGGAGCGTCTGGCGCGGCGCGAATTAAGCGTCTGAAGCGATTGTATTCGCGTCTAGTGTAAACGCACTGACTGACTCATTCAGTGTTTAAGTGTTACTGGATTATGATTAAAACACAGGCAGACCTCTGAGTTTGTGCTCTCTTGCTGGCCTCCTACCTTGTCATATGTGCCTGTACAAGGCAACTGACCTTTACACATCTGCACCATTTGTCACGTAGTCCTTGTACCTATTTACGAGCACTGATAGTCGTTGAATATAGACTGTCATGCTGTTCCACAACAAGTAAGTGCTGGCTGGTCTACCGAAGCTGAGTCTGCAGCTGGACCAAATTTGTGAAGGACAGATGGAGCCTCCTGTGAAATGTAAAGAAATAAAAAATTGTGTGAAATGTAGGCTTTATTGTCATTTTTTAAATAAAATTGTATGTTTGAATATGGTCCATTGTCAAGGAAAATGTCAGATATTTGAAGTCCATGTAAATAAGATAAAATGTATGGTAAAATGTATCACCGTCTCCATGGATTATACTTTGAGAGCAGATTTCATAAGAACGTCCTCTTATTTATTTATGTCTGCACCTTCAAACACAAAGATTTGTCACTTTTAAGCTGATTTACTTGGTTGTAAAAGCAGAGTTGAAAGTGAAGAATAATTGAAAGAAAAGAGTAGACGTCCACTTCAAGGCCCCTTTCCAGTTGTACAGTACACTCAGAATACACAAGTTGGCATGGTCTCTTCACAAGTCTGCTTTGAGTCGACACTCAGCACCTATTCACATCAGGAGTGAATCTCATGCTGATCATCCTTATCAGATAGTTTTACAATGGATGGCTTGCTGATTTCGCTACTCTGGCCAATGAAATTTCAGCATTCCCCCTTAGCCGAAACTTCAGTGTGTTGCTACAAGAGTGTTAGGTAGGTTGTATCTGCTATTTTAAATGTATTAAGTAACCTTTTTTGTCAAATCTCAAATCAAGAAAAAAAGGGAAATAGCTCATTACTGAACAAAAAGTGCATGATTTTCAAACAAGCCTGTATTAATCATTTCAACATACCTTTCAGGTGTAATTTATACTTGAGAAAAACAGTATAACATCTGATGAAATCCAATGAAACATCAGCTAGTCATTCAAAAATCCGATCCGAATCCGCCATTTCTCACAAAGCTTTTCACTTAGTGACTCACTTTTTGGTGTTTTCATAACTAGAGGCAACAGCAAAACACAGGTGGGATGACAGAACTCCTGACATTTTAAAAGCAACTGGTATAGCAGTCTGTGCGTGGTGATGTGTAGCTGCCTTCACATAAAGGAAGCAAATTCTACAAGACCAAAAGGACATACACTGATCAGCCAACATCTAAAGCACCTGCTTTCATTTTGGGATCGGATCAATGCCTTGTGCTCTTAGTTACGTTCCTTGGGTTGTTCCTGAGCAGGCATTAAGGTGGGGCATGGTGTTTTTTCCTACTGGGAGGCCACTGCCATTAGGGGGTGCCTTTGCCAGGAGGTTGTTGACGTGGTCTACATAGGCGTTTGGGTGGGTGGTGCGTGTCAAGTGGCAGGACCAAAGGTTTCCCAGGAGAACATTTCAATGTAGCTAAATGATCAGTGTTAATCACTTCAGCTGTCAGTGGTTTTATTGTTGGCTGATCAGTGTAGAACTGGTGGTGATGAAAGCCAGCTGTTGGGTTGTGTCAAGTCACCTGTGTTTCAGCCAAAGACTACAGGTGACGACCAACTAGTTTGTATGTTCTGCACCTGCAAGGGAAAATAACTGTGGGTTAAACAATATGGTGGCAGTCTCTGTTTGTCATTCGAAATGGTAAACCTGAAGACTCAGGACTCCAGATGTACAAACTGATGTTGTGATAAAACAGTGTTTCCATTTTCACATCAGTCTCGCCACCTTGACTCTTGATAAAAGTTTGCAAAAGGGGCTTTCTTTTTCTCTTTCTCTTCTTATGCGTAGCTGAAGAGCCAATCAGAATGATTTCTCTCACTGACAGGCTCTGCTGCAGATTAGGGCCAACATAATAACAACAGAACATAGGCCAACGGCCAACCGTCAGCCAGTGCACTTCCCTTCTTTATGTAGATCTGTGATGCAGCAATGATTGATTGATTGATTGATTCAGCACTGCTGTGGGTGAGCACAGTCTGCTTCACCAACAGGAAAATCCCCATGGTGCTCAGCTCTCATAGCTACACACTCTCCAGACAAGGGTCAACCATGTGTCAGCTGAACAGATGGAAACAGAAGCAGAAGAGGATGATCATGGACGACGTAGATCCAGATAGTCGTAGAACCAGATAATAATCATGAAACTACACACTCTGTAAACATGCAGTTGATTACTGTGAGGAGACTGAAAGGAGACCAGGGAAGTATGTGTTAATGGATTTGTATTTTTAGATGAGGTTTTTCAATCTCTTGCTATATACTGTCATCTCTATAGGGACAGCGAAGGACTATAAAATGAAATTGTTGTGCTTTGTGATGATCCTGATGGTGAAGCAGACTGTAGTTGAGCTTCAGACCCCTTTGTCTTTAGGTCAGTTGCAGGCTAATGTCATGACCCAGTAGTAGAGCTGCAGTTATGAATCAATTAACTTTTCTTTGTCCCTATTTTTTATTTTTTTGTTGTTGTTGGAACTTCACCATTTGCTATTGAACATGCTGGAGCGACAGTCATTTCCCCCCCCCCTCGAAGGTATCGGGGAAACAGCAGGTGTCAACAGCTCTGAGAACGGTGTCACTTTAATCAAAAGGAGCGTTTATATTTGATTGTAATATTTGCATGGTTAAAAAAAAGAGGTATTCACAATGTCCACAAAAAGTTATATCTAGATAAAAAAGTTATTTTCATGATAGCTGGCTGCATTTGCAGTATGACATGAAAACTGTGACATGAATAGTAACACTATATGTACATATGCCACAGTTAACAGGATTGTCCTCACTCTGGTTATCTCGCTTAGAATTGGGTGGAGTTGGACATGCTGATAAAAAGATCCTGCACGCTGATGTGTGTTTTCGGTTTGTGTTTGTTGATGAGGTGCTGGGATTATGAGAGGTGAAGTTGACAGAACAGTGTGGTGTTCAGTCTGTTCCTACCTGCTGCGTAGCTAACTAGCCAGCTGTCTGCAGATATCAAGCTGATGTCTCGTTAAGAAACACAAACATCAGGAGCAGTTGAATCAGTGTGCACACTTTTCCGCTCTGTGTGTGCTGAGACTGATTATTAAAATGGATATTTCTGCTCTTTTAAGTGGAAGCATCCAGGAATAATTGTTCATCGCTCTAGGATAAATTGCATCTTTTGGATAATGATAGTTATTCTTTCACTGTCCTTTTCATGGTGTTCTAAAGTATTTACTCCACTGCAAGTATCATTTTGATGCAGTTGTGCTTTCCTTGAGTTTTTCCATTTTCTGCCACTTCATACTTATACTCCACTGCAATTCAAAGGCAACTATTGTATTTGTACTCTACTACATTAATTTAACAACTGAGATTGCTATTTCTTTTACAGGTTTACTTGAATAACAAAAAATAAAGAATACATTATGATGTCTTCAATCGGTCTCATGGGGAAAACCTGACACAACATTGAAGGCCTGAAATTTTTTAACAGAGGATAAATATGATGAGGCTATAACTTGACAAAGAGATAGCAAAGTAGCAAAGAACATCAGAAAGCATTAAACACAAAACTTTTTCATAAACGTCTATCTTCAGATTAGGCCTTTAAAAATGGTGGGTGTGTCTGCTCGCTAGAGAGAAGAGAGTGTGTGAAAATGCAGCTGATGCTAGTGTATCGACACTGCAGAAAACCAGTACAACACTATCAGATATTCAAAACGCTGCTTGTAACAGAGTATTTCTGCACCGTGGTGTTTCTACTTTAACTTAAATAGACGATCTGAGTGCTTCTTCAACCTTTGGGTGACATCAGCCTCCATCATATAGGTGTAAATAATGGTGAAGTATGGTTCAGATACCGCCTCCTTTGATTTAACCCAGTGATATTTCATTTTTCCACAAAAGTACATCTGGTGAATAGAAACATACTTCGCTGTCACTTTTACAGGGAATTTTGACTGCTGAGAGAACAGCATCGATTAATGTGCCGCATCATAGAACTCATGTTCACTTAATGAAAAAGAGGTGTTTTCTGGTGTGCTGATCACGTGCGATGATTGTTGACAGCTTCTATGACAAATGTGCTCTTGTCTGCACGTCATAATTTGAAAGATCTCAGATGCATCGCATACTAACAGTGGTTCCCATCTCTTCTCCCAGTCAGAGGCCAGCCGGCTTCTCCCTGCACCTGGGATGGTGCCATGTGACAGAGCGGCCGTGGAGCCATAACACCACCACCACCGCTCCTTCGTCTCGACTCCAAGCTGCTCGCCCACCGCTGATCTCACCGTCAGTCTCCCCTTCCTCCCTTTATCTTTGCTCTGAGCCCTGGACAGGGCCACCACAGCCACCACATGACTCACCCACTGGAGCCCTAGATCAAGTAAGTGAAGTTAGGCTGGTTAGCGTTGTATGCTCTGTTTGAGTGCTGCAATTCAGTTTGTCTCACTGCTTAGCCACAGGGGATTACACTGCTGCAGCCTGTTTGTTTTTTTGGGTCTTGTAGAACATATGTAACAGTGTGTATTATTTAACACCCACTCCATATTCCAAGAATACAATCATGTTTGTTTATTGATTTTATTGACTCAAAATGCACCCTTTATTTGTTATTTTAGAGTGAACTTATATTCTAACTCAGGCTCAAGGCCATGTTTGTAGGATGGCAGTGATAGAGGTGAAGAGAGGTCAATATTTAAAATTATTTTGCTGTATTGAGCTGAAAATGAGTCACGGAAATGCATGTGCCTGACACGTTTCTGCCAGTTTCAGTCTGTAAGTAGAAGGGCTGCAACTAATGATTATTTTCATCATCTCTTATTCTTTCTTTTTTTTTTGTTTTGTCAACAAAGGATGTGAATAATGAAAAACGACAATCACAATTTCTGGGGGATCAGGGTAAGATAAGTGATGAAAATGTGGTCGATGAAGAACTGGTGGTAAAAAGAAACAGCACTTCTGCTATATGGACGTATTTTGGATTCGGGAGAGACGACGTGTTACAGGCATTGTGACTGCTCGGCATGTTTTACATGCCGAGCAGTTGTTGCAACTTCTAGAGGAAACATAACCAACCTCCATCACCACCTGCAATACAACCATTAAGAGCTACATAAACAATTCAAAACTAACATTAGCCAAACCACAAAACCACAAACGTCTAGTAGCAGCAAATCTAAAACCTTGCCATCATTGCATATTGCATATATTTGTTTGTTTATCACAAGTGATATCGTCATCGCAATATTGAACAGTGTTATCGCACATCGCAGATTTTCCTCATATCGTGCAGGCCTACATTTTGGATATATCTTTATCTTGATATAGCACAAGTGTGGGCTTTTCTCTGGTTTTAAAACTTGTTCCAATACTCTCCTTTACCAACTTAGTCACCTATATCCACATTACTTGTGATTATTTATCAAACATGTCACTGTTAAAAGTACCAGTAATCATTCTTACAAGATTATTGCAATATTACTATTGAAGTAGTTGCTCAAAAACATTGTGATATTTGATTTTTCTTGTTATATATTGTGTATTGTGACAGAGCCTGTTTTAAGGCTATTTAAAGCTATTTAAAGCTGATGACGACATCCGCATTAGCAGTTGCTAATAGCCAGATTACTATTCACTGGCCATCTCTATACATTAGTATCTTGCATAATCTAGAATATATAGTATGATATCTGCTTTGCTGATTTTTTTGCCATCAGCCAGGGTTGGTGTCACAACATGTCAGATGACAGTAAAATTGTAAATACAGATCAGGAGGCATCCCAACCAACGCAGGATGAGGGAGAAGATTTTATTTTGAAAGAATGTTTTACTGTTTTGTTTTTAACTCAAGGGTTGCCATATTTTGCGTATGTCGGCCACCTGTACCATCAGCCTTTGCAATAATTCATTTAAAGACTAAATGATAAATGCAGTATTGCCACAAGGAGTCACCCTGGCTTTTCAGTTGTATTCATTTAAAGGGTGTAAATCCAGTGTGAGTTTTGCTTTTAGAAAGGATATTTATCGCCTTTTTGTGTTTCACTATAAGCCATTATTTTGGGTACGTTATGTGTTTTATGGAGCAAACTGAGTTTGTTTTAAGATCTACAGTAAAAAAGATGATAACGCTTTGAACACTATCAATTGTAATGAAACGAAAGCTATGAAGAAAAAGCCCCTGGGTACAAATAACTGGAAGTGAGAAAGGTTTTCCATTTAATATGAGAAACAGACTGAATAATTGGCTGAATTTGAAAGACTCCAGTCTTCACTGTCTCAACACAGATTTAATAGTCTGTCAATTTAATTTTGAAGAGCACCAGTTAGTTCAGGCTAAATTAATAGTTAAGAGAGAGAAGAAAGATAATACCCCCCTCTCTCTCTCCCTGGCCTTTCTCTACTTTTCCCCTGAGCCGTGCGCGTTGAGATTTGTGGCCCCAAACCGGCTGCATGGCTCTGAACATCGCAGCATGTCTGAGTAGCCCTCCCTCAGCGCTCCGCGAGTTGAAATGAGGACACACTCGCACACACACCCACACCCGCACTCCAAATTACACAAAGACCAGTGGAGTTCAGTAAACGATGAATATTCATGTGGAATTATCAGTCTGGCAGTGAACGTGTTAGAGATTTGAAAATGCTCTGTGAAAAATTAGGTGAGCAGTAACACGCACCAAGAGAGGCAGATATGCAGGCCTGCCTGTCGAAACGGATGAAATCATACAGGCATGTTGTTTTCAATAATATTCATCATGTTACTGACAGGCTTAAAGATATATATAGTGACTATTTTAAGGATTTAAAATGGGATGTATTTGTCATCCCAGAAGGAGATGGCTCCACACACTTGTATGTATGTATGTATGTTTACTATACATATTGTATGATGTGGAGGTAGGAATGTGCACGGTTAGACATTCTATACATACATCTATAGACATTCTGTACATTTGAATGACCTATAATCAGGCATGTTTCCCAAGGATCTTTTGTTATGTTGAATAAGGCTGGACTTTTAAAATCCCAACCGACTGAAATGGGCTTGCGTCACGCATCCAAGGAGAATCTTGACAGATATTCCTCCCTCTAATCTAAAACCTGCACACACTACAAGACTTGAAAATAGCACACATCGCATCACACTCTACAGGATATTAAGATTATCATGCCGATGCAGCACCTCACCTGTCTATTCTCCAGTGAGAACAGGAGGTGACATTTTAACTGTCGGTTTTATTATCTGTCAACAGTAGTATGCTAGCTAACTTTAGCCTCAAGGGCAAGGGTTGGTTACTGTTGCTTGGCAACACATTCATCTTTTCCGGGGTATTCCTTTCATTAGCTCTTTGGAAAGTTCTCCTGTAATTATGAGTCCCCCATATTTTGAATAACCCTAACCCTGACTGGAGTTTTCAAGGCTTTTGCAACATTTGATATTGATCTGGGAGGCCCTGATGGGTCTGGATTAGTTGAGGAGGTTTAAGACTGAATCTGTTCACCCCTCACATTGACATATAATCTGGGCAGATCAGCAGAACTAACCAAGCTCCCTTCCCAGATTTCTCTTCTGGTTGTCAGGAGGTGATAGTCTGAACCTGGCCTCTGGGCTACACAGGTGCAAAATCAAAATTGCAAAAAGTTGCACATTATTTTTTAATAAAGCTAAAATGTTTGACAAAACGTGTTTACATTATTTGAGTAAAAAAAAAGGTTTGATGCAAAAATGATCCCTCCTACTAGTCATGATTGAAATCATGATTGCAGTGTGCTTTAATTGTTTAATAACATTTATTTAGTGATTTGTTGTTATGTTTTGTCGGATAAGAGCAATGTTCATAATGGACGATGCAAAGTTGCCCTGTATTTCAGCTGCATTTAAAGTACAAATCGGTTGCTGAAGGAGGTGATTAACCATTTCAAAAGGCTCTTATCCTATTGTCAATATATTTTCAGACAAGCTTAGCTAAATTATGGTCAGATATTTTGACCCTTCTCTTGAAAAAATGACTCTAATTGATTAATCGATGTTCAGAATGTTAGTAATTGATTTAATAGTTGACAACTGATCGATTAATTGTTCAGCTGTAGAGATGAGTCGTTAGGAACATCCCTTTAATTTTCCCTATGTTACTTACTCTGGATCTTCCTCTTGTGCTCCCACTGCTCCACAGACAAGAAAAGTGACTCTGGGTAGCAGTCCACCAGCTGTAACTCAACACTGCTCACTGCTCTACATTATGTATTCTATACACCAAGGAGTCTGGCTAACTGTAGTAGTGTATGTGGAGCAGTGTGTAGGCCAAGGTTATTTCTTACTCTTGGTAAACATCCTGGATCTTAGTGTACACAGATGGTGGGAAACAATGGACTGGAACTTAGCAGGGTATTCAGTGGAGAAGCAGGGACTCTTAAAGGACCACGCCACTGTTTTTGCATGTTTGAACCCTTTTACCATTTTCCTGACCACTGTTTGTGTCTGTTAATCTTACAGTATGAAAACTTTGTCATCAAAACTTGTTGAAAGTAAGAGAAGCTTGGCTGAAATTGTCAGTCCGTCAGCTGACAGAAATGAATCGGGGCAATTTTGATAATTGATTTATCATGTTTAAAGCAAAAATGTCCGAAAATCATGAGTTCCAGGTTTTTTTTGTTTGTTTTTCTATTCTAGTAAATTGAATAGATTTAAGGATTTGACAGGTGGTCAGACAAACCAAGAAATTTGAAGATGACACCTTGGATTCAGATACAATTAGTCAAATAGAGAAATTGAATCGGCAGCTATATTGACAATTGTTTCGGTTAGAGAATTTGATTATCTAGGTGTTTTAGGTTGTTTTACAGACTGAGAATTACATTTTTAAATGTCAGCTCAGGAGTTAGGGAACTGTGTAAATATCTGACATTTAGAACAAATAATCAAGTAGATATTGATAATTGAAATATTTCGAACCCCAATTATAATGGGAACCTTCTTCTCACCTCTCTCTGATACTAAATACCAATAGAGTAATCTTGAATAACTGGCAGATTCATTTATAATGAATTTGTGAAGATTGCCTTGTTATTGCATACTTTCTAATCATTGTGCTCTGACAGCATTAACATAAGACATTAACACTGACATGTTGTTGTGAGGCAGGTGTAGAGCAGATTAAGTGATTGACAGCATTTTGCATTACCATTGTGATAATTTAAAGTGTTCTAATTGTTGTATAATTGCTTTGTCTGGTTCTTAATGGAACTGAGCCACTGATGAGGCAGTCAGACTGTGGGTACAAACCTGTTTGCAAACAATATGAATGTAAAACAGGTAGCAGCCCTTACCTTTTGCAGGGCTCCAGTTTGCATATGTAAAGTTCTACGTATCATCATTTTTGTTGTTTCAAGAATTTTGGCGCACCTTACTGTATAAATGTACAGGCAGTAGCGCAGGATTTTGTTCGAAGGTGTTGTGGGAGTGAAACACTGCACATTTGGATTCAGTTTAAGAAAATGCAATTGAAATCTTTCTTTGATGTGCTTCAGACACACTGTAAAGAAAACAGAGAAGTAGGAAATGTAACCTCACCTCTGCAGTCCTGATTTCTCGTGTTTGTGACGTTTGCCACATTCAGCAAGTGACCTATGTGAAAACTGCTATGTAAAATGCTACTTATATAATTGCTGCACCAGTGTAATGCTCTGCAGATGGATTTATCTCTTGCTTGATGTGATGTTTACAGTCTTTCCTGTATTTGTTTTGTAGCAGGGTTTTTTTTTTGCTCTTGTTATCTAGATTATAAGGTTCAATTTCCCCTTTTATCTAGCTGTCTTCCTTGTGTTCCTACATTCGTTCTCACCGAATACACTGTTTTTACACTGTACTGAGATGAGTCACACAGATACTGTTATTGAAAAGATACAGGAACTGCAAGGGAATTTAGATTTATTTTAAAGCTTGTATTAATTTATGAAAAGGAAAACTGAGGATGCCATACATGAGTTTATCGAGAATTGTTGTGCCGCCGAAATGCTGACAGGTGAATCGTAATCGAAGCTTTTAGGTCTTGTCGAACCACATTAAGTGACTTCAGTGATGCAGCTGACCTAGCGCCTGCCGGCAGTCGTGTATCACTATTCGAGAAATAGCAGAATCAGATTGTTCATCAATTGAGTTTTGAGTAAATCGACCCTCAATCTGACCTCACGTGGAGGCCACATGCAGACAGCCGAAGACAGGCCGCTCAGTGAAACCTGCTATCTGCACTGTAGTGAAGCTGCACATGGACAATAACAATGATGACGAACAAGATTCCACCTGTCTGTATGTCAACACGTGTGAAATATAACCCAGGAGTCAGGGGGTGCAGCGTGGCCCCGATCGAATGGGGCGGTATACATTCTCTGGTCATGTCCTATATTCAAGGAGGGAGGGCCTTAGCAACAGTGACTGAGCAGCTTCTCATGGGCTGTACCAAGTCGGCACAGCAGAGAGGGGGGGGTGTGAATGAGCAGTGTGGTGCGAAAAATAATGGTAGTTTTTAAGCTTCTCACCTTATTTTTTACAAGCACACCAAAAATATCAGTTTAAGTTTAGCATTATCATGTCGTGGCTTGTTGCTGTTGTCTTTACTTATCCAGGGAACATTTAGGGGTTCCCTCTGGTCGTGACATTCCGGTAATATTATGAGATTCTGAGTGACATTTTTATGACTGAGAACAGTGTGGAAATTGATTAAATCTGCAGAAACCCATCACATGTGATAAATGGGCTCTAAAAGAAGCCCAAATAAAGACCTGGAAATTGCTTCAATGCTCATTCAGTAAACCAATAAAGATAATGTATGTATCTTTGAGCGAGCCCCTTCGTCACTCCTTCCTCCCTACACCTCTCATCCTTCACTCATGGTCTCTCCCTCACTCCCCCTCTGCAAGCCATACATTGCCACTGTTGAGTGTGTGTGTACACTGTATGTGCGAGTGTGTGAAGTGATCAGTAAAGCTCTTGGAATGAGAAACCAAAAGAGGAGGAAGCTTTGAGAGAGAAAAGACGAACCTAAATCCAGCGAAACGTGCTGCAATGGAGAGCCCATGGAGGACTGTATTTCTCAGCGGTCTGACTCTGCTGTGCTGTTGCTGCCGCTGCTGCTTTTCCTTCTTCCTCTTTGGCGACTGAAGGCTCCGTACGTCACGCCATAGAGAGGGAGGGGTCGAGGTCAGAAGGTGTGGGAGGCTGACCTGGTCTACAGGTGTGTGGGTTAAGACTCCTAGTTGTTTTTCTCACATTTTTTTTTATTTTTACCTCCTTTCTTTTTACTTTACTGTGAGGCAGGTGTTTGTGGAAGTGTGACGAGACTGCGCTTACACTGCAGCTCTAACGGATCTAATTATGATTGTTTTGGGCTGGATGCTTTAATGAGAGCAAGCTGTGAAAGCTGTCATAGCTGTTAAATACTGCAGTGGGTTAATACGGGTGTTTTGAATGGCAGTTTGAAAGGACATCAGTGTAGCAGCAGAGATTGTTTACTAAGCTTAATGTTTTACTGTACTGATTGGCTGCATGCATGCAGTAGATGAATGCTGGGAGCTGTGTTTTATTTAGTATTTTTCATCCTGAGAGAAAAGAGAATGTATGGGATTTTTTCTGTAGAAACTAAAATAGGAAAATATATGTAGAATCGTAAATGTGTGTATGAGACAATTTATTCGGTTGGTCCATCTGTTGTTTGCTTTTTTGTAAAAGAGCATGGATGCCAAACCTGACCCTGTTGGTGCCAGAGCGGGTCGTGTTTGGACAAAATTTTTGAAGTGATTCATGTCGGGTTTGGTCACGTCATAGATATAAAATGAAGAGGCCATATGTATATTGATTTGGTTTTATATCTACGTGCGTAGAACAATGCCATTTCACAGAATTCTATACTGTACTTGTCTGCGATCAGTGAAAACAGACAATTTATAGCACTGGTAACTGTGTGACCTTATAATTTTTAACTACACTGCGTTTCCTCTGCTCTGCCTGCATTCAAATTTAAGGCTTAATTATTCTCTACATGAAATACATATACGAATACGGATTAACCCTTCTGTCCGTACTCTGCATGCACTTGGTCCAGGTTTCTGTGCATTTTGTGAAGCTTACAGATATGGACCAACAAAGCAGTACTTCTGGTAGTTGAGGGTCAAGCAAGACACGGCCACAGGAAGAAGAGGTAGAAGTTTGAAAAATGGCTGAACTCTCTGAGGAGAGGTTATGTAGGAGAGTTTTAAACATCTGTGTGATGTTACTTCGCCCAGGCACGGAGACAAACAGTTACTAAAGAAACAGCTGGGAGGAGATTGGACAGGAATGAAATGTGAGTTGGACGTTGGCGAAGGAAAAGTAAAGGGGGACCTCAGAGCAGCGCCCTCTATTGGTTTTATTACTTAACATCCATACCTACATTAAGGATGCATGGAAGTATGTGACCAGTAACAGTTTAATTGTTTTGAAACAGACCTGTTCTATTCTAGATCCACTTTTTTTACATAAACAGAGCAGAAATTAGCCTCTCTGTCACAATACCCTTCAAATTATATCCAAGACAACATCAAGTCGCATTGGTTTAAATTGAACGTTGCAGAACGTCACATACCAAGCAGTTGCAACTATCAACTCACTGTGAAGTTGTTGTGAGTTTGGGTCAGGTTCAGATAATACCCTTTGACTCGGTTGGGTTTGAACAGAAAAATGTTGCACAGGCCGTGTCCTGCTCTTACGCTTGTTTTCTTTTAAGTGCCAAGAATAAAATCCTTTTCTGGAGGGTGGTATCGACTGACCAGTCTGCTTTTTCCTGCTCCAAACTATCATTATTATGTCGCTTGAGAACTTTGGGTGACTTCAGTTTAGCATCATGGACATACTATTATGTCTAACTTGTTTGGTACTGGTAGCAGTCTTAGTCCCTCATGTCAGATCACTGGTATTGTTTACAGACATCAGGGCCCAAGCTGCTTTTGTTGTGCTGCGCTCCGTATGCTGATAAGACAAGCACACACTGGAAAAGACATCGCCAGTCTAAGTTGCATGATGGAAGACGATTGTTTACTCAAACTGTAAAAAAGTCCTTGGACCTCTTCATCTTACTTCATTTCTTTTTCCTCATGACTCAGAATAGCTACTTTGCCTTATAACTCCTGACGCCTTCACATGACACTTTTGTGTTTTGCGTTTATAGTGCGTCAAGATTAGCTCACATCAGCAAATGAATGAAGCGTCAAGAAAACAGCAGGGCTTTTGTTTGAGAGATGCACAGATAATATCATATACAGTAAGCCCTCTGTTTACAGTAGATTTGCAGTACAAGACAGAATAGAATTTTTTCTACCTTGAAAATGTAACTTGGAAATGATTTTTTTGCCTCAGTCTCTTTAACCTTAGCTTTTATTGAAACTCCAACACCTGAAGGTAACAGGCACGATTCAGCAGGAGTGTTGACAGTGTTGACAAGGATCAATAATGCAGTGGTAGCTGAGCCACTTGAATCATATTTTCTGCCTTTTCGAGGATTTTCAAGGATTAACTGAATCGGAGCAGTTGAAGGTATAAATAAGTATGAGTGATATAGTTAAAAGCTATATAATTTAAGATTTTTTTGTCTAGCAAACAAACAAAATGCAGATGAGCATTAAGATACTTTCATTTAAACTTGGCCACATACACGTGTTGGCCGGATCACAAATCTGATTACAGTCTGTCTTTGTTTTACATGGCCAAATGCAAATCCGGTTTGGTCGTCCTCCAGTCCAGAAGGAGGTATTAATGCACGCATAAAACCCAAGAAGATGAATTTTGCAATTCAGCAGTTGAGTTACAACAATACCAATGAAGCTTGCCTTAACTAACAACCATCTACAGTGTAACTTAACAGGCACATGAATTCACTGATATCGATGCTGTCTCATCCATACAGATCATTCATCAGATAACTGGTGCGGGAGTTAAGATTTCCTTGTTACTTTAATGAGACTGAGTGCAAACAGCTCATTTCAGCGTAATTTTACCGTAACTTTAGCTGCTGTCATCACAAGGAGAGAGGAGACAAATCATGGATAAATTTAGAAAATCAGACAATGGGTGGCTATTTCCACAGGCAGCTTACTGACGTAGTTACACTGCAGGAGGAGTAAAGATAATCTATGCATCTTTGAAAGACAGACGCATTGACACCTTTTCAACATCTGGCTAGAATCCAACAGCTTCTACGTGTGTGAAACAATCTTATTTCTTAAATGCTTCTTGGGCACATTTATATGTGGTGTGATAGCTGTCCAGTCCACCAAGAAGAATGAAATACAAATGGGGTGAAAGGGCAGCTAAAGACCAGCAATTATAAAAAGTCTACAGGTGGGAGAAGCTGTAGTTCATGAAACATTCACAATGGAAGGGAAACGGGAAAGTCCAGAAATATGATGATGGCTGTTGATGGCTTGTTGTGAACGGCTGAAGAGCTTATCAACAATATACATCTCAGTCAGGCTTCCCTCCTAACAATGTATTGTTAGACATGTTTTCACAGTATGAACACACAGCTAGATGTTTGATGTGATAAAAAAAAAAAAAACACAATCACCCAATTCAGGGTCAGTGTGCAGCAGACACATTTAGCTGGTATGTCATGAAATAGAGCTACTTTATATCATGCGTTCATCCATCAGTGAATTGTTGACCTATTGCCAGTTATACCGAGACAACATTCAACTTGTCAGGTCCATAAATTAACACATTATGATGAAGTCATTCTAGAAAGTTACATTAAAGCTGAACATGTAAGTGGATCAACAAGAAAATTGATTGATTATTGGTTAGGTGGAATGATATAACTAACATTGTAAATTCTATCTGTCAATTCATATCCAGATAGTGATAGTGATGTATTGTGGTAAAAACTCACATTATTTGTGAAGCTGTTAGTAACTAAGTGGAATTGTTCTTTTTGGACACTTTTTGTACAGTTACGGCTGCAGACACTCTCCACCCCCTTATACTCTTATTCCGACGATAATTTATTTGACAGAAAAGAGACAAAACACCCAGTCAAAGGTAGATTTGGTAGAATCGTTGTGGTGAATTTGTTTTGCCATGATAATGAGGAGGATGTTGTGAAAATCTAATACTACTTAATATGAAACAATCAAAGTATTTCTATTATCAAACGATGTAAATATACATCGTCATATCACACAGCCTTAATAATGTTTTCATTTTCAGTAATTCTTTCAAATAAAAATGCCAAATATGATCTGTTGCAGTCTCTCTGATGATAACAATTGCTGGTATGATTGTGCTCAATGATATTCAATTCAAATACCGGTATGCCGATGTTTGCTTTGGGAAACTGTGATTGACATTTTTTTTTTTGTATGATTTTTTATAATTTTGTGAACCAGCCAACTGATTGATCTGGAACATAATCAGAGATTAATCAAATAAATCAGAAATAATTGTTTACTGCTGTACCACTTTGCTTGAACGTGTGTAGAGCTGCAACAACTAATTGAATCGCTGATAGAGAGCAATTGAATTGCCAAACGTTTTAGAATCATTTTTTAAAGCAAAAATGCTTAAATGTAATAATTTGTTGCTTGCCTTTGTCATTTATGATAGTAAAAAAAGAGTCTTTGGGATGTGGACTGTTAATTTGAAAATGTCACTTTGGGTGCTGTGAGCACTTTTCATAAATAATGACATTTCAAAGACTAAGCGACTAATCAATAAATGGTGTGGATCGGGACATTAATGATGTTGAATATAATTGTTAGTTGCAGCCTGTAACATGTTTATAATCAGCAATGTGTTACTCCAAGAGAGATGTGGTTTTGAAAGCTGTAACACAACAATAACCAGCTCTGTTCAAGGGTTGACTGAAGTATTGCTTCACTGTGGAGCTGTCGTCCTATACCCGCCACATACACATGCATAACAAACATTGATTTGATGAAAATGTGGCTAACTATTTCCTTAAATCCAGACTCAACAGTCCAGGCTGTAATTCACTACAGCACATACACAAACACACACTGTAAGCCTCGTCCCTGTTTCCTGAACTTCATGCTGCAAGTTGTTTGCTGCAGAGCTTGCTTTCCTTAAATCTGTTTTTTTTTTCTTTAATGATGATTGACTGACTCATACTTACAGTTTCAGCTGTTACTTGAGCACATACTGTACTGAGCCCGCTCCTCCGAAAACTAGGGTAATTTGTGTTTTTGTTGAGTGCTAATGTGCAGCAGTGTTCTCATTTCTCACTGTGGCGGATGGATCTTTTTTAAGCGCTGAGTGTCGGCAACACAAGGAGGGCCGAGGAGGAGAGGGGTGATTTGAGGTGAAATGTAAACGAGGCTAGTCAGGAAGGATTAGCGTCCTGTGAGCAGCACGGCCCTGCGGCGGCACCCTTCGCTGTGACAATGGCATCTTGTTTTTTGCCGTTTGCCCATGGATTTAAAGCGTTTGGTGTGTATGGCTGTGATTTACAGATTTTATCTAGGTACCGCAGGCATGGATGTGGGTTTTCAAGCTTTAAATACTTGAGTCCATCTTTGTCATGTGTGCATTTTTGGCTCCCGTGTCCGTATATGTTACTGATTACTGATTAAAGTATTTTGCAAGCTAGATTTTTGATAAACCCTGTCTGTCTTTAAACGTTGCTTAACATGACAGGAAATCATTAATTTGCTGCTTTGTGTGTGTCTTAAATTCAATTTCTGATGTCAATAAAAAAAAGGGGGGTTTTATCTTTAATATTTGGCTTAATGGGTTGTGCAGGAGCCCTGTTAACTATCCTCTGTGCACGGTGTGCTTCATCAAACGTTGCAGCGTTTCCTGTTGCCATGGTCACCCTCTTGATGCAGCGGGAGAGATGCAGACTGTAGACTTTGCAGATAAAGAAAAAGGCACGAGTCTATTAAAGGAGGCTAACGAGGATACGCTTAAAACAAAGTGTTAGGGAGGCTTGTTAGTATCATGCAGTCAGTGAGAATAGCACCACAAGCTTCAGTGTTTAAAATATGTTGCAGAGTTGAAGCAGCAGCAGTGTTATGGTAGTCTTTGTTGCAGAGCTGCTGTAAAGGTACACACTGTACTGGAATTTACTGCATGTGACTAAGAGCATCTGCTGGCATCCATATACAAATCAAAAGTTACATGTTGTGTGTATGAATACATCTGAATAAATATTTATGTTTTAGAAATCAGCTTCACGTGTTATACATGTCATATGAATTTTAAAGGGACAGTTCACTCCAGAATCAAAAATATGTATTTTCTCTCTTAACTGTAGTGCCATCTGCCATAGAGCTGTCTAAATAATGGTCACACTTTGTAATAACCATCATTAATAAATGGTGCATTTTCAGTTAGTTAATAGTTATTTCACACTTAAATAAGAATGACTGGTCTATAAACCATTTATTAAGCAATTGTGAAGGTTTAAAAACATCCACATTATGTTTATAGATGATCCACACAGTATTTGGTAACCACTTAAGTATTATACACACAGATTGCAACTTTATAATAAATAACTGCCTAATAAATACTTTTGAAAGTCTATTATTTTACATAGAGCCCAACTGATTTTCGATTTTTTTTGTGCCGATAGAGAAATAAGGGAGTTTAAAAAAAAATCTGCTTATATACACATTGTACATCCATAAACACACAGTTTTTTTTTTCAGTAATCTCTTAAAGTAATAGTTCAGGTCTTTTGATGTGGGGATGTATGAGGTACTTATCCCTGGTCAGTGTGTTACCTGCAGTAGATGACTGTCAGCTCTCCATCTGTGTGGAGAAGCAGTGAATAATAGCAGCAGGAAGCCGGATTTATGCTGGTGTAAACCAAACCAGCAACAAGACATATTTTATATATACAGTTTTAGTGTATGCTATGTTCTATGTTTGGTGCCAGGATTAGTTCCTCATACAACCAAACATCAAAAGACCAGAGCTATCCCTTGGTCATCAAACACTTGTGAACCAGATTTGTACTCGATGGTGGCAGGATATTTTACCATTAAACAAAAAACTTTGACGTCAACACACTGAAACAGAAAAAATTCACTCCAACCCAAACATCTTTCTCAAATCTGAAAATAACGTACAACATACATGTTGAAACCGATATATCTGTGATAGGCCAATATCAGGCTCTATTGTTTGTTATCATTGAAATAGCTATTAACTTAACTTATCCTTTTTTAATGATGGTTAAGTGTTACTGTGTCTTTCCAGAAATCATGACCCAGTTACTCAAGATAATACACAGAATTTGTTGTGAGCTGTTTCATGAAGGAACTGTTTTATTTGTGAAGGCCAGGTAACTCAGATAATTAAACTAGTTAACATCACAGTTAAGCTGAAGAGGACACCGTTAAGGTTTATATCACTTGTCCTCGTAAACTTATACAACACATCGTCCTTGAGTAGATGCTCTTAAGGGGCTGTGATGCACTCACTTGAAACATGATGTTTTCTTCCCCTGATGTAAAGAATATACAGAATATATGGATAGAAAATATAATGAATTTACAGTAAATACTGTCTTTTGGCTGCTGCAGCTTTGTTTTACTCTGTTGCGGAGTTACCTTAGTAAAAGAAGAATTTAAATATTTTGTAGTATTTCTGACATAACCTTGTTTTTTTTACTTCCTTTTACTGCCACATTTATTTGTTGGACCATATGTAACTATTTGTGTATTTCACTTTGACACACTGAACTCTGTGAACTCTCTGAATTCTGTGAACCTCACCCCTGGCATTTTAAAATCAGTGGTGGAGGAAGTTTTCAAGACCTTCACTCAATGTAAACACTATATTCACAGTAAGAGTCCAGTGTTCACCGCAAAACGTAAAATTAATGGTCACTGTTTAGAGTGGAAAACACTATTAAGTATTTAGTGGCGCTGTTGATAACTCAGATCTGTAATTCCACCCCGACTGCATTCTGCTTTTTGTAAGATGTCGGAAACCAAAACGGATGGAAAGCATCGCTGAAATCTTGCCTAATGTGTTGTTTTTTTAAAAGCCTTGAAGCCATCTTGAACGTAACTTGTAACTAAAGCTGTCATATTAATGTAGTGGATGAGAAGGAACAAACATTTTCTCTGAAATGTTTTGATGTGGATGTCTGAAGTCGCATTTCCCTTAAAATTCTACTTGGACACTTGCTTGAGTGAATGTACGTAACTACTTTCCACCACTGCACGAAATAAAATGCAATTGTATTTACTGTATGACAGTAACAGCAGTTACATTATTGACGATGTGCCTCCTTAGCTATTAAAATTACTGGGTATCATTTAGAATGTGTTAGTGACAGTCCAGTAAAAAAAGAAGGGAAAATCCTCAGTGTCCTCCACTCTGATGGATAAAAGATCTGACTTAGTTGTCCAGCTTTTGGGATTTTCTAGTGACCTTCTCCTTTCTTTATCCTCTACAGGTCAGTTGAAGCTGAAAATGAGTGCAGTAGGGGAAAACCCCCTGGACCCTGCCACGCCGGAGTCACGCAAGAGGAAGGGCTCACCATGCGACACATCAGGGCAGAGGTAACGATCCAACCTTGTGTTTTTGTTTTTTTTGTCAGTAGCATTACAATACATACAATAGGTTATTACACAAGCAGGCAAAAACAGACAGGGTTGCCAAATAAAATCCTACAGTAATTAGTTAGAGATGTGAAAACAATTAATAAAATAATTGACATTTATTAACCTGATTAAGGAGATAATCATGTAATTGAAATTGTCACTTAAACATATTTATCTCAGTATTGTAGCATAGTAACAAAACAACGAGTCTCCTCGCACTCAGTTTATAATTTTCTTAAAAGAAATTAGAGCTGATACCATTAGTCTGGAAATCAGTTAGTTGATGGACAGAAAATTAATTGCAGATTGTTCATTCCCTTGTTTCGCTTTCTCAACTGTGAGGATTTCCTGCTGTTGTGTTCGATATCATCATAAATGCAGATATCTTTTAGAGAGCTGATGATTGAAATCATGTCGGAAAGCTTCAGACATTACAGCGTTAGATAACTTGGGTTCATACAATGTTGTGAAAGTTTATAGAATGCTTCTTTTTAGGGATGTCCCGATCCGATCTGCAGGATTGGGATCGGGGCCGATATGGGCATTTTGCCACTGATCAGGGATCTGCAATTATGAACGCAGACCCAAGGCCGTTTTTTTTTTTCCGTCAGAGCGCAATTGGTGGCAGGACTCAGATGCGTGTGTAACGTCACTCTGGCAATCCTGTGGATAAAATATCTGCAGTGTGGAAATAACTTAAACTAGAAAACAAAAGCAGCCCAACGGCGACATGGAACATCTGCCATACGACCGTTAAGCGCGGGGTTAACAAAAGAGCTGCATTTTATACTACTCATTTGGAATATTGAAATATTACAGAGAAGGTAATTAAATCAATCGCTCTTGATAACCAGCTCATCTCCGTGGCAGAGGATCAGGGCTTTCTTCGTCATCTGGAGTTTTTGAATCCCCGGTATGCCCTACCATCTCTGCATTACATTACATTGACTCCACTTTCGAGTTACAGCGTGCTGGTATGCACACTAGTTGCGTGGGTCACATACAGCAGAGCATGTAAAACAGGCAATCGAGGAGATGCTGATCACGTGTGAAATAGACAAGCAATGTGTCCACATCCATTTATGTGACAACATAAGGAATATGTAAAAAGCAAAGGATGATATGGAGGTACCAAGTGTGGGCTCACACACTTCAGCTGGCTGTATTCGAGGGTCTGCTATCACAGTGCAGCGTCACACACTCACCTGCTAACACAAGGAAGGTGGAGTCCAATGTTGCAATCTCATGCAGAATAAGAAAGAGCCATATGAAAGTATATACTTTGTTTCAACAAAATAAAACAGGAACAGCTCGGATGCAGGCATTTTTTTTTCTTAATGTAGCTGTATTATCCAGGAAAATATTAGCTAAGGCCAAGTATCGGATCGGGACTCGGTATCGGCAGATACTAAATATTAAAGGACTCGGATGGGGATGGGGGTAAAAAAAAATCCAATGCACTTAGTATCTTATTTGTATGTCCTGATTTATCAGTTACACTAAAACATTTATTTAACTGTATATATTGGATATTTCCTGCCTCTGTGAAAAGACTTGGTGTCAGAGTCTTTGTGCTGATGAGGCATTTCTCTCCTCCTAATGCTTTCTTCTTTGCTGTGGCTCCGTGTTCTCTGTCTCGTGTTTCTTTTATTAAGTTTTATGTGTTTAAATAAGTTTGTGGTGTTGCCACAGCAGTGAACAGCTTTTCCTGCACACATCACAGTTCGCAACGTTTTCATATACAGCTGTGAAGCAGCTCCAGACAACGCTCCTCTTGCATTCAGCCATCACTGCATGTCGGTTGAAGCCGGTGGTCAGGGTGCGCACGGGGGCGAGCAGCGCGTACACAACATGACGACAGCAGAGCGGTGGCAGTGGTTTTAGACTATTTGATGACCAAATATACATCGTAGAAAAGTGAGACTGAAAGTGATCCCATTGTACCGATCCAATTGATGCTTGAATTGATCTACAAAAGGAGTATGTAGTATTGGTAGTATGGATATTTTTGGAATGATCCATCCACCCGTTATTTTCTAAAGCCCACAGTTTGAGTTGCTGCTCTGTTTTTGATCAGTAGGCGCATTCATGGACGTATTATAATACACCACGGGCACATTAAGTTCTCATAAACATTCAGTCGAAAACGTCAGCCTCCTCACTCATCGGCTGAATATGTTATGTTTTTGCTATTTTTGGCCAAAAATATTCGGTGCCGAAACATTGGTGAATCCCAACATACAAACAACATTAAGATGAGCAGATATAAAGATACAGAAAAATGTATTCTAACAGTGTTGGAATGTAACTAAGTTCATTTGCTGAAGAACAGTTCTGAAGTAAACAAGTACCTCAAAATTGTGCTGAAGTGTTTCCATTTTCTGTTACTTAATGCTTCTGATCACTACATTTTAGAGGTATAATCAAATACCTTAGAACCTTTCCTCAAGTACTGTTTAGGTAGGTATATATGTACTGTATAGGTTTTGTTACATTATCTCTTTACTCTTACTCAAGTATGAGTTTTGGGTACTTTTTATGAGGCTAGGCACGTTAAGATGATGATAAAGGCTTTAAGAGTCTGGAAGTTTTTGTTTAAATACCTTATGAGTGCTTGAAAAGAGCTTGAAAGTTACTCCTAAAAAGCTGTGTAAATCCTGGATAACGCAAGGCCACTGCGCGATGACAAATGTCAGATTATTGAATGAAAACTTCGAAACATGATCATGACAAACGACTCCTTGTAATCAAACCATTTTCTGTGGATCTAAATAAAGCCTCATCTCATCTCCCTTCACTTCTCATGCTCTTCGCAGTAATTTGGCCTCATAAAAACCCACTTACTCCCTCTAGAGAGCTCAAGAGTGGCTTGATGAGTGACGATGTGTTGTTGGAGGACCCGTGGCTCACAGAGGCCTATCAGTCACTAGTACTTGGAGCAGAGTGGGGACTCTGAGAGGCCTTTTTTCAGTGCTGTGTTATGGGTGAAGTGTTTAGTATCTGCAGGTTGAGAAAAAGGAAATCCTGTCTCAGTTTAGGGCCTTGATTTTAAGGTTTGGGTTAGATGGAGCTGTAGGTTTAAAGTCGGTCCTGTAGCAGTTGAAGAATGAATGTTCTCGGTGTGTTGTGTGAGAGAGAAAGTCTATAAGGCCTGATAGCTGATGTAAGCTGATGTAAGAGCCCTGCTAGCATTTCTACAGCAACTACACGCAGCAGCCACTGACCTGCGCATTCACAGAGCAGCGTCCGCCCCCTCCTCACCCCTCCCTCCCTCGGCCACCACGCCTGTGTGTTCTGGCTGGCCAATGCACTGACCTACTTTTGCTGTTGTCGTCTCACACACACACACACACACACACACACACACACACTCACTCACACTCACACTTACATATACACACATTCCTTTTTTCATGTTTACCACATACCTTGCTGTAACTCGTCGGGTTGGACGTATGTTATTGAAACTGGAGAATAAAGTGAAGCTCGAGGCTGAGTGTAGAGACAGAAGAGAGCGGAGTTAAAGGCAGATTTGAGCCTGTTTCTAAATATTTTGTGTCGATGTCGAGCTCACTCATTCATGGCATCTTTCATGTTTACATGTTACAGAAACTTAACAGGCAGTTAGATGAGAAACCTGTGAACTTAAACAGCAGACTGTGGTGTTATTTAAACCACCTGTTCTTTTGTTTTGTTTTGTTTCTCTTTTTTGACAAGAAACCAGTTCCAGTTATTCACTTTTGTGATGTTGTGAGTCTAATGAACAGAAGGTTGAATGCTCCAGTGAACTACACTTTATCCGAGGTAGTGAATTTAACTAAAGATCAAGTCTGCAGCTAATGATAATTAAGTAATCCACTGATTATTTTCTGATCTCAATATCAGTAATTAGGAAAAATTAAAGCTAGGGCTTGACGGATCAATCTGCTTGGCCAGTATATCAGTTGAAATTAGCTTACTTAAGATTTATCACCGTATAGATAGATAGATAGCTAGTAGGGGTGGGAATCTCTTGGCACCTCACGATTCAATTCGATTCTGATTCAGAGGTCAACGATTTGATTCTAAATTGATTCTCGATGCATCTCGATGCAGCAAGTCTTTTATGTACATTTCCATGCACGATTTTAAAAAAATCAATACATTAAATCTGAGTTTGCTAATCACTTCCTACTTTTTTCTCACCGTGTGACTACTTGGTACTTTCAAAGCAAAGTATTTGTAATGATCCATACTTAATTTACTTCCAGTATATTTAATTAATAAAACAAATGAAAGAAATGTGGCAAGTCAACTGGAAGGTTACATTTGCTAGCAAACATCCAGCTTTGCAAAGAACCAAAAGGAAAAGAAAAGTGTTCCTGTAGCAGCATACATGTAGTACATTAATACAGCTGCAGCTGGTCGACGGTCGATACAGGTGTTTGTGTCACAGGTTGATCTGGACGTCTCACACTTTGCCACAGCTGACTGACCTCACGCTGAGTTCGGGCTGGATTTCAACATACTGTGCGGGCTGTTTGACAGTGTACAGTTTTCACATCGACTTGGATTCAGCTTAATAACGATGTATGCGGCTGGGAACGATGGCTTTAAGTAACCATTTGAACGCACGGCGGAATGACAGAAATACCCAATAGTTAGTTACAGGTGTCGCAAGTTAACCTGGACGGTGCGCACTCAACACCACAGCTAACAGCTATCAGCCAACAGCTAACAGCGGTCTCCACGCTGCTCTCGAGCCACTCGGCGTGAACAAATTCCTCAGACGTTCCACCCATGAGTTGTTTGTTAGTACAGACATTCACGACACATCCCATGTTTTTTGTTGTGTGCACGCCGTCAACTGTCCGGGCGCTGCACTTCCTGGGAAATTATGGTGTAGCAGCAGCATTACACACAGAGACAATAACAACACAGTGAAATAAGAGGAACAACCTAGACATATTAAATAGCAATATACAAAAATGTATAAAAAGAGTGTATAAATAAGCAGAGTAACTGTAGTGCGAGATAAAATATAAGGTGCGTTGAACAGAGTGTACAAAACCAAAGTGCGTAGACCGATACTAAAAAAATGTCACCCTAGAGACTAAAATATTTGTCAGAGGTCATTGAAATATTTAATCTCCATGACATAGATTGTTACCTGAAAATATGTATCAGGTATATATTGTAACAATTCTGTAACAATTCTTATCAAACAAATTAAAGGTATCCTTGTTGATAATGTTATTTATAAATGTATTTATATTTTATGTTTTTGTTGTTATGTAAATAACAGCTGTTAGCAGATGTTTCGTTCTATGCACTTAAAGCCCTCAACCTTATTGGTATCTGCCTCTAAAATCCAGTATTAATGAAGCTTTATTACAAACAATCCAAAAAATAAACATTAACTTTACTCTCATTGAAGACAATTAAATATTTACATTTAAGTAGCTGGAACCTGTGAAATTCATCAAATAGAAAACTTATTGATCAATTTTGTGGATCCACGAATCAATTCATTACTTATCATTTCATCTTTATTAAAGATGTATTATACCATTAGTGCCCCTCTCAGCCATGCCAACAATAAACTCAGCTCCACTTTCCCTCCATGCCTCTGTCTTCCTTCTGGGGATTTCCCGCCGTGGCCCCTCGTCGTTCTCTCAGCAGGAGAGCCTGTAAAACGACAATTATAAACGTTCTTCTTGTCTCAGCACATCCTCCGCTCTCTCACCAGCTTCCTATTTTTCTCCACGTACTTCCTCACTGCCCTGTCACTCACAGCAACTCAACAGTTTGACATAATGATGATAACAGCGTGTTTCGTAAAAGTGTCTTTAAGTCGGTTGAAAAGCGCTACACAAATAAAATTACTGACTTGTTCCAATAAAGATTATTTTAAAACTTTTCATGCAGTGTAAATGCGTTTTGTGGAGGAAATGGATTTTAGATATGAGATAAGATGATTTTGTCCAAACTAATTTACAAAGTGTTAATCTTAATTTTTGTATTCAGATGTTGTTTTGTTTGATTAACTCGTTTTTTTTTTTTACCGCTGTTTGATACAGATTCTGAAATTTGTTTTATGACTAATGTAATATGGATAATACTCAAGGCCACAGTGTTACTTTTGTAATGTGCCACAGCAACGTAGTTTCTATTTCTCATGGTCAAGGTAGTGTTGTCAAGGTTTAAATAGCAGACTATGTTGATTGACAGGAAATCAATGAATGCAATTGTTCTAATAATTAATACATTTTTATCATTTCCAGCTTCTCTGATGTGAAGTTTTGCTGCCTCTCTCTGTCCTACATAGTGTAAACTGAATATCTTTGGTTTTTGGACTGTTGGTTGGACAAAAAATGGAGAATGAAGGCCAAAATCAACCCAGGAACTTTTTTCTTTGCTTTGCATAGACCAAAAGTGCAGTTGACTAATTAAGAAAATGAACAGAAGATCAATTGATATTGGAGAAAAATCATTAGTTGTACCTCTAACATTTTCAATCTTGTGTGACTGTATTTTCAAAACAGCCATAGGCCAGGGTTTACATGTTTGAAACTCATGGTTGTCTACGTACGTGTCCTTTTGTCCCCCTGCAGTCTGGAGAAGCGGAGACGGGAGCTGGAGTGCCGCTACATCGAGGAGCTGGCTGAGCTGCTCTCGTCGAACATGGGCGACATCGCAAGTCTCAGTGTCAAGCCCGACAAGTGCCACATTCTCAAGAGCACTGTGGACCAAATCCAGCAGATGAAACGGCGTGAGCAGGGTGAGAGACACACACACACACAGACACTTCAAGAGTTTATTTGTATTGGCATAATTGTCATCTAGGGATGGGACGACGCGTCAACGTAATCGACGACATAAATTCGTTGACATGAATAATCGTCATCCCAAACAGGAAGTGGTAGTACCTGCGGGGGCTGAGAATAGCCTCTCTCACACAGAGACGCTGCATTAACGCCACAGCGGTGGTTCGTCAATTCTCCGCCGTTGGTCATTCACACAGAGCGAAGCACCGCTGGAATAAAGACGAACCGCCATGTAATTAACACAGAAAGCTGCGCTGCCGCTCCTAAAGAGACGTGACGGTACACGCCATGATGATGACTTCGGGGTGTTTCCCAGGTGTCCCCCCTGTCACTCTAAACCCGCTGACCGTTTATAATGTGTAGTGATTGAGAACCCGGCCCCCTAAACATCCTGGAAAGTGAAAGAGTTTGTGCTAAATTACATTATTACATAATCGCCATCAGTAAACAGGTCGCTTCCTGATTCTCACTTGCGGGGACGGAGGCTGTTTTCTGGGGAAAGTTCACTGAAGTCGGTTGGGAGGGCTGACCATGGCGGTGATTTCTATCAACACAACCACTAGAGTGAGTTAAAGGTTTTTGCCAGTGACAGACGCTGTTTTTCCGGCAGAAATGTGACGAAGAGTTGGTAGGACAGGCGGGAGGACAGAAGCTGCTCCGCCTACAACTGTGGTATTTTTTTCCTCATATAAGTTACCAACGACAGTTACAGTTACTACGTTACTTTTGTTTGGTCATGTAACGTTAAATTAATCGTTAGATTAGTCGACTAATCGAAAAAATAATCACTAGATTAATCGTTTGAAAAATAATCGTTTGGGACATCGCTATTCTCATCTCAAACTGAAAGTTCTTTTAATCTAAAATGAATCTCACACGTTCTAACAAACAACAGCGTACAACAGTTCTTTATTTATTCTCTGTGAATTTATAATGAATAAAATATGGCATGTGTGGAATATTGAGAATCACTTACTAATGGCTTTCAGGTTCAGGTCAAGAAGTGACTAGATGAATTACAGGTTATGAAAGGAATTCTTTGGAATACAGCATGTTAACTTAGGGGGCATTTCTGTGGCCACATTTCCATGCAAAAGCACCAGAAAACTTTCTTTTTCAAGGAACAAAAAGCTTCTTTCTTTAGCCAGTTGTTGTCTGCCTTTTCATCGAGGTCTGAAGACAAGCAAAGATGAGGCTAATTTCTCCACTGATATATGATAAAGTGATTAAAACAATGTTGTTATTACTCAACATTTTTATGTGTGACTTTTCAACAATAATAATGACGATATGTCACAGGCTTTCGTCAGTCGCTTCCTGTCGATGTGTCGAAGCTTGATGTATGAAAAACAAACTGGTTCATGGCTGCAGATGTTTAAAAATGGCTGCTGTAAGTATTCAGCCAATCAGAATTGTTCAACACTGCAAGTCCCATTCCCAACATTCTTGTACTTTTGGAAAGTACGACCCCACGAGCAGGGACTTTTTGGGTAGTAATATAATGTACACTGAACCTAATTTAGATGCTGGTCCCTGTGGAGGAAACACACTGATTCCTGCAAAAGTTCCTAGTTCCTGGGGAAAGTTCCTGCAGTGGAAACACTGTTTATGTCTTCTGTATTCAGTTTTTTTTAATTCAGTTTTTTTGTTTCCTCCGGACAGAGAAAGCAGCTCTTCTGTCTCCAGATGATGAGGTGCAGAAGAGTGACATCTCCTCCAGTAGCCAGGGGCTGGTGGAAAAAGAGGCACTGGGGCCCATGCTGCTAGAGGTGAACAGTCACACACACACACACACACACACACACACACACACACACACACACACGGTGGGACAAGACGGCTTGTGGTTAGACAATGACGTTCTACCATTACCAAATACTACCATTGCTGGGATTTTTACTTATGACACAACAAAAAATAATATTTTCTTCTTTGTCCTTCTCCCTCAGGCCCTCGATGGGTTTTTCTTCGTTGTCAACCGAGAGGGCCGCATAGTCTTCGTTTCCGAGAACGTGACGAGTTACCTTGGATACGCCCAGGAGGAGCTGATGACCTCGAGTGTCTACAGTATCCTCCATGTGGGAGACCATAATGAATTTGTCCGCAATCTGCTGCCCAAAAGCCTCGGTGAGTGAGCTCAGAAAACCGTCTATCTGTCAAATGTTTTAAATCCTAGATTTAAGGTGCCAGTGGGAATTATGTTTTAGAAGCTACTAGAGAATTTCGTTTACACATTTCGTCACATTTCATGCCAATAAACCCACTGAAAAGGCAGTAAAGGTTTGACTGAAAAGTAAGTTTACTGTCCTCAATTATCTGGGATAATTGATGAAATACACTGTATAGAACACTAACTTGAAGAGCTTTGAAGAAAGGTGGGTGACAAACTGTCCAAATTATAAATGAACACAGCTGTAAGTGCTCCACACAAAGCTGCATATGTGCTGGTAGAGGGGGGAATTGGTAAAGAGAGTAAAGAGCATGAGTGGGCGGGTTAAAGGAGTGAGGGAGGAGTGAATCAATGACTATCTGCACAAACCTTATTTTATTTTTTAGCTACAACCTTGAGAAGAGATTATAAAGGGGGGGGGGGGGGGGGGGGGGGGGGTAAGGACAAAAGATAACATAATGCAGAAGACGACAAAGTTCAACAGTTGGATTTTCTGTTGGACTCATAACAATGAACTCATTGTTATATTATCCCAAATATTCTCAACAAAGTTCAAACTCAGTTATCTGTAATTTTGTTTTAGGTAATGTGTGTTAAATATCGTTGCCCCGTCTACTTGTGCTAATGTTGTGGAAACAAGGGAGCCACCAGAAGAAAGTTGTTCAGCCAGCTAGCTAGTCACTCTATTGTTTACTGTTGTTTGTTTGCTCACTTGTGATGCAGCACGATTCATAATTTTCATCTGCAGAAGCAGTTCAGTTCAGCAGTCGCATAATAGAGACAACTCGCATGTGCCCGCTCAACTTCATGATGGCATCAAACTCCGACTTTTATTATTGTTTTGATGTAGAGTCCCCTAGTGGCAGAAAATACTGAATGCTGTGTGATTAAATCAAGGGAACAAGAAAATGTAACAGAGGTAACAATAATTTAATCTAATTTAATTGCATCCAGCATTTAGATATCAGTTGTGTTGACCATGTTGTTACCCTCAAAAGCATGTTAAGTGTGTTCCTTTCCTCATAAAATATTACAAAACCATTTTTGTAAGGCAATTTTAGAATTGTATTTGAAATTAGTTGTCTTCTTTCCTGCTTTTGCTGGCGCATTTCTGTGTTTGTTGATCCATTTTCTATCCAGCGGTGACTGTGGCAATAACCGCAGTCACCGATAAGTCCTTGAAATAGTGTGAAAACATTGGCAGCATTTTGTATGGCATCACACAAGAGCAAACAAAACTGTGACCCACTCATCAAAACAAAAACTCCACTGGTTACCTCTAAGATACTCCCGGGGGAGGTATTTCTTTCCTTTGTGTTGATACCTTGAAATTTTAGTTTACTCTTCATAGTAAACTCTGTTTTTTCCCCCTTTTGTCCAGTTAATGGTGTGCCGTGGCCACAGGAACCTGCCCGAAGGAACAGCCACACCTTTAACTGTCGCATGCTCAAGAGGCCACCGGACGAAGTGGATTCAGAAAATCCGGAGGCTCGGCAGCAATACGAGATCATGCAGTGTTTCACCGTGTCACAACCACGGACCATGCAGGAGGAGGGAGACGGTAAGAACAAACACATAAACACACACACATTAGGGGTGGGAATCCCTTGGCACTTCATGATTCGATTCAGAGGTCAACGATTCGATTCTAAACCGATTATCAATGCATCTTGATGCAACAATATTTTTGTGTACATTTCCATGCATGATTTCAAATAATAATATCAAATCAAATCTGAGTTTGCTGCTCAGAGTTTACCAACCCCCTTCTACTTTTGTGATGATCATTAAAGAAAATCAACAGTTTAATGATCTTCTATAATATTTTATTAAAGAAAAGGCTTTTCTTTGTCACAAATAGATTTTAATTTTTATGAACACAGAATCCTCCTGCTACAGGCAATGAGCATATCCCTGAGAGAAAAACAGTATACTGTAGCCTCTATAAACATAAAAAAAGCTTTCAGTACAATAATCAATGCAGCTTGCATTTCAACTTGAAATTTCAACACATTATGGACCTATGTATCAGCTCTCATACTAAAACGTGGCTACTTTTGGTCATTGATAATAAAAAGATAAACAGATGCATTTTTCTTCTCTGTGTCGTTAAAGAAAAAGCTGCTCGCAGTCAGTGATGAGAATAAGTCTTCTCCTATCACAAAATCCTCCTGTTATGGGTAATAGGGAGCATATCCCAATGTATTGTACATGTATTTTGTCTTTATTTCCTTCAAGACTTGTATTCCCATTATCTTGTACACTGTTATATGAAATGTATTTATTGTATTGACAACTCTTTTATTTTCCCCACCCAATGTGACCATTTGATTGAACCTCATCAGAAAAAAAAAACAGTTTTAAAACCGGCAGTTAGCTGTCACAAGATTCTTTTATTTTTCTAAGTATTAAGCATTTTTGTGAGGTCTAATTTTCCTTCCCGATTCAACAAAAGCTAAAAGTCCCTGAAATCCGGGAACTGAAACCTCTGTGTTTACTGCATTTGGTTAAAACATTTTTTTTTAAATGCTGAAATCAATATTACTGCTTTAACCATCTCCTGCTTCTAAATTGAGCCGTGGTGGCTCCAATATATGCTGGTAAATCCCAGTTAACATTGTTTGTTCATGTGGAAAATTGCAATACGGGATCATGAAACCCAGTCATTGAAATGTTCCACACATGACTCATTGAAATTCTCTCCTTTGGTGAGCGGAGATAAACATTACAATATCGAATAGTTTTAGCTGTTTATTTCAGTTTTTCAATGTACTCTATATTTATACTAAAAACTCAACAAACGTAAAACTCATTGAAAAACACAGTTTGGGTATTTTTATGATGCTATTATCTCCTATTTTGCCTGTGTACGGAGTGCGGGCTGCGTCAGGAATGAATCCAGCTTGACAGATCGGTTTAGCACGTTGTTGATCAATTCTTTTTTTTTTAACACATCTATTTTCGTTTTTAACCCCCAAGTGAGGGTTTTAATTGGTGTTAAAGCAATGTTCAGAACAGAATGTCAACATTTCATTTTTTTTGTTATTCTTTGTTATCACGGCCTTCATGAAATTGTATGATTTATTAAATGTGCTATAAATTTGATAAAAAATCTGTCCTTGTGGATCATAGAATTGTACTTGCAGTATCTTGCTTCGCTCTGCTTTTGTGTCAGAGTTCCAACGTCTGTTTGCATCTCAGATATGATTGACAGCTCACTCCTCACACATTTCTACCTTTAATTGGTTGTTTGTTTAATAGTCATACAGAAGAACCAGTTTTCATGGGCTGTCATACAACGAATATAAAAATAAATATAAATCTAGTATTTCTAGTTTGTTAATTAGGTGGTAATGTGAACCTGGATCCTGTTGCATCTTTTCAGTGGCAATTTAGAAACGTGTTGACCCAGAAGTTTATCTGTTCTTTTAATAAAAACAATTATTTTGTTTTGGTTTTCTGTTTTTCTTTGGCTGACAGAATGAGACACACACTAATGCACAAACTTCACCACTTGTGTCCTTTCTGTCTTCAGACCTGCAGAGCTGCCTGATCTGTATTGCCTGTCGGATACCTCGCTCCCAGGCTTTCAGCACTGAGTCTTTCATCACGAGGCAGGACCCCACAGGTAACACACACACACACACATGCACACATGGATATGATGCCATAGTCACATAGTTACTTCATTTAGTTTATTATCCTTTTGGAAGATCATTCATCTGTGGAAACTGTCAAACAAACACAGCCATAACAATTACAATCAAAGACAGACAGTTAACAACAAGGAGCTTCACAACATCACCAACAATAAAGAATGTAAATACACCAAAATGCAATTGACACACGCTTCATACCACAAGGATTTGTTTGTTTAAGCCCGTAAAAGGAGGCACCCTGAACCTCCTTCCTCATGGTATGACTCATATTTACTCAAAGCAGTGATAGACTGTGTAGTTACTGACCTGCAATCTTGCTGAACATATAAACAATCTCACTGAGTTTGTTGTAGTTGACTGCAGATGGTGAAAATTACCAGGCTTTGAAGCTGAAAGTTAAAATTAGGGGTAGAAGGCTGATATTCAGCATTTTTCTCAGTATCTGGGATTTTACTGTCAGATTGCCCATAACATAATCTAATTTAAAAACGTGCTACCTTTCGGCTCCAATGCAGCATCCTCTCACACAGTAGGTACATTTTCAAATAAATGTATTGGAGAGCAAGTTTAAAGTAGCACAAAATGGAAACACTCAAGTTAAGTACCTCAAAATTGCACTTAAGAACAGTGTTTAAGTGAATTAAACTGAGGTTTTTTTTTTCATCACTGGTCGTTTGAAATTTTGACACAGAGATTTTCATTTCTACTGCAAATGACCATCCTTCCCAAATATCAATTTTCACTCTCCTTGATTTCTAATAAATGGGTATCAGCCCTGAAACAGCCGTATTGATCGAGCCCTTGTTAAAGTATTCCATACAGATGATTGATAAAAACAGAACCAGTATTTGTCTGTCTGCCTCCAAACTTGCCAAATCTTTGGCATGAAGTACAATCGTAATCCTGACAGTTGTGTTTATATCCCATGACAGTTTTTTATCAACTGCTGTAAACTCCAGATATTTATAGTCAGAAGATTGGAGATGTGCTCCACATCACCACAGTCAGAGACAGTGATCACTACAGGAAAGCATCCGAATATACAGACACTCTAAACATGTCCCACATTTGTTTTCTTATTTTAAAAATATGATACTTTTTAAGAAATGTTCCAACTCCAAACCGTAGAATTCTTCATGGTGGTTCACAGTTTGACTCCTGAATGTGTGGAGGCTACTGCAGATGTTAAGCTCTGTGTATACTGATCTTTTCTGTGTGTGTGTGTGTGCGTGTGTGTGATGCTCCGCTCCAGGGAAGATCATCTCCATAGAAACGAGTGCTTTGCGAGCAACAGGGCGGCCTGGCTGGGAGGACCTGGTCAGGAAGTGCATCTACGCATTCTTTCAGCCGCAGGGCAAAGAGCCCTCCCACGCCAAGAAGCTGCTGCACGAGGGTGAGTAGCCACGATTGATCGTCCAGCTTTACTCCCAGAAATCATTGACACCCTCTCTGCAGGCTTCATCATGGTTACCAGAGTTCATCTATTCAAATTCTGCATAGCTTTGGAGTAACTGTACTGTATATGCAGATGTTTCTATAAAAAAGCACAAGAAAGTTTTTAAAGGCAATCGGAATAAGAGGGATCGGATTAGATGGCTCCAGTCGAGGGCTGCAGATACTAATGAATTGACTGATTGTTTTATTCATGAAACCTTGGAAAAAGTGAGAAAAGTTAGAGACAACCATTTTTAAAATAGTTTTTACTTTTGGCAGACCAACATACCAAAACACAAAGATACACTTGATATGTTGTTATTTAACAACAGACAAAAACAAGCACAAACATCCCCGGCAAACCATCAAAGGCTTTGTTTTGAAATATTGCTTTGAAAACAAAATTCTGCTGTTTGGCACTATGTCTCCTCTGATGTGTTTGGAGCCTCATATATGCCTCTCAGATGGGAGTCCTTGAGACAACCAGGCCGGGGGGAGAAGTTCCGTAATACTGATTTGTTTAATCATCTTTCAGGGACAAGATTCTGGTATCGGAAGCATTCTGGTTTCCATTTGTAGTCGGACTAGTAAAAATATTTTAGCGCGCTTTGGTTGCAAATAAACAGAAAGATTGCCAAGAGTGCCATTGTGCATCTAGTTTGTGTAATTATCATGTACACCATATACAAAATGTACAAAGATGTAGCTTCGCCTTGCTCTTCGTACACCATCTTTCTCGATCTCGAGTTTGTTGTTGCTGGTGACATAAAGAGGTCAGCCGGAGTTGGCTCTATAACCACTCGTTGAAACGGTTACAGCGCCACCTATCGTACCGGGGTATGACATAGGGGTGGTTAATCGGCCCAATTTCCCGATTCGATTCGATTCCGATTATTGAAGTCTCGATTCGATTACAAATCGATTTTCGATTATTAACGATTATCGATTAGATTTTCAATTATTAACGATTATTGATCTTCCATTTAACATCAGTCAGCTGCTGAATTATTTTACTTTTCTTTTGAGTAACACCTCTCAGCACCTTCAATATTATATAGTGTAACTGTAATATCAAAATTATTATTTTTTAATTTGTTTTAAATGTAGTGTTTCACTGTTAAAAGAAAGCTGCCAAGCTCAGCAGCCGGACTCATGTTAGAAGCATTGTTGGTGACGAGAACCAGGGCGTGCCATTGCTTTGAGAAACTCACACATATTTGCGCTTGTGTGGCTATCATCCATAGCTTTCGTCTGAAGTACGCAGGACATTAGCTTCCATTAACTGCTGACATAATGAGCTGTAACGTCACATATGAGACTGTAGCTCTGGATGTCCAGGCATCGCAGGTTATTGCTACACTGTGAGCAGAGTTGAGGGACTCTTGCATGGAAAGGTTTGTCTCCTTGTAAAGATTTGGAATCGATTTAAGTGTGAAAAAGCTCCGGGATGGAATAACATATCTTGGCTCCAGACTGTGGAACATGTAGCGGAAGCTTTTTTATCGTTTTTTGGAAATGTAATAATCGAATCATAATCGTCAATATTATAATCGCGATTAATCAATAATCGATTTTTTTCACCACCCCTAGTATTACATGCTTTGGCCAATAATCCGATTTTCTCACCGGCATGTATACTCGGACAATTGCAGTTGTCTTACTGAATAGCATGGTCGAACTATGGCTGTAATCTGACTAAGCTGTGCATGTTAACGTACTGATTGGCTTGCATGCTCTCTCCAAAACCAAACAGCGTTTTCAAATTACTGTCAAAGTATCGAAATACTGATAATTACCAATCGCTTTCCTCTCCAACAGCAAGTTGACATCCTCTGGATTCTTTTTTCGTGGTATCAAAGATGCTATTGAATATCGATTAGTTTTTTAAGGTCTCGAAGTTAGAAATTCCAGTATTGTGTCAACACTAGTTAGTGTGCTAATAAATCAAGATTCTTCTCTTAACTTCAACTTTATTTATAGCGTTTTAAGTGCAGAGAGGGACGACCAGTTAATATTAAAATCCTGTGCTCTTATGTCTGTTGAACACATGTGGTAGAAACTCTTATTACATGTTGACATCAGGTCAGATGTGGATCCAGTAAATCCAAACCAAAGTTATGTAATGTGGTTGAGCCCAGGAGAAGCGTCCAAGACCATCTTCTTTTCCAGCACAGAAAATTGAGCTTTTCCCCATCCAGGTCAGGCTGCTGTTTCAAGTGCAAACCATCTTTTCATCCATAGATATAAAGTGAATACACATTAATAAGAGGATAAAGATTAGATAGACCAAACTTGGATTATACCAACACTGGAAACACTATTTTCATTTGGGCCTTTGGGGGAATTAAAGCATGAAAGCAACAAGAGGTGAGACCAAAAAACTTAACTTTGTTTTTGTTTCTTTCTCTTGCCTTCGGGTCTGTTTATGTGTGTTTTGGTATTCAGTGATGACCCACGGTACCGCTATCAGCCCGCTGTACCATTTCACATTAAGCGATGGCACTCCGCTCAGCGCTCAGACACGCTGCAAGTTCTGCTGCCCCCCCAACCCTGACGTACAGCCCTTCATCATGGGCATTCACACTATTGACAGGTATTGTGCAGGACACGTTACACACACTAATAAACACACTTCCATGTATTTCAGCTGTACATTATGATCCTTTTTAATTCCAAAAGTTGTTTTGTAGCACAGAAAACTTAATGAAAATCTCGGTGTTCTGCCACTTGGTCTCCTCAGGTTACAGTCATCTTTTCTTTCTCTTCTTTCTTCCAGGGAACACAACACTGCTAGCTCTCAGGAAAACACTAACCCCAGCCTTCCACCCAACCTTGGCAGTCTTGCCCAAACTCCCTCCCGCTCCCCCTCCCTTCTTACCGGCAGCAACTGGACCCAAGGCTCAGGTGCTGCCACCTCGGGCCTTCACCCCAACAACAGCAACGCCTCCTCCCACGGACACAACCCAGCCACACCCGCAGGCTACCTTACACCCAATCGAACCTGCTCCCAGGTCAACAGCCCCTCTCCTTTGAGCAGCCCACTCACAGCCACCCCTACCTCTTTTGTGTCACCCAGGATGCCACGGGCCAGTCCTGGGTTAGGGGGAAGTCCTCGGGTACCGGGGAACCCCTTCTCTCCTTCCACACCGGGCCTCCATTCCCCAGCCGGGGCACCAAGCAGCGGAGGCAGCCTCAACAGGCAGCAGTCTGGCGGCGACGGTAGTAGCAGTGCCAGCGGCGCGTCGACGGGATCCTTCTCCCTATCCTCTCCTGTCCCTCAGAGACAAGCCAGTACACCCTCTGGATTCTCTAATCGGCCGCCATCAACAAAACCACCAGAGGGAGGAGAAGGAGGGGGTGAGGACTCTGTAAAAGCCCCCCTTCCTTCTGCCTCACAGCTAGGGAACCCCAGACCCAATCAGCTCCTGGATAGCAATGGAACAAGAGCTGAATCTAACATCAACAACAACAATAGCATCCACTGCAACTCATCACCTCATCCTCCAAACCCTCCTCCTGCTGCCCCTCAGTGCCCCGCCTCCCACAGTACTCTAACAGAACGACACAAGATTCTGCACCGGCTGCTCCAGGACAGCAGCCCCAATGACTCCTCCACAACCATCGAGGACGGAATAAACAAAAACCAAGTCGAGATCAAGAGGGAGCCGCCTGCCAGTCCTGCTCTGACCGCAGCAGCTGCCAAGTCCAGCTCCAGAGAGCCGCAGGACCATCAACTGCTCCGCTTTCTCCTTGATACAGATGAGAAGGTGACCATTAAGTATAACCTTTACATCTCGTTCTGTACTGACAATGTTCAGATTTTCTTTGTTTTCATTGTTTTTTGACAAGTATTTAAGACTAATTTCATTCTCCAGAAAATCCCCAAATGTATCAATTACGTACATCCCTACTAAATTATATGTCAGCATTGGCATCCACCCTGTAAAATCCATATTTTTAACTAACTGAAGTGTAATTTGTTTTCACAGGACTTGGGCGACCTTCCGCCTCCATCAGCTCTAAGCCTGCAGACGGTTCGAGTAAAAGTGGAGAAGAGAGCCAGTGTGGACGGAGGGACCTGCTCGGGGATGACTGTTGCTGTAGGAGGGGGGTCAAAACCTGCAGGAGTCTCCAGTAGCACCGCTTGCATCAGTCCCAAATCGAGTCCCATTGGAGAGAACCGGCGAGACAGCCGCAGGGACAGCCGAGACTCGGTATGGTTATTGTCAATGTCTTGGTGATCTGTAATATGACAAAGATTTGATCTTCTTACTACTACGGAAAAGTTAAGTAAGAGATAACAGAAGTCCCATGAGCTTGCTGTTAAAAAATGTGCTTGATGTTTTAGGTAATTCATCCTCATTGTTTCTTTTAAAGCTGTTTAACATCTCACTTGGTACGTAACTTGGTTATAAATCTCAAAAAGTAAAAATACTTTTGAAGATCCTGCATGTCCCCGATCAACCTGATTAACATGTTAATTATTATGCCTGTAAAGTTCTCTTTTCAGTAATATGCGTGGGTGGTTACAAACAGCATTTGACTCTCCTCTCCTGTCCCAGCATGATGGTAATGGATCATAATCGTAATCGCCAGAATTTTAAATAATTTGAATGTCTTAAGCTTCTGTATCAGTAACTGCCTTGGTGAGGCTATTGAGCAGAAGTTCAGACTGAATCTGAAGATGATAGACATGTCATTCACAGCCCCTAGATATCACACTAGAGCACCAGCATCTCAGACCAAAACAAATGTGCCGTTCATTCAATGAAACTGGGGGGGAGGAATATGAGGAAACCCATATTTGAACACACACTGCTCAAGAAAAACTGTAAAGTTTGGCAGTGATGATCAGGTATGCATCAAGTTTCTGCATAGCTTGTTTCTCACATTTTGTTTATCACCAATGTTTTGGAAACTTATTTTAGTGTACTGTTTAGCTGTAATATCAGAGCTACCAGGCTGCCATGTTGAAAACTACTAATGTGTATGCATGGCCACCCTGCTATAAAAGCAAAAAACAGGACACCATTTTTCTATTGAATCTTTGAGTAGCAAATAATTGTATGTTGCTATTGGGTGTTCAAAATCTCACATCTAATATTTAAAAGCTTCACCTAGGGTACTCAAGAGGCCTTTCTTATCTTCACAACCACTTAAACGCAAGTGATACAACACTGACTTGGGAACTGTTCCATTTTAAGGGACATGCACTACAGCAGCAGAGCTGCTCAGAACTGCGGTCGGATTGGCGTGACAGAGCTGAAAGACCTTTAGCCAGTTTAACCAGTACCTCATGCAGAGCTACACGACAAGCAAATTAACCCATGACAGCAGTCTTTTATTAATCATAACAGGTTGAACATGCATTCAGCTGATCTCAGCTACTCCAGACTCTGTCCAGCTCGGGCCAGACAGACCAGGGTTTCTGTTATCTGGAAATTAGCATTTTTTTTTAACCAGGAAAATCAGTTGAAGTCTGATATGTTCATATTGTCCATATTTGTCTAGAGAAAATAATTTCCCTTAAGTACAATGTCTACTGTATCATAGGTGTAGTAATGGAATCTGGAGAAAGATATCTGGTAGTCAAATAGCGATGCTCTGGGTTGGTGATGCATGCTGTGAATGGTCTCCATGAACTGTTTTTAAGTTCAATAAACACAGGTAATATTTGACCAGAACTTCTCCGAAAGGTCCAGGACATTGAAATTGTCCAGGACACCTGGAGTGGCACCAAATTCTTCCAATAGAACCCCTGATTCCAACAGTCATAACAGCCAAATCACCACAGAAACGCCCTGATAATTGAAATGTACATCCTCCTTCAGGGGTGGCACTCATTTATGTTTGCCACTATTGCTTCCAAATTTACACTCTGTGAGAAAGATTACTTCACAATTAAGCGTTGAAATTTTCCTCCATTGAGCTTCGCTCCTGCATTGGCAGTTGCCTGACAGCCGTTGTAAATCATGTTGAATGTTTATTTTCTTGGACTTTGTCTCTGCTGTAGGCTCAGCTACCAGCTGCAGCCTTTGAAGCTCACTGGCCTTTGACCTTTTGTCTCTCTCCATCTCTCTGTCACTGATCCTCTGCCCCCCCCCCCCCTCCTCGCCCACCCATTCTTCTTTAATTCTTTACTTTCACGCCATTACACCATTCATTCCTTCATCCCGTCTTTCCCCCCATCTTCCTCATGTCCATCCCTTCTCATTTATTTCTGCTCTGCTCTCTGTTTCCCGCCCTTAGATGTCTGGTGGCCCTGTTGACATGGACCCTCTCACCCAGCTGCTGCCTGGTCTCAGAGGCCCGAGTGGGGCCAAGCAGGGCAGCGAGGATTCAATAACAACCCCTGGAGGAGGCCCCCAACTCCACTCTCCGGCCCCCCAGCCCCCAGCTCAGCTCCAGTCTCCTGTGCCTCAGCTCCAGTCCCCCCTGTCCCAGCCCCAGTCTCATCCCCAGTTGCAGTCGCCGTCACCTCAGCTTCATTCGCCTTCCCCGCAGCTCAAACTGCAGTCACCCACTCAACTCCAGCCCGGCGAGGCCAGCACTCCCCGCAACGTAAATGTGAAGAGAGAGCCGCCCGGCACTCCGAACAGAGGTACATGTTCAACTTAGCAGAGACGAGTAAGGAGTAGAGAATGGTATACTGCCAGTGGACTTTTAAAGGATGTTTACTGGGGTTTTAAAGTACAGTAGAAATATTTATTATTTGCATATTTTATAATTTCATGTCAAGAAATTATATATATATGTGTATATATATATATATGTGTGTGTGTGTGTGTGTGTGTGTGTGTATATATATATATATATATATATATATATATATATATATATATATATATATATATATATATATATATATTATATGTATATGTATTTAAAAAATAATAGTTATTTACTTGTTTTGTAATTTCTTATATATATGTGTGTGTGTGTGTATTATTTATATTTGTTTGTTTGTATTATTTTCATCCAGTAGTAGTAGTTGTATCCAGTATAGTAGTGAGGTTCAGACAGGTCTCTATATTTATTAATTCATTTACCTAAAAATTGTTAGTCTGTGTGCCACCTTGTGGCTATTAGGAGGCATTGCAGTGTAACAAGACAACATATGTAACCAGAATAATTTACCTTTTTGCAATATTTCAGAACAGAAGAGAATTTATAATGTCTCTAATAAGCCTCAAATTGTCCATTTTATATACCAATGGTGGATGCATCATTATATTTTCTTGTTTTTCCTAATTTTCTATGCGCCTGTGTTTGTTTTCCAGGCCTCAGTGATGGCGGTCCTCCCTCTGGCTGCAGCCTCCAGAGTCAGTCATCCTTTGACTTCTGCAATCCCCCCACTCCAAGCCAGACACAGGCGCAGGGACAGGGAGACAGCAGCCCTTTCCCAGAGGCAGAAGTTATCAACGCATTCAGTTCAAGCACTGGTACACATGATTTAATGTGATTTCTTTTATTTTTGTGTCACGCACGCAGAGTACCCTCCCCTCGTGGGTTTACAAGACATCAAAAGAACAGCTACAGTGGTCAGACATTTTATTTCATTACAAAATTACAGTTTATTTAAACAAAATGTTCAGCCACCTCTCCCACACAAAAATGGTTCCACTCCTGATGCACAAGTTAAGTTTTTCTTAATTATCCATCCAAAAGAAATCAACATCAATGAGGATCATTGCACAAAAATATGATCAACAACATGTGTGTCCCTTATGTCCTCACGGGACACCAAAACAAAAATTGTTTACCTCTGTTTCAAAAAACAGACTCTTACCTCCTCCTGGGGTGGCATGGGTTATCTTGTGCCTACATAGTTGTATAAGACTTTAGTTTGCATCATTTAGAATTTAGTAAATGATTTGCAAATGTTTGGATGCTAGCAGCCGTGCAGGTCCAACGAGGGCTCCAGTACGGATTTGAATCAGTTTCAGTGAGATTCAATTTCTGCTTAGTTGTTTCCTTTGGCTTTATGCTCATATAACTATTTCATGACATTCATGTGTGTGACATCGCTGCAGCATACATATTCTGATATCTGAGGTTGTCCTGAAAAAAGTAGTGTATATAACAAGACTGTGTATTAAAGGATTGATGTTATATCCTCAGGATAACTGTGCATGTGGTGATATATCTAAAAAAAATGCTGTAATGCAGTCAAAGTATAGCAGTTAATCTTTTTTTTTTTTTTATTTTATTTTTTTTAAATGTACTAAAATTGTCCTTGAAAGTGATCTCATGACAGCCGTGGGAACCCTGTTTGTTTGTAACTTGATGCTAAATCTTCAGTTGCACTTGATCTTTGTTGAGCCGACCTCTATAGGTTGAAAGTTTCAGTTTTCCTACATAAGTGACCAGAATCACTATAGGGTGTGGTCAGACTGTATTCTGTTCCCTTTATGACTCCACAAGTGCCATAGCTTTACTTTAATGTAGACAAGAGCAGCACAATGCTACATCATTAGAGCATGGTTTTTAAGGTTTTCAGTCGCTGTTAACTTACTGCAAGGTGCTACATATTCTGTACATGAATCCGATTAGTCACACATTCAGTGTTGATAGTTCCTTTATAAGGTGTTACTTGTGGATTTACTTCCTTTTAATCTGTTTCAGGCCTAACCAAGATGGACGTTGGAGACTCCCAGTTCCAGCCTCTGGCACTGTCTGACACCTTGTCATTTGATGGTCTTGGAACACCTTTACAAGCTCCCTTGGCATCACCACAAGAGTAAATATTACCGTACCCTCAATACTCACTTCCTTTGTCAATTTCTTTTTAATATTTCTGTGTTTTCCAGAGGTTTGTGGATGACTTAAGTGTACCTATTCTACAGAGGAGTTTGAGGGTCTCCCATGAAGGAACATTTATCTTTCTTACAAAAAAATAAGGAATTTTGCATGAGTTTGAACGACACTGTATTCTGTGTAGAAATTGTAGGAGAAAACCCATCAACAAGAAAAGTTGATCTAATCCAGTGACATTAATTTGATAATGTGTACCTGTGCCATAAGACGTTGTGTTTCTCTGTGCGAGCAGGCAGTGCGTGCCCTGTACGCTGGATGAAGTGCTGGGCCCACCGACTACACCCGAAGGCCGAAGCGATGAGAAAGCTCTGTTAGAGCAGCTCGTCTCCTTCCTGAGTGGGACTGATGAGAGTGAACTGGCCGAGCTCGATAAAGCTCTGGGTATCGATAAAATTGTACAGGTGAGCATGGAGTACCTACGAGAGCCGAGCAGTGGATGTACAAAGGGGTCTAGTGAGCAAAAGTGCCCCAAATATATAATTTTAAGACCATTAATTGTACTGGGGTATTGTGATTAATTACAACAAACAAAGCTGTTGCAGAATTGAATTTTTAAGAGCCTTAGCTGGCTGATTAGTGCCACCCAGCTGGATTTAGCAAAAACCCTGCTGGACTTCTTTCAAGTAAAACAGAAGGTGTTTGAGCTGCGAGTAATCCCCAACTTTACTCCAGTTCTGCCACCAAACTGCATACTTCCAATGTTGTTTATAGTTAGTACATAGGCTCTTGTGCATAATGAAGTAGAAATGCATAAAGAAACATCAAAAGAATGTATAGGAATAAATGTGTTTGAAAAATGCGGAAATAAAAGGGGCGGAAATTAATTGTTTACATTAATTTATTCCTGTGCATTAATGGCATATTGATTTATTTATCAAGTTGTTTTTATTTTTGATTTGGGCAGATTTGGTCCTCCATAATTTGAGCTTCAGAAGTCAGTTTGTTAAAGGGTTTTCACCAGCTTTTAAGCCTTATTTTATTCACTATAATAAATAGAGTGATGCCATTGAAGAGGTGAGAGTCAGAAAGTTCTGTAGAAATCAGAAATGTAATGTTATGCAAATTGCAATTTATGGAAGAAAAATATTTCAAAATAAAATATAAAATTAAAATTGAATCCCTCTAAATGTCAGTTTTATATCTTGTTTTTTTAATGATATGGTTATGTCTCTTTCCAGGGTGGCTGTTTTGACCCTTTGGCCCAAAACTTCCCAGCCCAGCAACCCACTGCCAGCCCAGTTTCCATGGACCCTAAACTCCCCACCTACCCTTCCCAATTTACACCAGCCTCTCAAGCTCAGTTTCCTCCAGAGCTGGCAACGGTGGGGTCACAGGGCCTGGGGTTCGGGGCCCCTAGAGGTGCCTTCCCAGGCGGGACAACAGGCATCGGGCTGAGGCCAGGTATGGCGCGACCACAGGGGATGGGAACTCAGCTTAGGCTGCCTCCCAACCAACTGCGCCTACAGCTGCAGCAGAGGCTTCAAGGCCCACAGCAGGTGAGAACACAGAGGCGGTGGTTTTTCATTTGGGGTGGAAGAGGTTGCTGCTTGTTCTGCTATTACAACACACTTTGAGGATTACTGCAAAGGCCCAAATGTGTTTAATATTGGATGGGTATTCTTTGACATTATAAAGTCATACATTTACGAAAGATTTAAGTTTATGATTTGTAAGAATAAACTTGGTCATCCTTTGAGATTGTTCACTCATAAATGTGCCAGGAAAAACTCCTGGATAATGCTTGGATATTCTCTAAAGACTAAAATGTCTAGAATATTTGAGGAAAAGGGCAGAATTGCTGAAATTTAAATCACAGATTTGTAGGACAAAACTTGGGTATTCTGAGATCATGAAGTCATACATTTGGAAGGATTAACTCAGACCTTTTTTAGTCCTAAAGTCCTAAATTTGCACCAAAGAAATCTGTGATACTATCTGAGATTATATTATCATAAATGTGCGTGAAAAAAGACAGAATTTCTAAAGTTAAAGTCGTATATTTACAGGAAAAAAGTGTTTGATATTCTCTGAGATTATAGAATTTTAACAAAATATGGGTAAAAAAGTGTTATTTTTGGTCAAGGAACCACAGTGCTTACAAATCTGGCTTTATGATTATTATGAGACTTCATAATCACAAATAATATTCAAGGGTTGTATTCATAAATGTGTGATTTATATTCAACCCCTCCCCTCTGTCTTTAATTTCTTCCTTTATTTTAGTTTTTTTATATATCTATAATGGCCCCAGTATACTGTTGTAGTGTACGGCCACAGCTGTGTGGTGAGAAATATGTGCAGAAACCTTGCAAGGTGAAATGTATTCACTGGATTCAAAAGTTACTGATACAAGTGAAAGAAAAGAACTGAGTTATTTTCACACTCTCTGTGCCTTCAGTGCTTTCATGTGCACTACACCCTTTACTTGTTGCAGATTTTGATTGAAATGCTCTTAAAAGTACGCTCCACTTCCTTGTCCTCCATTACCACTAATACTTAGCTCCTGTTCCTCGCTGCCTCTCTTTATATATATCTGTATCTATTTTTGTGTCTCATTAAATCCTGCCCTTCCTACCGTCCTTTCACCCTTCTGCACCTGTCTGACCTCTAATTATTTCCCTCTCAGCTCCAGAACAGGATGGCGGGCATGAATCCGTTTCCAGGAGGAGCCCAGCATGTGAACATCGGGATTCGTCCGGGCGTTCAACAGCCTCAGATGCCCTCACAAGTGAGTCACAGTGGCAGCAAATGACGCTCGCCTCACCTATAACCACCCACTGCTGTTTTCCACAGAGCCTGGGAGACTACAAAATGATTTGTTTACATAGATCTAATTACTCTGTCTATAGTATTCATTTTAAGCTGCTGTAATCAATGAATAATAAGGTTTGTTGTGTATTTACTTTGAAAATAGACAGTAAGTTCTCAGTAATAAGCTCTTTTTTTCCCTCAGCAGCCTCCACTGAATGCCCAGATGCTGGCCCAGCGTCAGAGGGAACTCTACAGCATCCAGCACCGCCAGCGCCAGCTTTTCCAGCAGAAGGTCCTGCTGATGAGACAGAACATGGCAGGAGCTCCAACCGGAGCAGTGGCATCCATTGGAACTGCCAGGGTCCCCAAAGGTCCCCCAACGACGCCACAACAGCAGCAACCACAACAGCAGCAGCAGTTTAACTTCCCACCAGGGTACAACCCGATGACGGGAAAACCCCCTACCTCACCGAGTCACTTCAGCCCTATGACCGGGGGCCCTCTGGACAGCAAGCAGTCCGTCAGAGTTCCCCTGAACAGCCAGACGCTGATGGGCGGCGTGCAGGGCCAGTTCAGCAGCACAGTGAACTCCTCTTTGCAGCCGGGCCTGTTTCAGCAGTTTGCAGGGTCTGGTAAGTTCAAGGAAACGACCTCAACCACAGTTATTTACTGGACCAGACTGATAATATCCTACCTTTTCCTATTAAATCAAAATGTTTGTTTTGCTACTGCTTTTTGTAGATAATTTTCAACACAATTGTGTGTTTTATCTCTATCTCTGTATCAGTCATGTAAATCAAAACAATTTGAAACAATCCCTTTGTCATATTTGCTTATTGTTTACTGGAGTAAAAAATATCAATAATGAAATAATGCCACAGTTCTCCAACAGCATAATTCAATTTTAGTTTCCATTTAAAGGTCACGATTCAGTTCAATTTTCGATGTAGACATTTTTATTTCAGCCATCATGTTTTGATTTGTAAAGACAAACAGATCATTAGTTTCGTGCCCTGACAGCTGTCATTTACCATTTCAAGTTCTTCTTTAAGAAGGCTAAAGGCCACATCGTATCAAGTGAGGCTTCCAGTGAATGGCAATTCTTGGTTTACGTGAACTTTGAAAGTGGAACACTTCCGAAGTTCTGCATTAGCTGCTTAGAACAAAAGCAGCACATTTAATGACGTTTTCCAGCTATAGTGGATGAGCAATGGTTTAGAGAAATTTGACAAAAAATGAACCCAGATTACCTGTTGTGTCGTATTTCGGTCCTGTGTTGGACTTTTTGTCAAAAACTTCTGTTATTTATCTACAGTGACCTCACTTCTGCACTTCTCCTCTTTCACAGCTTTGGTCCAGCCAGATCCACCTTTCCCTCCTGAGATGAGCCCGACCAGCCCGTTGTTGTCACCTCAGAACTCAACCTCCCAGAGTCCTCTGCTTCAGCAAGCCCCACCTCCTGGCTACCAGTCACCAGACATGAAGAGCTGGCAACAGACAGGCATGAGCAGCAACAGGTGAGGAAGTCTACACAGTTTATCCCATCATGTATCAGTAAATTACATTCGTATATATTAAAGAGACCCTTTTAACAGCCTTCAATGTAACAGTGTAATTGTGTGTTGTCTACAGCCTGTTCAGTCAGTCAGGACAGAGTGCAACGCAGCCCTTTGGCCAGCAGGGGGTGTACAACAACATGAGCATCACCGTCTCCATGGCTGGAGGTTCGGGTGGTGTCGGCTCGTTACCTCCCATTGGGCAGCCCGTTGGTATGAGCAACAGTAACCTCAGCAGTGTGGGCTCAGTGTGCAGCGACCAGCAGGTTAGTGACCGAGAACCTTCAGGACTCTGTTTTCTGACCACTAACCTTCATCTCTCTTTTGCCATGTTGTATAAATACCATTAACCTTGCATTATTATATCCCTCTACCCTTGAACATCACGTACTGTTCTGTATTTTACAAATTGAGATTGTCGAAGTGATTTCTCAGTTTCTGTCAGTTCTATACGGGATTTCAGTCACAAGTCTTGAGGCTTTTTCTGTTCCTAGTGTCATGACTCAATGTGTTTATCATGGACTTACTGATTTTTATCAGAATTGCTTATTGAATGTGGTGGTTTAATTTGTCTTAAATACAAGCAGCCTTTTTATACGTTTTATAAGTTTGTTTCTGAAACCTCCAGATACACTGTTTCATGTACAACCAGTACACCAGCTTGACCTATATTATTACCATAGGACAGATATATTGGTCTCTGCATATCTGTCAGCTGATATCTAATAAGAAATTGACAGAAATCGGTGGTTCATTACATATTAACACACCTTGGACCTTAGTGTCATGGATTTCTTGAAGAATTCCTGTTAAAACTGGATTGTGTTGACATGTGCACTGAACATTCAGTGTTGTTTTGCAACATTTATTCATGTAAATAGCTGCTGCAGAAGGTTTTACAGTAATTAATATTAATGAAAATATTTTTTTCTCCTTGAGCATAAAACCCCTATATTCCATAAATGAATATTTCATTACTTTTCACTCTCTTGCAATCACATTTTTATTCATAATCTGTATCTAGAAGTTATTTGGTTCTTTGGTTCTTCGTGAAGGATTTAGCACCATAGATCTTGTTAAATATAGCTTCAGAGCTGAAAAAATAACTTGACTAACTTGACCCAAAAACGATTTAAATTAATTTCCTCAAAACTTTTTTAATATCATAGTGTTCATGTTCATTGCAGAAATTACTCCTTCATCAGTGATAGGTGCATAGGTAGATGTCTTTGATATTTTTTCAGTATATTGTTGAGTATCTTGCCCAAGGACACTTTGACATGCAGACCAGGGGAACCGATCCAACAACCTTCCGATAACAAGACGCTGGCTCCACCCCCTGAGCTACAGCCGCCCATACAGCTTGGAATGACTGGGTTTGCTGCATACTAGATGATGTCTTCTTGTTCTCTCTGTCTGGACAAAATATTAATCCGAGCTCCTTGGATCACACATATTATGCATAATATATTATATCCTCATATCCATATATGATTCATAATTTCAAACTGTTCTGAACTAATTCCCGACCAGACTGGCCTTGCCACGGTAGTCTGTGTTTCATGGTGTTCGGGCATACCGTTACAATACTCCGCCATGAACAGCAGCAGCAGCGCCAGCAACAGAGTAATGGGGATTTCACTTATCACGTGACAGGAGTAAGGAGAGTTAACCAACAAGATGATGGTGGAGGATTGGTTTGATGCTTTTAATTTCTGAAGGAAAAGTTTGTTTTGAATTAGCAGTAAATGAACACAGCGCTCTACAGATAGTGAGTGTCTTTTCTTCTAAAAAGCCTGGTGTGCCAGGTGTGTACTAGCGTCGTCACAAGTTTGCTAGTTGGTGGGAAAACCCCTAAACTAGATTGAAATATTACTTAGTCTGTTCACCCAACAACACTGATGTCCTAGACATTACATAAATCACAACTCAGTTTGAAGAACCCTTATGAGAAAAAAAAATCAATTAAATGAAAAAATCTAATTCAAACAAATATTGGTCTCAAACATCCAGAGTCTGTCGGGCTAAAGACGAGGCTCCAATATGAACAGTGCAATTTGGATTTTATATCGCTGTTGTCCCTGCAGGTGCAGCAGGTTCAGGTGTTTGCGGACGTCCAGTGTACAGTGAACCTGGTCGGCAGTGACTCCTACCTGAACCAGGGCACCATTGGAGCCACGGCCCCCCAGAAGGGCCCCGGGCCGCAGGGCTCCCAGAACAACCAGGCCCAGCAGAAGAGCCTCCTCCAGCAGCTGCTCACTGAGTGACAACCCCACCCCTTCAGCTCTCCTACTCCCTCTACTTCTCACTTCTACGCCTCCTCCTCGGAGGTCGGTGCACCAGACCCATTGCTGTCTCTGTCTCACCTTTTGGATGGATGGATGGAAGGATGGATGTTTGGAAGGCCACAGTGTGTGTGTAGGCTCGGAGGGGTTTGGCTGTCTGTCAGGTGGAGTTACACAGCCGAACCACTTCTCTGCGGGGTTGGGGGGGATCTGGGGCTGGTTGTTTTACCGCCCAGTACTTTAAGAAAAGACTCATGTCAGAAGGAGCAGCAGTGTATTTAAACCTGCCTGTCTAATCTGTCTGACAACCTGTCTGTCTGCCTCAGCCTATTAAAGGCAGTGTTGTCTTGCTGCTCATTCCTTGGTGACCTACTTCCTGCTTCCTGACCCAAGAAAACAACTGCGACACCATTGTAGATTTGCCAAGTTGTCGTCACTGTCAAATCAGGGCCGGCCTCCTTTTTTGTTTCTCTGATCGCGGTTTCAGTCGGGCCGTCGCAGCAGCAGCAGCAGCAGCAGCAGCAGCAGCAGCAGCAGCAGTGCATCTTGGGAGCGTGAGCTGCAGCATACAGCTGTAGCTCTGCGTTTTAATGTGTGGGAGTATCCCACACGGCAGCACCTCTGGCTTTTATTTTTGTTTGTTTTTTGTTTTCCTCTACCTGTCTCTCAGCGATGTGGGAATGTTTAAGGTTTCAGACCTCTGTGGCATTGTGGGATAGAAGCTCAGTATCAGCTGGTTCTGTGACTGTCTCTCTCTATCAGCTACAGTGCCTGGTGGAAGTTTGAGTTTTTCCCAAGCTCTGCTTCTTCTTCTACATAATATTCTATTACGTCTTCTGGTTTATTTTTTTGAGTTGTTTTGTTTAAAAAAAATCTTCTGCTCTCACCGTCATCATCATCATCAACATCTTCATGATCATCAGAACAAGCTTTGACAACAGCCAGACTGGATGGATGGATGGAGGGATTGATGGATGGATGGGAGACAGACGGGATGCTGCTCAGTTTGGAACTTACGTGTCTTTCTCCCCCGGGAGGAGGTTTTATTTTTATTATTTTTCAAAGTATAAAAAAAAGACTGTTATGATTATTTAACTGTCTGTCCGTCACATTTTACCCCTCACCTCAGCAGCTGTGAATACAGAGCCCAGTCGGGTTCTCTCTCTCTCTCTCTCTCTCTCTCTGTCTCTCTCTCTCTCTCTCTGTCTCTCTCTCTCTCTCTCTCTCTCTGTATCTTTCATGCTATCTCTCTCGGCCTATCAGTGTTGTTTGCCATGTGCACCATGCAGGCGGGTAGTATTGTACAGTACAGAAGGACTTGGGGATGAGCTCGCTCTTCTCTTGTAACTGCTTTCCTTTAAAAGAAAAAAAAGTGTAACTCATTGATGACTCAGAACAGCAAAACTATGTATAATGTGATTCGATCCAGGTGTCTTTCTTTCTTTTTTTTTGTTAAATTCTAATTTTTGAGATTATTTTTGGCATCATGATATTGTAATACGGCTACATGTTGCAGTAGAGGAGGAAGTTATTCCGTCTTCTGAAATGTGAAAAGAAATTCTAAAGTATAGCTAGATTTTGCTCCCTACGGCATCCCGTTCACAGTGCTACACTTTATGGAAAAAAAAATGGGTTTGATTTCTCTGCTTTCTCTTGTAACCAGGGAGCTAGTTAGTACGGAAGCCCCGAGAGCCAAATAACAAAAAGAAATTCTGGTCATCCATTTTCTAAGTCTGATATAAATTGTTTTCTCTTTTGTGGTTTTGACTTGTGAACCGGTGAAAAAAAGGAAAAGGTTTTGTGTTGATAATTTGTCGTAGTTGGGGGTGGAGTTAGTATCATTATTATTTTGCCAGGAAAACTTCTCTCAGCACTTAAACATAATATACGTATGTTGTGTTAAAGAGTGCAAGCACTTAAAAAAAAATTGAAAGACTGATCATGACCAAAAATATATTTTAGATAGTCAACTGCCAAAAGTTTTTAATTTTCTGATTTTTTATATTAGCCCCAGCAGGTGGGGGAGGGGAATGAAGGCACTTAAAAAGATTATCCTGGCATAACATTTTTTCACCCGTCACCTGTTCTAAAGTCATAAACAAAGAAGAGAATTCAGTTTTTTTTATCACTCTATCTTTTTTTTTTAATGGATCTCTAGAATGTGTTTTTCTCACGGGCCCTCCGTAGGTTAGCCATCTTTTCTCGCTATCTCCTCTTTTTTTATTCTTATGTATGTACAATACTTTCAAGAAAACCTCTCAGACAGTACATTGTATTTGTAACCATTGTATAAAAGAAAGCTTAATGATACCGCGGTCTTTGCTGCGATCACGCGACCTCTTGAGATGTTAACGGTACTCAGCCGCATCCGACGTCGCACGCCGAATCGCAGCAAACGAGGCGCTTTTTGGGTATTGTTCCTATATAATGACATTTAAGTAGAGGCTTTAGTAATAGAAATTCCTAACAAAGTGAACAATGTGATGGATGATTAATTTAAAGCTGTCATGAAATTGAATCAAAACAGGGCGGGTTGAGTCACAAAAAAATGATCAGTGTTGTCCCCTTCAAGGATTTCTTTCCTTTCTTTTTTTTTGTTTGGTTTTTGGGATTCAGCCCTCTTCTCCCTCCACCTCTGGTTCCCTGATGAAGACTTCACTCCACTGGCTACACACTCACACATGCAGTTTTCTGTTGACTACTGTTGCTCAGTCAGACACTGTCTCTCTCGGCGATAACAAACAAATTAAAAGTCCACTCTTTTTTTCTGTTTCACACACAGAAAAGATGTGCTTCTTACAGCTCACACTTTACGGGGAATTTAGACAAAGGAAAAAACCTGCCGAGACGTTGCCTCTAAATATCCTTTACATGTAAAGACAGATATGATCTTGATCCCAGATGAATGAAATATCAACATTTGCTTTAGGGCTCAGTCTGACACTAATAACCAAAGGTTACAAATGTAGGATGCTTTAAGGACTCTTTTCACACAGGAATAATCATCATTAGGGTTTTAAAAACTGTTTTTTCAGTTTAAATCAACCTTCATTTGGGTGATTCAGGATTGATTTATAAAATCCCAAGATCAATTGATTTAATATTTGCCTTTTTCCTGAGTTGATGGTAGCTTGAACCTCAATTAGTCATGTTCCTTTGGGGAACAAGATCTGGCCTTGTGTGAGATGAGTAAACCTTGCTCCACTGACGGCAGATATCTGGTTACAATTGGGATCTAAGAACTTTAAAAAAAAAAGACACAAAAGAACCAGACAAAAGCAAAGACATCTGCAAAATGTGCAAAATGGAGGTAAAATATTGTGAAAAAAGCGCAAATCTCTGAAATCCTTTAAAGACGAGAGGTAAACTGGTATTTGAAATGAATCAAATTGGGACATTCTAAATCACTTCAAGAAATCATAGACGATATCCAGTGATTTGTATCCTGTGTGAATCCTTGTCCTGCGGTTACTTTTTTCTATATTTTTTCGTCCTTCTGTCCTGGTAAAGAAATCGGAGACGGTCGTGGAATCCTTGGAGACCTCACGTTCAGTTGTCCGGACAGTATTCATCATCCCCCTGTCAACGAGTTTTACGACTTATTGCTCACTTTTAGATCAACAACATCCAGCTACTCCAGTGGAATAGGGCTTTCCTGTGTACTGTTTTTTTACAGAGATACTTCACCGTATGCAATGTTACCCACGTATAGAGGGATAGTATGCAAGGTCAACATTCCACCCACCAACTCCTCCAATGTTGTATGATGTGAGAACCACTTTGTGCTCAGCTGAAGCGCTCTGTGTGTGTTCATGTGCAGAACAGAGGCCCCGGGAGCTGTCGCCATCTTTAATCTGTCTTTTTCATTTCGAGTCCTAAATGGGAGGAAAGTCTGCCTCCTGGAGATGGTTTTATTTTTTCTACATTTCTGTGTGTGTGTATATTTATTAGAAAAAGCATGTGGTTTAATCATGAGTAGGCTTTCGAGCTCCTTTTTATTACCTCATTATTGTTTTATTGGACAAGAGTTTCTGTCTGATGATGTTTTCCTTTTGACCGTGTTTTCACACTGTGGGCAGCTTGTTTGTGATTGATCGGTCAGTGTAGTCCTCAAAGATCACGTCCGCCAATGTTACATACATTTGATTCAACTCTGCAGTGTGCTGAGCACTTTTTATGTTTCGTATAAACAAAGAGGAAATTATGTTTTTTCTGCGGTTTCGGGCTGCAACTAATGTTTCTTTTCATTGTAGGTAATTTTCTCCATTAATCGTTAAGTTGTTTGATCTGTAAAATGTCAGAAAATGGTGAAAAGTTTTGATCAGTGTTTCCGAGAGCCCAAGAAAATGACCTCAAATGTCTTGTCTGTCCACAACTCAAAGAAATTCAGTTTATTGTCAGCTGTTCAGGAAACAATTTAAAACAAAATAGGTGGCTAATAATTAAAAAGTTGGCAATTTGACAACAGTGAAGGTCCCAAGGGGGCACTTTTTAATTCTTTGTTTTGTCTGATTAGCTGTCCAAAACCAAACAAAAACTCGATGAATTACTTCAAAAAAATTAATTGATAATCAAAATAGTTTTTCCAGCCCTCCTGAGATCATTTATCAAGACATTTGCTGCATCCCACTTCTTCCTTTTGACCGTCTCAGATTAAAACTTCCCCTCTACCTCCAAACTGAGACTAACTTAGAACAAAATGTTTCCCACCCTC